>NW_027397076.1:25529182-25801899 GCF_003265705.2 Callorhinus ursinus
TTGTTTTTCAGAGTCCATCGTCTCTCATGGTTCGTCTCCCCCTACGATTTCCTCCCCTTCATTCTTCCCCTCCTGCTATCTTCTTCTTTTTTTTTTTTTTTTAACATATAATGTATTATTTGTTTCAGAGGTACAGGTCTGTGATTCAAGAGTCTTACACAATTCACAGCACTCACCATAGCACATTAACTTTTGACTATATTTCCCTTTATAGAGGTTAGGTTAACCATAATTGTCTCCCTGATTTTCATCTTTATTTTTCATCTTCTGACAGTGACTTCTCAGCCTGTTTCCCAAATATTTAAATATTTGACAAGCATCAGTTTTATTACTGGGAATCACTTTAAATGATTTAATGATAATCATAATGATAACATGGACCTGTTTACTGTTTTTCAAAATCATTTTAAAATAGTATTTGATTGTAAGTTAGAGTAGCCGAATAATTGAATTTAGTTTCTTGATTTTCTTTTTATGTAATCTTTACTGTGTTGAAACTCTCTGCTTCATGGTAAAAATACCCAGATCATACAATTTCTGATCCTATTTTGGGGAGGCCATTGAAGAATCCTCTAAATTGTCACTTGTCACATGGAGAGAGGATTCTTCCAGAACCCTCAATATTTTTTTCTAACAACATGATCCATTTTCACTTATTGAAAATAAATACTATTGAGCACCCGGTATGTATTAGACATTAAGAGTGTAGCAGTGAAGTCAGACAAAGTCCCAGTTCACATGGAGTTTGTTTCAGAGGGAAAGACTGAACAATGCATAAATTAATAATTTGCAGGATGATGTTATTAACTCTTAGATATTTATTATTTTGTAAGAGGTACATTTGCTTTCTTCATCGTGTTAACATATAAATGAATTTCTTAATCTCTGGATACACATGTAGTAGGATTTTTTGTGGTTGCTTTTGGTAGTGGTTTTGTTTTGTTTTGTGTTTGGTTTTTGATGATTTAGTATACTCAGTCTGAACATTGCTGAATAGGAGTGGAAGTGTAAGATTTTTGGAGTAGTTCACAAAATTAGCCAAATTTAAATCATTCTATATTACTAATATATTATCATACTAATGTTAATTTCAATGTGCTGTATCTGATACATTTTGAAACATCTTATATTCACTCACCGAAGCAGCATATTACAATAAAATGTAAATGTTAAATATCATGGTTTAGCATTTTCTGAACATTGGAATCCAGTTAATTCAATAACAGCAATACATATACATATAGGCCAGTCATTGAAGTCATTATTCCCGTTTTTCACATTCAAGTTTATATTTTGATTTTTTTTTTATTCCTGTGGGAAACATTTTTTTTAATATCTGAAATATGTCTTCAAATATTTTTATTCCCTTTTCAGGAATTTGCTGCTCTGACAAAAGAATTAAATGCCTGTAGGGAGCAACTTCTAGAAAAGGAAGAAGAAATTTCTGAACTTAAAGCTGAAAGAAACAACACAAGAGTAAGTATAAAACCACCTCTGCTTGGAATCAGTTCCATATACAGTTCAGTGCCTTATCTCTTGTATACTCATAAGAATATAAACATTTAAAAACTTGAGGAAGGGGCGCCTGGGTGGCTCAGTCGTTAAGCATCTGCCTTCGGCTCAGGTCATGATCCCAGGGTCCCGGGATCGAGCCCTGCATCGGGCTCCCTGATCCACAGGAAGCCTGCTTCTCCCTCTCCCACTCCCCCTGCTTGTGTTACCTCTCTCACTGTGTCTCTCTCTGTCAAATAAATAAATAAAATCTTTTAATAAATAAATAAAAATAAAATAAAAACTTGAGGAAGACGTTAAGCAGACACCAACTCATAGTCTGTTACTTCAAGTAGCAGAGACTATTCTATAAAACTCAAAACAGGAAGACCAGAAACCTAAATTACAGTCTCAACTTCCAAATCACCGTGTTGCCTCAGAAAATGCTTTTATTCCTTCTGGCCTTTGCTTTCTTTGACTTTAAAAAGAAGGACTGGATTTCGACAGTCTCAGACTTTCAAACTGTTGTACTGGAGTAGGGGGCCAATACTCAGAGGCTGGAGGTGGGCAGAGAAGAGTTTCTCTTCTCTGGAAGAGAAGGCTCAGAGGCTCAGAGGCTGGAGGGGAGTATGAGTTTCCATTATGGGGTGATGTGAGGGAGTGGCTTGGCATTGGTCCTCACCTCGTTAAAATGTAAAAAACCACTGAAGCAGAACTCTCCTAATTAAAAGAGGCATAGCTTTTCTATTTTGGAAGATGATTGAGGAGACTTCTGTTCTGATGTCATGATTTTGATGGACTCTTGTATCTTCTGCTCTTGGAAACCCATGTCTCTTTCAGTCTCATGCCCTGTAAAACTGAAGTCCAGAATTTGATCAAAGGTGCTGTATTTTCTTGTACAGAAGAAATAGTCACTAAATTTCATAAAATATATAAATCACCAGATTACCTATACCTATTACTAGAGAACAGTTTCTCTATTAAAAGAATGTGGAGGAGAAAACACTTTTGTGTGGATATATAGTTCAATTTCAACATGAAGTAGGTGAAAAATATTTTCAGTATTAAAACTCTGGCAGATCAATGCTAAAAAATAAGAAAGTGAGGTATTGTTAATAGTGTATTCATTTGATGCTTGGTCTTAGAGAATAATATAAAAATAATAGCTCCATAAACAGTGAGCTTGTGCCTTTAATGAGGAGTACCATGTATCCATAATGGTTATATGATCAAACTCAATTTATCTCCTTATTCATCAGGGTCTTATTTTTATGGTTAAGAGAATTCACACAGTATACACACAAGATTTGGTTTTCATTGAGACTTTGATGACTGCCTCAAATAGAACATAATGAGGACAGTTTAGATCATGTTCCCAGGTGTCTGATGAATTTTTTCTATTTCTTTCTCTCTGTTGACATTTTTTCCCCACCCTTGTTTTCTAACTTACAATTTTTTCATGCAAATTTAAAGTTTATTTCTGCCATGAGATTTGTTCTGCCCTATTTCACTATTTTCCATTTTAATGCTTTAAGCTACATTCCCTGATGTTGCACAGTACAGCCAAATGTAAAAGTAGGATCAGGAAGCTGAACATGGAAGGAAATGTAAACTTCTTGGTAAACTTTCAACAAATTCTCATATTTAAAATGCACCAGAAATTCTTCCTTTAGCTGTGTGTTTCTCCTTTATACAACTTTTTTTTTTTTTTTTTTTGTCTACAGCCCTTTACTCCTTTCTAATGCCCTATGAGGGACATGTTATAATTATCCCCATTTTACAGATGAGGTAACTGCTCAGAAAAAGGCAGATAACTTGCTGGATATTATGCAGTGAATAAATAGAAGAGAAAAGGGATTTGAAAGCTAGGGCAGTCTAACTCCAAAGCCTGTGCCCTCAGCCATGAGGCCATTAGCACAATTACTCAAGTTAGATCCATGGAGGAGCACCTGGGTGGCTCAGTCGGTTAAGCATCTGACTCTTGATTTTGGCTCCAGTCATGATCTTGGGGTCGTGGGATCAAACTCTGCATGGGCTCCACACTCAGCTGGGAGTTGGCTTGAGATTCTCTCTCTCTTTCTTCCTCTGCCTCTTCTTCCAACTCATGTGTGCTCTCCCTCAAATAAATAAATAAATCTTTTTTTTTTTTTAAGTTAGATCCATGGAAAAACTCCCAAGATTTACAACAGCTTAGAGAAGACTTTGCCGTAAGAGTACACCACTGCAGTATGGAGTGTATCATTCCTTCCTGATTATGACTAATTTCAGAGAACTCGGAGATTTGGCAGGAGCATCCATACAGTCTTCATCATATTACACTCTGTCAGGCCCAGAAGGACCTGTGGCTCTTGTACCTGCAGAGGAACCTTGGGGGTAGAGGCAGTAAGGCAAGCTCTACTTGCAATACCTCTTCAGGGGTCAAAGTGAGAAAAATACAAATATTAAATTCCATTAGGGTAACAAAAATTGAAGCCATTGATTTTAAACATGAATAATAGTTACTCTGAAAGCATGAGTAAAGCTGGAAAACATTTTTTCCACCCTCCTTAAAGCAGTGGTATGAGGATTTTTGTTGTTGATTAGGGAAAATAGGGAAATGGATCTAGGAAAACTTTGTGCAAAGTATCAATTATATAACAACTTCCTAAATTACATAACCACCTGTTCCCCTCCCCACCACCCAAAAAATATCCAGGGCTAAAAATCAGCCATATCTTCTTCATGATTCCAGAGTCCCAGGATTGAGCCCCGCATTGGGCACCCTGCTCAGTCAGGAGTCTGCTTTTCCCTTTGACCCTCCCCCTTCTCATGCTCTCTCTCTCACTCAGATAAATAAATAAAATCTAAAAAAAAAGCTTTATAGCAGCAGCCAAGGTTATGTTGAATTCAAATCTAATAAGAAGTTGTATAATATTAGAAATTTAGTTCAAAAATCTCCAATGATGCAGTATGTACGTATGCATATATACTATGATATGTTTATAGATATACAGGCTGTGGTCATTTAAAATGAATCCCAACATAGGATTAGTGGTCATTTACGTAGTCTTTGCAATCCTGTGAGTACACCAAAAAGAGTGCCTTCTGCAATATTTATTAAATATTAGATAAAAGTGCAGCTCCTAGCAAAGGTATACAATTTGTAGCTTGTTAGTGTTATCTTTGTGAGTTCCTCTTCATTTTTCATTTATTTTAATTTATAAGCTTAGAAGTCATGGATACGTGCTAGTTTTGAACATTTTGGCCCACATTCTCCAGGCTAGATAACTTATATTTATCTTACTTCAATTCAATATGTGAGTATTAAGCAGATATTCTATAGAATATTTTCCTAAGTATTGAGGAGTACTGAGGATAAGTTAAATTGTTAAGCCCCTAAGAAGTCTGTTTTATATTAATAAGAACACATTATTTGGTTTTATTATATCCTAATTGCATAAAACAGTACAGCTTAACTGTTTGAATCAAGAAGACATTAATTAAGAAATGTAAGAAGTCTCCAAACCTAGCTTCCATGCACAATGTCTAGGACCATATTTCTTAGCTTTGGTGAGTTTTCCTTACATTCCTAGTCCCAGAAACATGCAGCCTTTACTACCTGTGCTGACAAAATGGACCCCCATGCCTAGCATGGCTCCTCATTTGGCTCCCTTCAGAATCTGTCCTGTGTGGGTGGCTCTGGTTGGCTGACTCTTAAGTCACTTGTCTGCCACCTGGTGGTTAAACATGCCTGCAAAGTGTTTTTTGTTTCCAATATTGGGAAGATGACGTTCAGCATTCAGGTAATTATCAAAGATGGAGGGTATGTACAAAAGATTTTGGGCAACCACAAATACCAAGTCTCCATGATAAACTAACTTTTATTATACTCTTTTTCATATTAAAGCTCTATACAGCAGCAGTACTAACATGTAACTACCCAACAATACAACTATACCTCTTAGACAAAAACAAAATCACCTTTTCTCAAAAAAGAAGGTGCATGCATCCAGCCACAGGACCAGGGTTCTTCCATATGTACCTTCTTGCTCTTATTAAATCTCAGTCATATCTTAATATTCTGTAATGTATGGACTACTTTAAAAGTTAATCAGAATCAAATACCCAGTATACAAGAGTAAAAGGGGAAAATAATTTAATATACATTATGTATATGATATAACAAAAAAAATAAAATCCTCTCTTCTCCAAGTGATCAATAAGTCTTATTGGTAATTATAAATTCCAATTCTAAACCTTCATTCCTGGACCTCTATATATGGACCAATATATTCATCACTAACTCTAAATATATACTAATTTCAGGATGATAGCACCCCAACCTAGCCATGTGTTATCTCCAAGCAATAATTAAGATAGACTCTTCCTTGGGCCATTTAACCGTTTTATAGGATCACCTGCTTCTGAATGATGTGATAGCATGGTGAAACCAGGGCTGGGAACATCAGTCAATTGCATTACTCCTTTCACTATAAAATGAGTGTTTTTTTTTTCTTCTTTCGGTCAGATGTAATGTTGTATATGATAATAAGACTGTAAGCAGGGGACGCCTGGATGGCTCAGTCGTTAAGTGTCTGCCTTCAGCTCAGGTCATGATCCCAGGGTCCTGGGATCGAGACCCCCATCGGGCTCCCTGCTCAGTGGGAAGCCTGCTTCTCCCTCTCCCACTCCCCCTGCTTGTGTTCCCCCTCTCGCTATGTCTCTCTCTGTCAAATAAATAAATAAAATCTTTAAAAAAAAAAGACTGTAAGCAAAAATCTGATAAGATAGTATTGCTAGTAGAAGCAGAGCCATTAGAGAAGGCAAATCCATATCCAGAAAACATTTATTACATTAAGAAAAGGCAGCCGCCCCCTCCTTGATGGAAGGGATTTAATGTAATCTACTTGCTTCAAGGTAACTAGCTGGTCTCTAGGTATACTATATCATGAAATGGGTTCAAAATTGATGGCTACAGCTAATCACTTGGCCATTCAGCTGTGATGGTAACCCTATCAACCTTAATGGTGAGAAGCCCATTTTGCAAGGTCAATGAGTAACTTCTCTCCCTGAAACCATGGGCACTTTTTCTGCCCACTGAGCAAATGTGGTGGTGGCCAGAGAAATAGGCTAATATCCAAAAGGTGAATCATTTTTGTCTATGAGATTATCAAAAACCTCTACAACAGTGGGTACCAAAGAATTAGTCCTAGTTCAGAGATAATATCCAAGAAATTTGGTGTTCTTTTTTCCTCAGTACTGTTGACATGGTATAATGGTTATAGATGCTTTTAGAGAAGATCTTCTGATTAGCTATTGCTTCATAACAAACCACCCCAAAATTTAATGTCACAAACAACATTTTACTGTACTCACAGATTCCATGAGTCAGGGATACAGAAAGGGCATAACATTTGCGCTCCCAACACTGATGACTAGTGACACTGATGTGCTGGTAAATGATTTTTTTACCAGGAAAAAAAAAATACTAATCTATATAGTGTTTGGAATTCCCATGGTGTAAATACTCCCACTGTAGCTGATTTCAAGCTACCAACATGATGTCACTGAATGCAGAGGTGGGAAACGATGCAAGATTGGCAAACAGTCTATAGTATTTCTACCATTCAAATACAATAGAAGTAAACAACCCAAGGAGCATGGGATATTTAGGAACTTTACTAAAAACTTGGAATTTGGGGCGCCTGGGTGGCTCAGTCGTTAAGCATCTACCTTCGGCTCAGGTCCTGGGATCGAGCCCTGCATCGGGCTCCCTGCTCCGCGGGGAACCTGCTTCTCCCTCTCCCTCTGCCACTCCCCCTGCTTGTGTTCCCTCTCTCACTGTGTGTCTCTCTGTCAAATAAATAAATAAAACCTAAAAAAAAAAAAAAACCTTGGAATTTAGTAATATAATTAGGAAGTAATACATTCTGAGTGTTTATTATCTTTAAAAATATTTTTATTTAATTATAAGCTTGCATGATTTAAGCTTTAACAATTACTGTGTCTTAACCACTGGCTCACAGAAATCCTGAGAATTAACGGTCCACTCTAGCAAGCTGGTATGAGCCAGCTTTAGCACACCATTTGCAGGGGAGAACGAGAATATCTGGACTCTGAAAGGTCTACTGGGAGCAAACTGTTTCACATAGGTTATGGGGCTTTGTATGAACTTAACCCTGCTTATCTGGTGTTGATCTTTCTTTGACAAACTTTGCTCTGACCATACCAGCCTCCTTCGGTTTCCTTAGAAGCCAAGCCTTTGCCTGTGCTGTACCCTCTGCCTGGAGTCCTTCATCTGGCCCCTCATCTGGCCAGCTCTTTCTCATTCTTTAAGTCTCAATTTAAACATCACCCTCTCACAAAGGAGATCTCTCCTCTTTTCAGCTCCCATAATTCTATTTCAGGGTTAAGTTCACACAAAATCCCATAGCCTGTGTAAAACAGCTTGGATTTAACCAATGCATGCATATATCTGTAGAAGTCAAGAGAGTAGAACACCAGGAATATAATCAGATTGATAAATAAAAGGAAAGCTCTTTGAAAATACTGTGTCATCATCATACTGAAGAACTATTAATATTATTTTGACCCTTAAATGTGATCCCTACCTGCTGATCTATATACATTTCGGATTTCAGATGTTTGTCTTCTTTTGTACCAATGCATGGCAAAGTTTTCTGACACTTTGAACCATAATTAGTGATGGTGAATGGAAAGAAATTCATTTATTAAGGACTAAGAAAGGTGACACTAATATGTGACACTGAATCTAACAACTGTGAAAACCAAGAATTTCCCCTACTTTAGGAAATGTAAGCTTTAGGAAAAAGCCTGCAATTTTTTTTCCTTTCCTTCTTTCCATCCCAGTATCTTATATCTGCTTTTCCCTTTTTTGTTTGAGTAATTTCTGCCTTATTTTACATAGACACCATTTGTTAGCCTATGCTTTTCACTATCCTTCTGAAAATCTCTCCTACAAAACTTCCTGCTCATGTCTTGTTTTTCCCTGGCAAAATCTCAATAACTGAGAAGTTAAACCAGCAGGTTTTTTTTTTTTTAATGTATCTTTGTTTTTAGAGGCAGAACTCCCTTTATTAAACGAAACGAAGGTGAAGCCCCAATTCACAAAACATTGAAACGTAAAATTTCTTTGGGAAATGTTAGAACAGACTGAAACACTGTTCACTGGACTTTCTCCAGACTCTGTCATGGCTCCAGAGGCTATTCTGGGTGAATGTAGGTTCTAGAATAGACAGTTTGAAAAGCATGCACTTTAACCTCCTTTCCCCTAGTGATTATTGCAAATCTCGGTTACTGTATGCCAGTTGGTTGCATATATTTTTTCTATTATTTCTATTTCTATTAAGAATTAATTGTAAATAAAATCATTATTTTCCCTATAATCTTTAGAGCAACATGTGATTATAACTATCACTCTAATCACTACATAAATATGATTATCGCTATAATCACATTCAAAGCAACCTGATTATGTTATGCTCATTACCTTCATTGCAACACCAAATGTAAATTAAATTGGTTTTGACTTTTAATACTTTTTTCTTAACACAATCATTATTGTGTTAAGAATTGTACCATGTTCTTTAATAATTATTCTATTTGATCATGCCTATTTTGTGTTCTGTTTCTACTGAATTCATGCTGAAATTATTAAATTGTTTAAAAGAATGCATAAGAATTTACATGATATTTCTTAAATGAGCAATTTGTTATATACTAGAAATGGGACTTACTTTAATGTAATTTAGGAACCCTGGTTTAGACTTCTTTGCTGCTACCTGTGATAAAATCTGAGGCTATCATTCGATTCTATGCAAACCTACAATCTTTTATAGTAGTAGTCATGAGTATTAGTAACTTGTGTTCATAAGATAATTACATTTAGGATAATTGCATTTTCTGTTAAACCCAATAGCTGTTACTGGAGCACTTGGAATGCCTGGTGTCCCGACATGAAAGGTCACTAAGAATGACAGTGGTGAAACGGCAAGCCCAGTCCCCCTCAGGAGTCTCCAGTGAGGTTGAGGTTCTCAAGGCACTGAAATCTTTGTTTGAGCACCACAAGGCCTTGGATGAAAAGGTATAGTATTGATAAAGGATTCCTACAATTGTATGTGTTAATTATACCTCAATCAAGCTGAAATGTAAAAAAAATAAAATGAAATAAACTTTTATCTACTAATTTTAAAAAAAGTTTTAGTACTGACAAAAGCTTTCAAAGCTTAACAGTGCTTTTGTCATCAGCATCAAACTCCTTGTCTTCATCTAATGACTCAGCTGACTCCTGATGTAAATCAGTACAGAGAAACACATTTGGATTATAGGAATATCATTTTTTTTAAAATGCAACTGAATTATTATTGTGTGTATATGGGTAATACTCATAACCATGTTGTTTTTATTGCCACTGAACCTATGGCTTATCAAATTATACTTGTCTTGTGTTGCATTATGGTCCTAGTCCAGATGGCTATTTTGAAATTTAATATTGTCATTCAGTCTCCCTCTCTCTTCCTCTCTCTTTCTCTTCTCCCAGCCCCTCTTTGAAGTGCAATGTCTATAGATGGCAACACAGGAGACTGCTAACTGACAACATATCTTGAGGTGTAAATTAGATGTACTCTAACCTTTGGAGATTTATATTAGAAGCATACATTTTTTTTAGATCTCTAATATCTAGTATCTTCTGAATATACATTTTGAAGAGTCTCCACATCTAACAGCATAAGGTGTTAGTGGAAAAAACTGCCTTAGGTCTTTTTAGAAGTAGCAATAAGCTTCTCTTAGCTGTTACTCAAATAACTTTTACTGACATAAATAAGCCAATATGATGATAATATCCTTTGGAGATTAGTAAGGCTTATGACATGATTTTAATTTTGTGAAATGTTAAAGAATTAACTTTTTAAAATCAATAAAGCTTTAAGATTTTGTAGAGTAGGAATTGGGGCACTTCATTAGAAAGTACCTGAGAAGTTCTGAGTATTAAAATCCAAATAAGGGATTATTACCCAGTTATATCTAGGTTTTGAGCATGCAGACACTTGTGCTCTAGTTAATATTTATGTACATAGATACTTTTATCATTGGTCTTTCAGATGTTCTTAGAGCGGGGGATTATGTGAAGTTTGTGCAAAAGGATAACTATAATTCTGTCTTCTAGATTATTAAGAAATTATAGTTTATTTTTCATTTTAGCTGTGAGAGGCAAATAATTTTGAATAAAACAGAAATTGATATTATTTAAAGATCCATGATAAATGTAATATCAAATAATCATATTTAATGTTTAGTTTCATATTCCCTTTCTTATTACAAAAGTACATTGTTAAGAATTTGGAAGACTATATTTATGGAATATCTATTATATGTAGGACAGATATTTGGCCACACAAAAATAGACAAGACATTCTCCTTACAACTGAAGAGATCATAGCACTAGAGATTCATGTCAATAATAGGTAATGTTAAAAAAACAATATGTACAATGCAGTATGAAATAACAGAAAAAGTTGTGACTAATTCTACTTGAGAAAGTGATGAAAAATTCAAGAATATCTTCACAGAGAGGACATGTTGTCTGAATATTAGAGAATGTGTAGGAGTTTTAAAAGCAGAGTCATAAAGATACTCTGCACACCAAGATCAATATGTAAGATAACCCAAAGATGTAGGAAGAGCGTGGCCCGTCCAGAGAAAGTGTAATGGTTTGGAATGCCTTGAATGAAAGTGCTTGAGAATGCATGATTTTAGATGTTCCCTGTAATCATTCCCACATCACTTGAGGGATGCTGTTATGAAAGAATGGATGTAAGGCAATAAAGAATATTGAAGACAAATAACCTGGTGGGTTTGAGTACATTTAAGAAGAAAATAGTTGTACAACTTAAAATTTAGAAATAATTTACTATGTAGATGTTCAGTGAGCTTAGCATAACTAAATGAAGCATTTATACCATGGCCCTAGGAGCTATAATAGTCTTTACTAACTCACCGGAAGTGCCATGGACATTGATGAATCCAGGGGCCACTGAACTGATTATCAGCTAAGTATTGCTGACAGTCTAAAGGAAAAGTGTTATGAGCTTGGATTCTGGAGTTGGACAGATACGGACAAGTGACTTAACTTCTCTATGCATCTGTTTCCTCTTATTTTGAATGAAGAGAGTCACAGTACGTACCTCATAGAATTGTCATGAGGATTAATGGGATCTGACATGCAAAACTCTTAGCCAGGACTTAGCATATGGCCAATGCTCATTAAATGTTAATGAATATTACTATTAATATGTAAATTTCAGTATTTGATAAAACTTTCGAGCTAAGTAAAGATATTGGTGTCACTGTTGATCCACACGCTTGTTTTAAATAGCCTTTTATTTAGTTATTGAGGGATTAATCTGTGCCTTCATAGACAATTTCCCTAAGAATAGCTCACAGCTACTCAAAAGGATAGGGAGGGTGGAGACACAAACTACAACATCCTAATTTAAGTAGTATGGATATTATGTTATAATATATAGAGATGATCAGAAGAAGATGCAATTAACCATGTCTTGAGGACAAGACACTACCAACTTTACCACAGAAGGTAAAGTTACACATGAGGAACTAAATAAAGTATAAAAAAGTGAAGATAGCTGTGAACAATTACAATGACTGGCAGTCTTCATTATTAATGTCCTTATTTATATATCCACTGAGTTGTAGGATCAGATTTTCACAATTAGCTAAGACCAACAGTAATTTTGACATCACTCTCCAATATGTTTACCAATTTCATGGGCTGGAGGAAATGAGAGATATACATGTGTTTTGCAATCATTCAGACATCATTGACTGTTTTTTTTTTCTTTAAAAGACATATTGGCTATGCCTGGGGAATATAAGCAAAAAAAACAGTAAATATGTATGCACTCCTCATATATTTCTGTGATCTGCTATCACAGTGCCAAAACTGGATTTGAACTTTTGGTCTAAGATTTCTTTATAATGTTTTCTGTTATAAGAATGGTAGTTCCAAAATGAAACCCTGCCATACCTTACTTTTAATTTGGAATGTATGCTTCTTCCACCAGAGTTCCTCTTTATCCCGAGACACATTTGTTATTTTTAGGGACTTATTTTATTTTAAATCCTCAGGGATTTAAAATGTAAGTAGCCTTAAAACATCTTTTGGGAAAGAAATTCTTGAGTTATTTTGAAGAAATGTGCCATTATGAAGAAAATAGATGTAACAGATGAAATTAGAAATAAAAAATTCTAGGTGTACATAAATATTTTGGAGTTTACACAATAGCTCCATAAATAAACAACTGATATATATGAACTTAAAGACTACACAGACGGTGGATTAATTGAATGTGGTTAAATAGTAAAAAATCAGAAAAGGTTAAGTAGAGAGCTAAGGCTATCAACTGTGCACTTACATTTAGGAAAAAAAATTAAAATTATAATTTGTCATGGCGTATCAATCATGTCTAGATGGTTCCACAAGAACACCAAATCTAACAAGGAAAATAAAGATAATTATGGCATTCTGCTGGTGCTGTCCTTAACAGAGCAAAGCAAAAAGCTAAAAGGCTTGTCAAAGATAATTTTTTTTCCTGTTAATGCAGTTTTAGCTATGTAGACAAGGTAAGATGTTAAGATTCTTTATACCCTGGAAAAGTTACTCCTTTGGATCTTACTTTTTTTTTTCTTATCAGTTTAGCAGAGATTAGTGCAAGATGAATTAAATACAGAGAATAATTTATCCTCATATAAATATGACTAAAGAATTCATATCATACTACATTGATAATTACAGCACCAATTTTTACATTTACAGCTAATTCAAAATATATTCAGAAATTGTTTTTATTTTCTCATAAAGACAGCTTTGGATTCATTACTCTGTGGGTAATAGGATCTTAAGCTGTAGATACCATTCTAAATTTATGGAGGGTGATTCTATTTTCAAATTGTTTTATAAGCTTAATGATTTTTACTTCTTGGAGGCTCAATATAATGAGAATAAAAAACGCTTAACTTGTAAATAGAAACCAGTTTAGAACATTTTCTGTGATTATTAGTTTAGCAAAGAAAGTCAGGAAGATATTTTAACCTACAAGATAGCCTGGTTTCAGCCATACTTTATATGATTTGAAGGACTCTTTTAGAAACATTCCAATGTGTCAGTATATCTTAAAATAGGACACCTTCACCTCTTCACAGCAATCTAAATGTGATCTGATCAGTGTTGCATATAGTGAGATCGTTAAGTCACATTTAGACTGTTTCATATTGCTGTTCTCATCCACCAGGATCCTTAGACCTTTCTCCCTCAGAACACCCATATTTTATAGTTGGTATTTTAGGAAGTGGGCATAAAACTTTACAATCATCCCTATTAAATATCAACCACATCTAGTAAGATTTTTGTTGATATCTGCTTTCCATATATCAGCAATCCTCCTTATTTTCAGCCTTCAGGATATTTGCTTCTTTTGCATCTATCCAAGCTGCTCATAAAAAGGTATTCCCCAGGTCAAATCATCAAAGATTCCCTTTCAAGTAGCTCTTGTTCAGTTATTAATCAGCACTAATTTTATGCATTTTAATGAACAATTATTTGTCTAACAGCACTGGTACCTGGAAGTCCATCTAGCATGCCTAAATATCAGGAAAGGTTCTAATTATCTTTGAAATCAAATATCAATTTATGTATATATTACTAATTTTCAGAGAATTTCAGCATAATTAAGTAAAAATAATATTAAGCTACTCTCAGATCATTATTCTTTCTCACTCAAGATGTATTTCAGGAGTTAAGTGCACCCAGCCACCTGAATATGTATGTATCAGTTATCATTATACAGCACAAAAATATGGTTGAGATTTTTAAAAATTTCTAATTAGATTCTAGATTAAGAAGATATTAGTGTTTTTTGTCTGTTTACTAATTGGAAAATAATGTTATAATTCAACATTAAAATTGTTAGGTAGTTTTTAAAATATAGTTTATATATTTAACCTATATTATGTATTAATAATTAATTTATTAAACTATATTACTTAACCTATATATTATGTTCTCAGTTAAATCTTATTTTTTTAAAAAAAGGAAAATGTGATTCATTAAACTGTACTATCAATGAATTAATAAAATTAGTTTATAAAAGTATAATTATATATTAAAATACATGTTAACTTCACAAATACTCTAACATTGCCATGCAAAAAAAAATGTATGTTAACTCATAATCAGAAATTCACCATGAATTGCATCTCAAGTTGAAGCTATAAATTTTGTTGATTATTTTCTAAGGAGAATTAAGCCGCTGTAGACATTCATTTTAATTCAGGCAAATCTCTTTCTCTGAATTTCTTAAATTTTTTACATAATAAAAAATACCTTTTTAAATATATGTAATTTAGAGCATATCTAAAGATCTGAACATATAATAACTAAATCAATTTTAGAAGTTCTAAGAAAGCAAGAATTAAAAAACTACTTTGAGTTTCATGTATGAAACATTTGCAAATCACAATTATCTTCAAACTAAATGTGCAGAGTCTTTGGTTCTATAGAATGTATTGGCTTAACCTTTGGTATCTGGAAGCAAGTTAGGAATTCCAGAGTAATCAAGTACTTGCCAATCCCTCAGTAACAATATAGACTTCTAATTAATATAAAATGTATGTGCAATGGACACATTTTTCAGGTTCTAAGAATCCTTTATGAAGTTATTCATACCAAATGAAGCTCATGTATTATTTTTTTTAAAGTAGAAAATTTTTTACCTATGTCATACTTAATCAGTGAGTCTGTTTTTCAGATGAATTCATAATATACTTTTGAACTTTGCCTCCACTTACTTAAGATCAAGCAGGTCTATCTCCAACCCCATTGGAAATTCTTTCATTGGAACACTAAAATGACTTGCTTATAAGGAAATCCCTTGATATAGTGATGCTATAAGGTGACAATGTATTCATAGTATTTATGAGCACTGAGGGCTATAAAGACTTCAATAATTTGCCAAATGTGACTGTCTCTGATAATGGTATTGATGGCTTCAGCACAGTTTAACATGTATGGGATGTACATTACTGCACATATTTTGGTTTTTCTTCTAGGTAAGGGAGCGACTGAGGGTTTCTTTAGAAAGAGTCTCTGCACTGGAAGAAGAACTAGCTGCTGCTAATCAGGAGGTAACATACCAAACTTTCTCCTCTTTTGAGGTGCAATATCACTAACATTATAGCCCTTGTGTTTCACGTCACTTTTATTAAAACTGTCACAAAAAATAAATTACATTCTGTATATGCCACTGAACAAGGTCTGTTGAAACTAGTTGCCAGAGTCATATTTTCTGATTTCTGGTGATTCAGATCTGTCACTAAGAGATGAAAAGAAAATTACCAAGAACTAGCAACAAAGGGGCTTAGAAAGACTGCAGTCAGAATACCAGTCCTTTTAAAAAGTAAAACACAGCTCCAAAATTGGAAAACATGTCAAATATCTGTTAAACTTAGAAAATGTCACAAATGAAGTTAAACTCCTTGGAGATATAAATATACTTCCCTTAAGGTTCTTATTGTTCTTATCTTCTAAGAGCATCATGCCCGTGTTTAGTGGCATCATTGAATCCACTTTTCTTGCTCTCATTCATGACTAAAGTATTATAACCATCTCTGACATTTAAAGAGTTGTTTTTTTCTTTAGAAAAATTTGCTAACTTTGGTTATCAGTACACAAATGAACTTGGGTCATTAGACTAGATAGATAGATAGATAGATAGATAGATAGATAGATAGATAGATAAAAAGTACATTAAAATATATAAAATATATGAAAAATAACCTGGGTAGGCCACCAAAATAGCCCCATCTCATTTTCTCTCTCTAACATTTACTTATAAGGCTACCTTTTTCTCCAGAAATTTATTCCAGTGATGTAAATATTAGTATTGCTAGTAGTAGACATACTAAAATAATCCTACAAAATCTTCTTAGTTTTAAGTAGTTAAAGATGTGGGAGGCTAATGTCCTTAATTATAAATATTATCAAGCCATTCTCCTTAAAATAATATTTGCATTTACATTGTACACACAAATACACATTTTTAAACCATGATAAAAAATCTCGACTAGTATAAATTACCTTGTTCTTTAAGCTAGATCAATTAAACAAGTCTAAAGTTTACCTTTGTTTATTCTAGGTTAACAATTTAAATGTTAGAAAAAAATGGACTTTTAAATGCAGGGAGAATGAGTTCCATGTGAACTAAATGCTAGCAGTGTCAAAAACAGAAACGATGGTACAACAGTTTAAATATATATAGACAAAGCTATTTGGTGACCAGATCAGCTTAGCAAACTGGATGGCTTTAAATAAATAAATAAATAAATAAATAAATAAATAAATAAAGCAAAGGGAACAAAGGGAAATAAGAGATTGGTACATCTTAGTCATCATAGAAGAAAAGATCCTCTGAAATAATAGATAATGACAAGAAGAACTCCGCCTTTTTATGAGAAAGAATAGGTTTTACCAATGACGTAAGTATATGCATTCCTGGAATGTCCAGAAAGAAGATATCAATTGTTTGTTTATTTTGTGTTTTACCATTGTTAATTTTGATTTTCATGTGTGTTTAAAAGTACATTTATTTTGGGTACAGCCCTCAAAATATTTTATTGATAAGAGTAAAAAAACAAAAGCTTTGGCAACTACTACTGGAAAAACCTTGCTTACTGTGTGGTGATAAATCTTCTGTTTGCCAGAGACAAAGGTGTGGTGAGACTTCTTGGCAAAGTTATGTACCCTGAAGTAAAAATATTCCTCAAGTTCAAGTAAGGCTCTCTAAATTTGCTCCAGAGATGGCAACAGAATAGCTCAATTAGATATAAAATGGAAGAACGATCCTTGAGAGAACCAAAGTGGAGGAGAGACCTTTGACAGTTATTTAAATATTTTAGCCTCAAATTTTATTGTAGGCAGCATGGTCCATTTGATTGCGTGTGTATATTTTAAATCATTAACATTATTCTACAATTACTGCAGCCCTTCTGAATGCTTTTTGTTTTGTTTTACATCATTTGCATAAGAGGAAAGTAATTGTGTACTCATTGTTAACTCCAATATGGTTTTTTTTCCCTTGATTTTTATTAACTTCCAGGTGGCTTCACCAGAATCCCTATTTAGGAAGTCACATATCCAAAGATCGGGAAGGGGGTACGGAAGTTCCCTTAGTTTTCTAACAATAAATTGTTTATAAATAATTAATGATTTTAAGAGAGAGTGCATGGGGAAAAGCCAACTTTTACTTCATAATGAAACTTGTATTTCATTATGAAAATAAAAAAAAGAGAGAGAGAGAGAAATCAGAAGACACCTGCAGTTTGACTTCTTAGAATAACAGTTAGTACAAGAAACTTCTATAAACCAGGCATCATGTATTGATGATATGATACATTTAGAAATCTGACCAAAAAAGTTTAGAAAAAGTTACACTATTATCAGCTTCAGAAAGGGGAACTAGATGACATTTGATTATTAGAGGAAGTAATTGAAGAAAGTATTTTAGAAAATAAAGGGCAATTTTTTAATAGAAAAAAACTATCTAAGAACACAGTCTTAAGAACCAAACAAAAATATGTAACACAGACAAAAACAATCAGATACTAGAACAAAATTCTGCAGATGGCCAAATGAGGAAGGGTTTGGGGAAAATTTCATTTGATGCCTCAGATTTTAAATTAAAATTAAAATGTGCTTACAAGTGTCCCTTACAATTCAAATCTGTGCATTTCCTGAGTTCATATAGCAAGCTTGACAAGTGAGGATGCCGTAGTATCCGAATCTGTTTGAGTCCCAAGTTTCTGGTAGTGGTAATAACTGTTCAGATAGCAACGAATTTATCCAAATATATTCCTGAATTATTTCAGTTCCAAAATTCAGAAAGGAGAAATCAGAGAGCAGGGGTTTAGACTGCAAGGGATACATTGATATATTCATACATATATATGCATATGTAGAGTCTTAGAAGATGATAAAATAGAGTTTATTCTATCATCATTATTTTAATAGAGTTTATTCTGTCATCTATATATCATTATTCTCTTTCTGTGTCTATGTATCTGTCCCTGTCTCTGTCTCTCTCTGTCTCTCTCATCTTGTCCCATTCTCATACATGTTTTGGAATTAACACCGTTTAATACCTTTCCTTTATAGAAACTCCCCCATGGAGGCCTCATCTATTTCTCTTACATCCAAGGCTACAACCATGACTTCTGTGAGGGGAAAAAAGAAAAAATCTGTAGCTCAAAGTTCATGCTTTTTTCTGAGCCTCACAAAAGTTTTTAAACATTGGTTTGGCATTTCCACACAGCTTTGCTAATGGTTGTAGAGATCGTTCTCTGCCACAGGTATCCAGCAGGGGACAAAGCAGAGAGATTGAAATCTTCCTCAGGGTTTGCAAATTAAGATATGCACCTGTATATCTGTCATCACCTACAAGGAGCAAATTTTCTAATTTACACAAAGGCACCATATGTGCTGGTGGGCCTGGAACTCTACCTAGTTTTTCCAAGTGTCCCCTTAGATTCCCTATGGCCCATTAATGCAGTGAAATAAGTAGCCTTATTCAAAAGAATATGAGGTGACTATATGTTCTAATTTGGAAAGAGCTCCAAAACATTCTTTTACAAAAAGAAAGAAGTTGCATAGAATGATCCCGATGTTGTACAAATACAAGTAATAATAATACATTATTGTAGGACTAGAAAAAATTTTGAGTATAAATACCAAACTGTCATTATTGGTTGTCTCTGCTGCTTGTAATAATATGTACTATGTATTTCTGTCATATTTGTGTTTTTAATAACTCTTCATTATATCATAAACAAAATGATAAAGATATTTTAGAGTTAGATAACATTTTCCATGACTAGATGATTCTATTGATCACTTTGCAATAACAATAAGTAATATTTACTGAGTGCTTTAAATTCCGAGGCACTGTGCTAAATATGTATGCATCAGCAGAATAATCCTGGAAGATAGGTACTACTATTATTTTATAGATGAGCCCAGAGAGGTCATTTCTCCTAAGGTGCCATTCTCTCCGACTACAAAATGTTCTTATCTCTGAGTTTGTCTTAACTCTCTGTACTCAGGCAGTTCCAGTCTCTACATTTAAATGTATCTGTAGTCAGCCCCCCCATCTATTTACTCTCTTCTCTTTGCATATACATTAAAACCACTGTAGTTCAGGTGTTCATTAATTCTCACTTGGAATATTACAATAGGTTTTCATTTATTCTTGTTTCCTATCCTTTTCTGCTATGTAATTCTCCAAGGTTAAACCTGCTAAGTAAAGTTCTAATCATAGTGATCATTCCTCATAACATATTCCAATATGTAATATACACTTATATGCAATAAATACCATATTAGTGTATTAATAACATAATGCCATAATATACTGTACTAACACATGTTAATAATATAATCATGTATCAGGAACCTCTTCAGTGGTCCTAACCTACAAATCTAGCTCTAACTCCTACTACCCCTACTGCCCTGAATCATTCTAAGCCTTGTTAACATCATTATTGTTTTTGAAATCAGCCAGCATGTTTCCTGTATCTTACTTATGCTAATGTCTCTCTTGGAATGCTTCCACAACCCTAATTCACCCACTGAAATCATATTTCCCCATTTAAACTCGAGTTCAGACATTACCTTTTTAATGAAATATTTTATGATTTCTTGCCAACAGTCATCATTCCTTAGTTTAAATTGCTAAAGCTCATTGCTTCAGCATCTATTATGACTTTTCAACAACTACCGGAGTTAATTATATATCTGTCTAAACCTAGGTTGTTAGTTCCCTGAGAAAATGGACTACATCTTGTTCATTTGTATTTATTGTATTCACTAGAGGGATTTGAACCTCATGATTAACATATATTTGTCAAATTTTACTGCAGAGTTTGTTCTAACCAGTGTTTTCACATGGTTTCTTCGCTATTTCCTTAGTATTAAAGTTTGAATAACCTTAGGCATGCTCAATAAACAACAATGCATTGATTATATGGATTAAATGGACAAGATGTTTGTTCTTTCCAAATATAATTATTGAGTAACCACCAAGTGCAGAAAGTTCTGAGTCTCTGACAGGAGGAAGAGGAAAAAACAACATTATGCAAATTTTCATGTAATTTGCCCTCAGGTGATGAAAATGAATATATAAATGTAAGTAAGATAAAACTTAGTGCAAAACTAAGTAAATGAAAAATAGAGGCCCAAAATGCAGAGAGGAGAAGGGTATTTATTGTCAACTAAAGGATCAGAGAAGGATCACCCTTGAAGGAAGGCTATGATTTGGTTTTAAAACTGGGGGAAAACATTTCAGGCTGAGCAGACAGTATGGTAAAAAACAAAAATAAAACCCTGAAATTGGCTATTTCAAGAGTTAAAGATGGTGCTGTGTCTGTAAGGACTTGGGTGTGAAAAGATGTGGAAGTGGGAGGTGGGGAGGACTCAGATTTCAGAGGGCCCTGAATGCCACGATCAAAGTGTGGAATTCATACTTTATGAAATGAAGAAGCATCGAAGGTTCTGTTTTGGTTTATTTTTGTTTTGTTTTGTTTTGTTTTAGTAAAGTGAAAACTACTGAAAGTATGTGCTTTTTTTTTTTTCCTTTTGTAAGGAGGTTAGAGTGGAGTAGAGCTGGAAAGTTGACATAATTGACACGACTGGCTGATGTAATTGGCTGATGTGTGATTTTGATCATGACACCTCAGTTGAACAAACATTTATTGGCCATCTTCTGTTTGCCAGGCATTGAGTTAAATACTAGTAATAAATATATTAATAAAACGCAGATATTTAATGAATCAGAATTCTCTCAAATACAGGAAATAGATATGTTAAAAGTATAGTGGGAAGTTGTTATTTCATGGGTATGGAGTTTCAGTTTGGGAATATGAAAAAAGTTCTCAAGATGGATACTGGTGATGGTTGCACAGTAATGTAAACGTGCTAAACCCTACACTTAAAATTGGTTAAAATGGTAAATTTTACGTTACATACAGTTTACCACAATAAGAAATTAATTATAATACATATGACTAATATGCAAATTAAAAGTAAGTAGTACAAGGTTTTTTAATATTATAAAAGAGAGTAATTAATTATATGGGCATAAAGGAGGAAAAGCAGATGGTGTTATAAGCATTCTGCTAGAGAAATTTTGTCATTTGCAACAGCATGTATGAATTTTGAGGCATTACACTAAGTGAAATAAGTCAGACAAAGAAATACTGTATGACTATACTTATATGTAGAATCTAAAAATGTTGAACTCATAGAAATAGAGTAGATTGGTGGTTGCCCAGGCTGGAGGTAGGGGAGAAACGGGGAGAGGCTTGTCAAATGATAGAAACTTTCAGTTATAAGGAGTAACATTAGGGGATCTGATGTACAGCATGGTAACAATAGTTAATGATAGTGTATTGTATACTTTAAAATTTGTTAAGACAGATATTAAATGTTTTCACTACCAACAACTAAAAAATGGTAATTTGTGGGATGATGGATGTATTAACTAACTTTATTGTGGTAAACATTCAAAAATATATACATATATCAAATCACTGCATTGGGTACCTTAAACTTACACAATATTATTTGTCAGTTGTATCTCAATAAATTTCAGAATCTTTCTAGAGAAAAAAAATTACCTAGAATTTGAAGGGTGATTTTGAAGAGCTTACCAGATGGACTTGGAGGAGAAGAAGGGAAACAGGCAGGAGGAGGGATGAGGACTAGGCTGCAGAGGTAGGCAGAGCAGAGTTGGGGAAGCCTGGGCTGCCTCCTGTGGGCAACAGTGAGTCAAAAAAGAGTTTTTAAGGAGAGAGAAATGATCACATTTTCAATTTTGCAGACCAGTGGTACCTCCAGAAGTTAAAGGTAAAAAATGTATATGATAACCAAAGTACTGTGTTTATAGTTCAGATTTTTAAAAATCACTATGAATTTTTGAAAGAAACAAGGGACTAGAGTCAGAAAATACTGAACTGTGTAGAACAGAGGTATTACTATGTCTGGCATTTCTTCTGTTCTTTTATTTTTTTAAAGATTTTATTTTTATTTATTTATTTGACAGAGAGAGAGGGGGGAACACAAGCAGGGGGAGTGGGAGAGGGAGAAGCAGGCTTCCCGCCGAGCAGGGAGCCCGATGCGGGACTCGATCCCAGGACCCTGGGATCATGACCTGAGCCGAAGGCAGTCACTCAACCAACTGAGCCACCCAGGCGCCCCTCTTCTGTTCTTTTAATAATGGGAAATAACATAAATGAAAGAATCAAAACAGCATTATAAATACGTGTGTGTGTGTGTGTGTGTGTGTATATATATATATAAATTTGCTGTCATTTTATACCTCTTTGAATAGCCCCACAGAGGTAGATTGTATTGTTAATGTTGAATACTTTTTCCAGGCCATTGTCCTAAAAAAATGAGTTCAGGTTACTTAGACATGGAAAATACAATGAAGTCTTTATTTCTTGCAGAATATTTTTGTTACTGCTTAAAATTGGAAAACCACACACACACACACACACACAAATGTACAATAAACGGAAGTGCAAGGAAGAATAAATAGATTACTTCCTAACAATGTGTTCTCCTTTAGCAGAAGCCCATATCCTTTTAAAATTATTTAATTAAGTGAGACAAAATGGATTATTTAGAAGTCACAAGTAAAAACTCAATTGACAGACTAATTTTCACTGAATAAACAGGGGTACTTATTTTAAAAGCTTTTCTACATGATTGCATTATACATAAAAAGAACTGGTACATGGAATTGTAGGCTGATCTATATATATTTTTTATGTTGCTTTCATTCTGTGTTTGTTTATTCCGAGCAGTGAATTTACCAACTTTCAATTAGAATTTTCTTAAGGAAATTAGCATTTCATTTTACTTCATCTATAACCAGCCTTATCCTTGAAGTCTCGTTTCCTAAGGAAAAATTAAAGAACTCACATGGGCAAATCAAATATCATTTGCATTTAGAAGAATATTGGATCAGAATGGTGAGAGGAGCTAGAGGTAGACAGCTCATATTTGGGGGACTTACAGGACTGTGAACTTTGGCCATTACATTAAATACATTACACCATTAAATCATCATAATGATTTCTTGAGTTGGAATTAGAACCAGTGCTTTGTGGAATCCATGGAAATTAATGGAAACATGAAAAATGTGAACAGATACAGGCAAAGGTGGAACCTACCCTAAAAAGCAAATAAAAGTCTGGGAAGGAGGAATGAGAGATGTAAAATTCAACTGGGTCAAGAGTTAATGAAGCAAAAAAGAGATAGAGATAGATAAAGAGAGAGAGAAAGAGTTTTAAGTGTGGAGATTAGAGGTGGACAACAGTGTCAGTGTTTCATGAAAACATAAAAGATTATGTCTAATATGAGATGATTAGGTTTACAATTAGGTCACTGGAAATGTTTACAAAGAGTTTCAATAAAATATAAAAGAAGGAGAATAGCTATGATGAAAAGAATGAGTCAGTTAGAAGTTTAGAAATGGAAATGATGAGTAATAATCTTTGAGAAGTTTGGCAAAGAAGGAGAAAGGTGGTTAAAAGTTGAAAAAGTAGGCCATATTGAGAGATAAGCTATTGAAAATGCTTTCAGCCAAGGAAGAAATGAAGGAGAAGCAATTTTTGATGGGCAACCACAGTAGAGGATCAAGATCAATTGCAGGTAGTAGAACTCTTTTCTCTGAAAAATGGAGAAAGGAGAATGGAATGTGTAGTGAAGAGATGAATCAAAAGTTTGATTTGGAGGGAAATATTCCTCCCACGGAAGTATGGGTTCTTGGCTAAGGGAGGTGGGAGCAGAGGTACTTTTTATGAGCTTAAGGAAACTGAAAATAAGGCAATCAGAATATGGCAAGGAACCAATAAGACAAAGCAAGGAAATTTTATTGTGAGACGATGGACTCACAGGAGGTTCTCATTGAGATCCCCCAGCAAACTAAAAATGGCCAGTTTCCATTTACCAACTGAAACAACATGGATTCTGCCATGATGTTTCCTTATCAAAATCTATGAAGTTCTCTTATTCATCATAATTTGAAAGGAAGAAATATGAATATGAAATTAAAGTTGTTTCAGATGACTTTGGCCACTTTGAATCAATCCAGAGGTGAAATGTTTTTCTACAACTTGACAAGGGTAAAAATCAGGAAGTTTCTGAAATCCATGAGCAACTCAACTATAGGTAAATAGTTTGAGAGAAATTTAGTAGCTGAAAATGATCCAGAAAAATGTGAAAAGTGGGAAAGCTGTTAAGCGGGACTTAGTAAAGATACTTGCTTTTGGGGAATGGATAGCAATACTCATCTGAAGTTACATGATCATTTATTTGCAGATTTAATGAAACGACCAAGTCATTTTCCTCTTCAAATTAAAGCTGCCATTTCTGTGAATGGAAAGCTCCAGATGTAGAAAAAAGAGACTGCTACAAAAGTTCTTGAGTTAAATTATCTCAGATCCGAAAATTGATCATTATTTATCTTGATAGACTCTACCAGTTACTCATTTTTTGATCCTTTTAATTCTCTTTCCCAGTTCCATCAGATGAAAGTCTATCCCTGCCTTTATAAAAATGATTAATCTTAAAACAGCTTTCTAATTTACTGTATGTTTATGTACACCACAGCCTAATTCAGCTAATTAGCTTATTTTCATCATTAGTAAATGTATGAAACTATTTTCATAAATTTCATGACCGACTTTGAATTAATGTTCTAACAGAAATTCAAATACAAGTTTTTCTGTGTTTTATTAGCATTTGAAGCAAGTTGCCATGGCTAAACTTACGTGAAAATATTATTTAATGACAACAGTGTTTGCATAAGATAGTGACATCTTGTAGCTCCCAACTTATATCCCAATGTAAAACTCTCTGATGTGACATTTTTAGCTTGCCTGCAAACTTTATGACCTTCTGATAGACCCATTTATTGGAAACTTATACTTCCTGCTGGAATTGTATCATTTTGGGTTAGAAAATGTGGAGTTCTTAATTGATTTTATTTCATGGAAAAGTTTAATAATAGTTGAACAATGTCCTTTTTTTGTTTTATATTTGGTAAAGCTCAAAGCTTTGACATTGTCAAACTGGTAGTTATTCACAAAGGCCTACAATTGCTTATTATACCTCTCGATTATCCTTTATGATGACACTGTATTGTAAAGATAAGTGTAGTACTGTAAATTGCCCACATTATTATCATCAATGGAAAATGTCTTCTTTGCTGTTGATAATTGTACTGTTCCAACACAAAGAATCTTTCCAAATAAAAGGAAATCAGATGTCTTATGACAACATATGTTAAAAGGCAACAATGAAAAAAGCTAAAGAAATTGCCATTTGCTACTCCCACTGTTTTTACTATTTCCAAGACCTGTGTAAAGCAATTGTTTAAAATATAGGTTAAAGTTGTCTCCTGTTGTGCATGAGACATTTGAAGTCTGTTTGCCAATCTTTTTGACTCTTTTTCCTGTTTTGGTTAGAATTGGTTCCCTGATGAAAGCATAGGATTTGTTTTTCTTGTGATAGCAGGCTTGGCTGTATTATTTACATATGGAGATTACGAACTGTTTTTTTTTTCCCCTCTTACTATTAATAGCAAGATCACGCTTGATATTAATACTTTGATCATAAGTATCATAAATTGACCCATTTTATTTTACTCATAGGTTTACTAAAGCATTCTTATTAATTTTAAAGCTAACAATTTGAGAAAGATTACTTAACTTTTAAAAAAATTAAAATGGAATAATGAAATTTAGTGAGAGATAAAGGAAAAAGGTGAAAAAATGTTTAACTTGAAGTTAAAGATCCCCGTTGAGTCTTAGACTAATCACTTTCTAATTTTGTAGCCCCTGGAAATTTATTTACTCTCTCTGCACCTCAGTTTTCTTAACTGTGAAATGGAATACTAATAAATTTTGGATCAGCCTAAGGCATGATATTTGGATGAGATTTTATACAAGGAAGTACTTGGTAAATTTGAAATACTAAACTCGTATTGCTGTTACAAGGCTCAAAAGGCCAATATCAACTAGTTATTGGTTGAGTAGCAGAAAAATCTTTTCTGTTGACAACTTGAACTTGATGACAAACGAAATAATAGTAGTTTATTTTATACCCAAGACTAAATCTCCTTTCTTGGGTAAATAAACATTTATTCATAGGATGATTCTGTAGCACAACATGCATTTTATAAATTGCTTTGCAATTTGCTTATTTATGCAGTTGGTAAAAATAATAGCAGTCTAGAGTTTTTTGAGAGATTATTGTGTGCCTGGCACTATGCTAAGCACCATATATACCCCCAGAAACACACACACATTTTTCAGTTAATCATCATAATTAACTTACAAAAAAAAGCAGCAGGAATCCAGAGCCAGAATATCTGACTCAAAATTTGAGTGTTCAATAGTGGCCACTAAGCTGCCTGGCCTTTCTCTTAATAACAAAATTTCTTTATATATGAAAACTGTGTTTCTAAAGAAACAGTTTGCCTTCTACCAGTTACTTAAATTCATCATGACATCTTCGGATTTGTTATATTCCTATGGGTGATTTCAAGATTCATAGCTTCCTTATATTGACAGCTATATTAAATCAACTAGTTAAAACAACCAGCTTTTAAACTGTCAAATATTGGATTGAAATTGAACATTTAACTCTATAGAAAAGAATAAAACATCGGTATTTGCAGTCATTTGGCTAAATAAGATTGTTGGATTTTAAACTTTGCATCTAAGTGTCTTTTCTTGGTTTTTCTTGACTCTGACTAGTGTTCCAAAGTAAATAAAATGACAGCATTCTATTGGTCCCTATGTCTTCAGTATAGAAAATATGAGACCTCAGATTATACTAAAGAAGTTCAGCACTCCTTTATTCCCATTTCATTTTTGTAAGGGAAGAACAAAGGATCTTAAGTGTTGAGAAATTTGGAAGTTTCAAATAGGTGAACTTTTGAGACACTAAAAAGAAACAGATGGACAAAATGGATGCATGGATTGCTTTCATTTCTTGATTCTTTCTCTTTTTTGTAATTAGTAATTTGACTGCTCATGATTTTACTTTTTAAAAACTTGGTAGTAGAAAACATCACAAATTTGATAAGCTAGTATTTACCATATGTTGTTTGTCTCAGTCTGTTTGGGCTGCTATAACATAGACTCGGCGGCTTAAACAACAAATACTCATTTCTCACAGTTCTGGATGCCAAGTAGTCCAAAGTCAAGGTGCTAGCAAATTTGGTGCCTGGTGAAGGCTTACTCCTGATTCAAAGATGGTGTCTTTTCACTCTGTACTCACATGGCTGAATGGGCAAGGGAGTTCTCTGGCTTCTCTTTTACAATGGCACTGACCTCAATCATAAGGGCTGTGCCCTCATGAACTCATCACCCTTAAAGGCTTTACCTCCTAATACCATGACACTAGGAGTTAGGATTTCAGCGTATGAATTTTGAGGGGGTACAAACATTTAGAACAACACTTAGCCAAACTGCAAAGTTTGAAGGCACAGTCCCCCACAAGAGTAGCCTCACTTCAAATACCAACTACAAGTTCAAGGGGTTTGAAAACCTACTCCCAGATTCAATAATTTACTAGAAAGATTCACAGAACTCACTGAGAGTTGTTATACTCACAGTATGGCTTATTACAGGGAAAGGATACAGATCAAAATCGGCCAAGGAAAGACACACAGAGAAGAATCTTGGAGAGCTCCAAAGACTAAGCTTCCATTGTTCTCAGGATGTATTACCTTCCTAGAATCAGTGCATAACAATATACACAGAGCACTGCCAACCAAAGAAGCTCACCAAAGCTTTGATGCCCAGAGTTTTTATTAGGATTTCCTTACATAAACACGATTGATTGATTGTCCATATGGCTCATATCAGCCTCCAAGTCAAGATGCAAAACCTCTGAAGTAATATGATTGGTCTTTTTGGCATGAACAGCCCCCAGCTATTATATCTCCCATCCTAGGAACCAAAGTGGCCATGCCTTATTGTAAACAAAGACATTCCTATAAGGCATGGCACAGATGACCTCCGAAAAGCTGAGGGCAAGGCCAACATCTTTACTATATAGCAATAAATTATCCTAACTGAAGATTTTTACAAACAGTAAGTGCTGATAATATCTCCTTATTTAATAACATGTTGATAAAGCAAATATATTACTTTTCACCCAGAAAACACTGCCAGTGGGAGATAAGAAGGATAATAACTTATAAGTAGGATCAGAATATGTGTTGAGAAAGTTTTATAAAATCAGAAAAAGCATGAGAGGCAAAAAAGGGAAAATATAGCCTTTTAAGACAAAATTGCAAAATAGATTATAGTGTCATTAGAAATATTTTGGGAGCACCTCCTTTGTGAGGCATTAGGCTGGCTGAAACACTAGGATGGTGCTTTTCCACTCTCTTTTAGGCAGATTCAATCGCTTACCTCTCCTCTCCTTAGGTTTATGGATCCCCACATCATGAGATAATTGCTATTGTTAATAGCAGTTCACTGTTAGTAAGAATTTATTGAGATCCTGTTATTGCCTCAACACCTTACAAGGCGGGAAGTATTGTCACCATTTTAAAGATGCAGAAAATACCTTCTGGAACTTGAAGTAACTCACCTGAAATATACAACTAGTAAATTATTGAGCCACTGCCCTTTTCTGGGGCCTGTGAATTTCTTTAAATCCTTATTTTTCAAAACTCTTCATAAGCTTTGATTATTCCCCACTGATTCTCAGAAATATAACTATTATCTATCCAAGTGATTGGATGGATTTGTACCCTCACTAATGCTTCTGTATGTTTTTGTATGCTGAATAAAACAGCTGGGGGAAGAAAATAAGTTAATATTTCATTTTACTTATTTATTTTTAAAGATTTTATTTATTTGAGAGAGAGTTGGAGAGAGAGCACAAGCAGGGGGAGCAGCAGAGAAAGAGGGAGAAGCAGACTCCCCACTGAGTAGGGAGCCCCACACGGGGCTGGATCCCAGGATCCTGGGATCATGACCTGAGCTGAAAGCAGCCTCTTAACTGACTTAGCCACCCAGGTGCCCCATTAATATTTTAATTTTAGAAGAAGAGCAGTCCACTGAAGCTCTGGTATCCTTTTTTTTTTAAAATCAATTCTTTCTGATATTTAGGATTCCGTCACCAAAAAGGATAAATAAATGGAGAGGAAATACACCACAGTGGAATAATTCTCAACCAACATCACCTGTAAAGCATTTGAAAAATGCAAGTGTATCTAGAATTTCTTACCATTGTTAGCATGAGACCTGGCCTATCTTCACTTAAAAAATAAAAGAAAAACTGTTATAACTGATTCTGATGTTAACCTAAGTTGAGAACTAGAGTGAGTATATAGTAGAGAAAAATCATGGGCTTTGAAGCAGACCGACATAGGTTTGACTTCCTGTCCTGCCATTTATAAGCTAAGTGATTTGACATAAGTCAGTCAATATTTTATTTATTTATCTATCTATTTATTTATTCTTTTATTTTGAGAGAGAGAGTATGTGCAAGTGGAGGGGCAGAGGGAGGGGAAGAGAGGATCTCAAAGGCTCCATGCTCAGCATGGAGCTCGATGTGGGGCTCAGTCGCACAACCCTGAGATCATGATTTGAGCTAAAATCAAGAGTCAGACGTTTAACCGACTGAGCCACACAGGGCCCCTAAGTCAGTTAACATTTTTAAAATGGTGAATGTCTATTAGTAAAATATGAATGGATCAATAGCTACCTATAAGCCTATTGTAATAATGAAATACCACAAAGTAAAAAATGTAGCACAATTAACAGCTACTCAATAAATGATAAATATCATGTTGATAATCAAAATGGTAATGATTCTTACTTATCTAATGAGAATAATTTGAGAGACACATAGAACTTGTCCCATGAAAGGATGATTAAAATGCTGTGCAAATGCTTAGAACCATTCTTCCTAAAGCTAGTTAGAACTCCAGGGATATGATTTGGAAAGTATGATTAAGTTCACCAGAAAATTTTCTTTACAAATGAAATTATCATGCTGAAAATACTAACTCAGGTATCAAACAAAGGTTCAAAGGATGACACATACAGGCTCAATGTGGGAGTATTTATGGGTGTAGGACTAAGTCCTGATTTGCTATAAGAAGACACTGATGAGATAAATGTTTAATCAACTTGCACTAAGGTCCTATTTCCTAGCTTTAGTCTTTCAGACAATAACCCAGTTCTAATATGCACTCTGATTTGCATGCATGACTGAACTAACATCCAACCCTGAGTCACATTGCCTTCTGGGTATTTGTGGTAGAATATTAAGGTCCATCTGTCCATCATGACCACTTCATAGCAAAGGCCCCAGTTCAATGTGGTGCTCTGCTATCTTTGCACACTTCTGACCATAATGGGAGAAACCCTAGTGGTTATTAAATTTACTTCTGAAGGCCATGCTCCCTTGATATTTAAAGAATCTCCTTCCATTTGTGTCAGAATTACTCTCATCACAAGGAGAGTGCATAATCTTAGACATACTTTCTGTAACAACCAAAGTAATTTTATCTGTATGTAAACTCAATACGGTGCTTCTAAAATATACAGCTGGTTCTAAATTATAACATCCATTTGGGCAAGTTGCTTTTATCCTTTCTTACTGAGAGTTTATCACAACTTTTATTGGCTCAACTGACACATACACATATAATGACTTCTATCTTTGGGTTGAAGTGCCTGCCACAATTGCCACCACTTCTAGCCAGCAGGATATGGAAGGGGATCAAAATGTATGTAAAGATAAATTTCAGGGGCATGATAAGGAAGTAGTACACATGATTTTTGCTTACATCCCATTGAACAAAACTTGGTTTCACAATCACTTTGAGCTGTAAAAGAGACCAACAAGTGCATGCTCTGGTCAGGTGGCCATATGCAGGAGTTCTATGGCTAAAGAATGGGAGAATGGATATTAATATGCAACAAGGAGCATCTAGAACATGTGGCATATAAAGAATGCTTGGGATTCATTAGTAAATTGAATAAAGTGATATAAAAATATGTACACAAATATCAGGAGCATTCCCATACTAGCAGTAAGTAAATAGAAAAAATAACAAGATCAAAATAACAAAACTTGAAGACCATGAAAAATGATTAACCAAAAATGTATGCAAGGATAATAATTTAAGATCTTACTGATATTTAGCAGAAACAACATTCACTCAACAAACATTTATTAAAACAACAATTACAACTAATAATTATAAAATACCCACAGAGGCCCTCTTCTACGTGTTTTATGAATTTTAACTAGTTTTAATCTTCATATTAGTAATCTCTGAGGCTGGTATTACAAACATTATTTACAGAAAAGGAAACCGAAGCTCAGAGAAAGGAAATAACTTGTTCAAGTTTATACTGACAGAACATAGCAGAACCAGAATTCTACTTCATATTTCATACTCTTAATCAGCACTTTGTCTTATCCCCTGGACAGGTACAAAGTACTGTTTTGGACCTTGAGGACATACCAGTAACCAAGTCAGAAGTTGCCCCTCCCTCAAAGAGCTTGTATTAGAAACACATAAATCTGAAAATCTTTTAGATAGTGATAAATTCTATGAAAAAATTACACAGGGCTATGGATAGAGAGTATTGTAAATAAAGTCCACAATTATTTTTAAGATTTTTCTTTGTTCTCTCAGTTCTTACTTTTGTAATATCATTAATCAATGTCATCATGTCATCTAAAACATTCCTATTTTGACCAGAGAATACCAAAGAGCATACAAAAAAAAAAACATATTTACTTCATTAGTAATTTCAATCTCAGGGATAATTTAGCCTATGTTTCTACTGATTTAACTGACATTAGAAACAATGTGTGAAAGTGAATAAAGAACGTAAGTCTAAAACTCAGGAAATGGAGTTACAGTTCTGAGTTTCACTGAGTTCACTTGAACAGTTTTGAAATTGTTTATTTTATTTGTTATCTGAGTATAGTTGACACAGAATGTTACATGAGTTTCAGGTGTACAACATAATGACTTCACAAGTTTACACGTCTTGCTATGCTCACAAGTGTAGCTGCTGTCTGTCCTCATACATCTCTATTACAATATCATTGACTATATACTCTATGCTGTTTTTTAAAAAAGAGATAGGCATGAGCTACTACATCAGGGATCAGCAAACTCTTCTTTAAAGAGCCATCTAGTAAATATTTTAGGCTCTGTGGCCCAGATGGTCTCTGTCACAACTACTCTACTACTGTAGAGTGAAAATTATCACAATCATGTAAACAAATGAGCTTGGCCATGTTCCAATAAAAATGGATTTAGGAACCCTGGAAATTGAATTTCTTATAATTTCTATGTGTCACAAAGTGCTATCTTTTGATTTTTTCAACCATTCAAACATGTATAAACCATTTTTAGCTTGCAGGCCTGACAAAAATGGGCTACCTGAGGGCTGTAGTTGATGACCCTGTACTAGGTGATCACATAGGGCCTGTCCTGGAGGCTCACTGTTACTGGTGTTGGCTTTTCCCTGGGCTGCTACCTCTACCTGCACAATAGATAAGAGAAAAGCCCTGAACTGAAGACTATATGCATTGGTCCTCAAACTGAAGGGTGTATCGTGATCACCTGGAAGTAGATTCAAATTCAGATTCTTTAAAGTGGAGTCCACATTTTTAACAAGCATCATAGGAGATTTTGATGCATGTGACTTTGAACTGTTAACAAGAACCTGGACCTGAATATAGCATGAACATCAGACACAGATGTAATCTCCCATAAACGGGAGATTACAAAACAGTGAGATAAGAAGCACAATAGAAATAAGAAGGAACCAAACAAAGAATACCTGATATTCTGAGAAAAGTGGATACTAGGGAGTAGTTAGAAGTTAGCATGGACAAGTGGGAGGAATGTGGCAAGTTTAAAACCCTCTTCTCTGTGGAATACTTAATTGGGTGCTGTAAATACATTCTGCCCTGGTTGAGAAAAGAAGCGTGAGGACAAGAAAGGAAAGAAGCAACACACTACAAACAGGAGCTGTAACTTCCCTGCAGGGGAATTTACTTTCTCCCTAAGCGGTACTGCCATTTGCGAGCTCTGTGACTATAGGCAATTTCCTGTATCTTCTTTGCCTCAATTGGCTCAAACTTCATTATGAACTTCTAAGGTTATTGTGAGGTTTAAATAATGTAAAGTGCCTAAAACTGTGATTGGCACCAAGTATCTTTCAGTAAATATTTTTGATGTTGATACTGATTTTTTTTTTTAGCCGTGATACTGTCCAGCTCCTTTTAAAGATGATTGAACTGAGGTCCAGAGAGATGGAGTGTGTGTCCCACAGTGGGACTAATTAGGTAAAGTTTGGGGGGGGCCAGAAGAAGGTTTATCATTCATTCTCTGTAAACGTTATTTTCTTTATCCATGGAAATAAAGTATAAAGACCACATAAGTTCTGGTCCCTTTCCATTCTGACATTTTCTAATATATACACATTTGAAAATCACATAAAAATAAAATTGGAATGGGTGCAAAGGAAGGTAGCACATGATTATTACCATTAGAACCCAAGCAAATAGGTTACTTGAAAAGGAATTCTTCAGAATAATGGGTTTAGTATGCTTCTTTTGTTATTTCTAAGGAAGAACTAAATGGGTAAATTCTTTGTATTGCCCTGGCTTCCTTTTTTATATTAAAGAATGACTAATGGATATTGTTTCTGTCTTCTGCATTTTCTCCAGTGCTTTTCAAGCACTTTGAAATGCTTTTCTTTTCCTTAAGACTTTTTCCCTTACCATATCAGAGCTAAAAAGAATTGTTCCAAGACACAGCCTATAATTTTGTCACTTTTGCCCTGATTGGGAAAAAAAGGTGGGGGGACAACAAAAACTCAAGAGTGGATTCACGGTGTTAGCCATGCCTGGGTTCACGGTGTTCGCCATGCCTGGCTGAGGAGGTCAAATCTAATGGTGCTGAAAGGGAATACAGTCCATCTTCAAGGAGATTACTTTTACTTATTATTTTTTTATCTTTATAGGCTATCTCTCCTTTTTAAGTGTTATTGAGATATGATTGATAAACAAAAATTGCACCTATTTAATGTATACATTTTTATGAGTTCGAACTTATGTATACACTCGTTAATACAATATCACCACAGTCCAGGTACTAAGCTTATCCATCACCTCCAAAAGTGTTCTTGTGTTCTTTTGTTGATGTATTTTGTTTTCGTTTTTGTTTCCGTGGTAAAAATACTTGATAAGAGATCTGTCTTCTCAGCATATGTTAAAGTACACAATACCATATTGTTAACTAAGGGTACCTATGTTGTAAGCAGTCTCTAGAATGTATTCATCTTGCATTCCTGACACTTTATATTCACTAAGCAACAACTCCCCATTCCTTCCCCCTCACTTCAACCCCCTGAATGTGCTGAATCTTTTGTCTGATCTCAGAAGCTAAGCAGGGTGGGGGCTTGGTTACTACTCAGGTCAGAGACATTAATTTTAATGTGACATTTTAAAAGATTCAAATATTTATCGATGGAAATACAGTGTTTTTGGATTATTAAAGTGGAAATTTCATTCTAAAACATCCAAAAATTCCTGACAGCATATGATTCACTCTTGAATAAACAGATGACAGAAACATGATCAGTATTAGGTAGATTTACCTTTATTAATTTAATAATCAGTATTTGCTCAAAGCATTTTAATATTTCTCAGTATACATAACATAACTAAAGTAGAAACTTTTATTCATGTCTTAACATAGTTCATAAAAAACAAGCATTTATTGAGACTTTTAAAGACAGACTCTTATTCACAGAGCTTACTGGCTACTCTGTAAACTAATCATGTCTGGACCCATTGGATCCTTACATTGCTGTGACTCTCAGCATGACTTGGTCTCCTCATTTTTGTTTGTTTGTTTTTTTCACTTGAAGGGTGTGGGATAATGACTGCATTCAGTTGTCCTTTTGCCTTCGTGGAAGGACATGTCAAATTAGCATGTTTTTTTGCTTCTGACTTTAGGGAAGGTAAGGGGCCTAGTGATTGTGGGAAGTATCTTGAAGGAAACCTCTGTTTTATGCCAACAGGTCCTTTATGATAAGCAGTGCCTTTAGCAACTCCTGTTCGTTTTTTTCATTGTGAGACGTGTTAAAAGATAAACTGAAGCATATTAAAAATTCTAAAGGTTTCTTTATACAAAAATCCATTCAAATTAATCAGCAGGTTCAAACCAGAAATGGTTAGAAGCTCCCCCCACCCCGGCCCCGACAGGACCGGGGTGGGGGTGGGGGGGGTCAGAGACAGACTGTGTAGAGAGAGTGCCAACTCAAAGAAAGAATCTTATTTGATTGGCTCTTGTAAAGCCTAGTGGGCTGTGATTGGCTGTCCTTGGCATTTCAGTTCCTTAACTTTGTGGCATTTTATAGGGTCACATTTTGGTTTGCTCATGTAGCGTGCCATGGTATTAGAGCCACCTCAGTCTAATGGCCTCCTGTTTAATTAATTTAACAGCTTATTTTTTAAATAGGCTTCTGCTGTCTTCAGGGAGGGGAGGAGTTATTAGCAACTCCTTGCCCATCTTGCAGTGTATTTTTTTTTTCATGACATTCAAAACTTTCAACTACTGCCAACATTCTCGGCACTCAGTGTTGAATTATTGCAATTGCTTACACATGGTATACACTTCTCAGCGTCATTTGTTTACCTCAGTGAATATTCTTCACCCCTCCTTATTTTGTTTTTTTGCTTATTTATATTTTAAATTGAGGCTTGCTTTCCTGCAGTGATAAATATAATTTGTTCAGAATATGTTTTCCTATTATTGATACTTTTGGAAAACTCTTTAGGACTTTGTTTTTGCTTTTATTCTCTTGATTAATTCTTGTACTTTACTACATTAGCAGCTTCCTTGGTCATTTTTATTACTGTTCTTCTATTTTATGCCACTCTTAGCTGCTAACCTGCTACAGCAGCAGTCCTGTGCCTCAACAATGTCCACTAATTCTCTCCATTTTAAGTTGTTTTGTATTTCCTGTAGTCATTTATATGCCCCTAATGAAAATGCTAGCATTCCACCTTATTATCATTTTAAATATTATGGAAATATTTGAATAATGGAAATAAGTTAAAATAAAGAGTAACCAAGTATCAAAAAATAGAATGACTGAAATACCAATTAGATGAACAAAATAGAGATAGTTTCATAGAGAATTGTAATTTATAGTAGAATTAAATATCAATAACTGTATTAAAAATATAGCTATTGAAATTAATATTATTAAATATCATAGTTAACAATGAAAATGAATACCATAAGTATTCCATGCAAAAACAAATCTACGTAGACAAACATTCGAAATCCTATTGTTATTGCAACCATTGTCTTTAACTTAAAACTAACAATAAGAGTTTTGCATGCCAGTTATTCTTTTAAAAATGGGCTTTAAAAATTTTAATGTTACTGAGTTTTTTAAGGATTTTATTTATTATTTTAGAGAGAGAGAGCGAGAGTGTGATTGGGGGGGTGGGCAAAAGGAGAGGGAGAGAGCATCTCGAGCAGACTCCATGCTGAGTGCAGACCCGGATAAGGGGCTCAATCCCACAGCCCTGAGATCTTAACCTGAGCCAAAATCAACAGACTGAGCCACCCAGGTGCCCCTCTAATATCATTATGAAAAGGATTTTTTTTCACCATTAAAAACTACACAAGGAATTCTTATGTTTTTAGGTATAAACAAAATCAGTTCATGTGTAAAATTTGGAAATAGCCAAAATTCATGTCCTGTTCATGTACTGCGTTTTCCATCAAAGAATCCCCAGAAACTTACTGGTGATGTGCATTTAAATTTGAGTACCCAGTCAATTCATCTAATAGGAATTGGGAAGGAAGGCTGGTCAGCCAAAGTGGAGCAGATTAAAAATAAAGGTATATTGTGTTCTCATTTATTCAATAAATATTTGTTGACTGAATAGAGGTAGTATAGTGGTAAAAATTTGAAACCACCACAAGTGAATCTGTGTTTTCTGCCTCTAAGCTATTTGGTCATTCACTAGGATAAATAGATTCATACATTAAATCATTGATTAACTAACGATTTTCTAAACTTGACAAGAGTCAAAATCTCACAGTGCAGACCTCTGAGTCTCTTCTCAAAACAATTCGATCATTCATTGAATCTGCTCAGTTTCACAAGTTTTCAGTCGTTCACTGAAAGACGCTGAAAATGAATGTTACATGTGAGCTGATCAAACTGCATTAGACGCTATGAAGTTGTTTTCCATGGTTTTATTATGCTTCAGTGGTGCTTACAGATCAATGGCCAAGACCTAGCGCTGGAAAGTGAAATAGCTATTGGCTTGGGGTCCTAAATTCTGTTTGAACAAGTATCTCAATCTTTATAGTTTCCCAATTAACACAAATCCATATAACAACACAAATCCAAACTATTGCAGCTGGAGAGTTGCTTAAACATAAATCATAAATCTCTACTGTTCTACTAGTTACTTTGCTTTTTCATGTTGCAACGTCAGTGGAATCTAAGCATGGAATTCAGCTAAATTAGAATAAGTATATGTGTAGAAGCAAATTATGTGTTAGTGTAGTGAGATTTCTGTAAGTCTCACTCTTGGAATTGTTAATTGAGTTTGGGGTAAAAATAGATGAAAAGAATCTTTGTTAATTAGACATGGGCACTGTCTGGAAGTTCTTGTTAAGTAGGTAAAGGCAACTATGAATTCACAAATATCAGAATGACAGTCCCTGGAGAATTAGGATGAAGAGTAGACATGATTTATTTTAAAACAGTAGTTGGGTAATTTTCAAAGTAAATTGAAATGCCTGTGCCACATAAGAGTTATAAATAAAAGTGATAAAAATGTAAACAGCATGATTTTTATTCCTGGGAATAATTGAAGATATTTTCTAACTGTATCTAAATTGTTTTGCCAAATCATTACAGGTAAATGCCCCTGCTATCAGACCACAAAACTGTAGTCTTGACCTAGATAAATTTTGGATTGTGTATGCAGTGAATCACTTCAGTAATTTTCAAAAGGCATTATAACATAATACTTAAACAACAAGTTTTAACGGTATCAAATCTGGATTGGAAACCTGTCTCTGTCACGTCTTTTTCTCTGTGACCTTATGTATATTAGTTATTCCCTCTGCTAGGTTCTTCATTTGTAAAATCAAAATAATACCCAATTTATAACGCTATTGGGAGGATTAAAAGAGATTACAGTAAAAGCTTGTAAATTGCTTTGCAATTTGTAGCATGTAATATATACCCAACATATAACAACTATTATTATTGCTAATAGTTCTTAATTAGAAACTTAATTCCTAAATTTCTTTTTTCTTGTTTTTCGGCCTTCCTTGTCGAACTTCGGAATGTCCTGTAGATTAATATTTTCAAAAAATAAGGAAGAGAAAAACCAAGTGAAAATTAAATTAAATTACATTGCTTTTCTTTTTTCACTTTAAGAATTCTGTTGGCTGAAATGAATTTCTAGATACCCTTGGAATTCCATTTTTCCATCTAATGTCAATCTATTTTAAATCTAAAGCATATAAACACAGCATGTACTTCAGTACATCCAAATCATACTTCAATATACTTGTAAACATTTTGCAGTATTTTAAGACACAATGAGACATAAAGGTCTGGTTAACTTTCACTAAAGCTGGCCTCCCATGATCCTGTTCGAATCCTCCTTTATAGTTGCCTGTGCCTTCTGCCCTGTCTGCCTTCTTACATTCACGCTGTGAATATCCTATAAGACTAGGTCAGTACTTCTCATTCTTCCTTTATTTTCTCAATGAGTTCTTCCATTCTCAGGGCTCCTTGCTAATCTTGAATCATGTATGAACATTGGAAAGATTTCAGGCTCACACAGTCTTCCACACGAATGACTTAATTTTCCTCTCCATGTATAAATTTTCGAGAACTTTTCCATCCAATTTTTCCAACTCCCTATCAGTCTTTTCCATTCATATAGTGTGTTTTCATGCAACATTCAGTAAGTATTTCTAGAGTGCCTCCTACTTGTTAACCAGTGTCTTAAAAACTGGGAATAAATAATCAGATATAGTTTCTGGTCTCGAGGCACTCAGTGGCAAAATGGGCAGTCAGAAAATAACAGCTAATTGTGATAAAGAGTGATAATTTGTACAACATGAGTTATTGGAGAATACTAAGAAATTATATAACTTAAATCCCTGGGAGGAGGATGGTCCCAGAACCCATCTCAGAGTGGGTGACATACAAGCAAAGACCCAAAAGGTGATCCAGAAGCAGTCAAGAAGGAGGAAGGGGTGTAGAGGAAAACCCCAGTCTACCTCCTGTGGTTCTTTACTCTCACATAACTACCACACTTACAGCACTTCTGATTACAGATGTGTGTGTGCATGGGTGGGAGGGGAGCGTTCTTCCACCAAACATTCTCTGAGACACCAGTGGGTAATCCTACAATTTAGCTTAATTCTGACACTTCCTGGAGATAGTGTCAGATCCCACAGGTTAAAGGCTCAGTCCCACATGTCTACTCCCTTCCACTTTTTTTTTACTTTTTTAAATTTAAATTCAGTTAGCCAACATATAATACATCATTAGTTTTTGATGTGTTGTTCAATGATTCATTAGTTGCATATAACACCCAGTGCTCATCAGGTCACATGCCCTCCTTAATGCCCATCACCCAGTTACCCCATCCCCCCACCTAGCTCAGATGTCAGTTGTAAATAAAATTTGTCACCCGTGTTCCTGACTGATTCGCTGTAAATCAGAGGTTCCCATAACGCCCTCTTTGGATTCTACTAATTTGCTAAAGCAGCTCAAAGAACTCAGGAAAACAGTTACATTTACTAGTTTATTAAAGGATACAGATGAACATCCAGATGAAGAGAAACAGGGCAAGGTCTGGGAGGGTCCCAAGCCCAGGAGTTTCTGTCCCTGTGGAGTTAGGGTGTGTCACTCTCCCAGCACATGGATATGTTCTGTTCACCAACCTGGAAATTCCCTGACCCCCATACTTCGGGATCTTTATGGAAGTTTCATCACATAGGCACGATCGGTCATTAACTCCAAGCCCTCTCCCCTTTCTGGAGAATCGGGGCTAGAGTTGAAAATTCCAAGCTTCTAATCATGGCTTGGTCCTTCTGGTGACCAGCCCCCATCCAGGAGCCAAAAATAATCTGACAGAGGCAAAAGCAAGAACAAAACTTGGAAGATTGGCTTGGAAATATCATGGGTTTGGAAATGTCTAAACACAATGGGTCAGGCTCTCAGAAGCTAGATGAGCAATCAGGAAACACAAATAAGGGTTGAGGAGAAGCAATAAGCCAGAGAACAAAAAGCACACAGATGTCAGAGTTTTAGTTGAGGTACTACAGTTTTTTTTAGTCTCTTGTCCTCTATCTTCATCCAGATAGTGTTTGCCACAGGAATATTAAACAATCTATAGTACTAGGAACACAAAGAGCTCCTGTTCTTCTGTCCACCTGAACAGTTTTCTCCCATTGTCCCCAACTGGTAAATTCTTAGTCATTTTTCAAAATCTCCATTTAGAAATTCCATGCTCTGTGTTACCTTCCATGTTGCTGGTTATATTTTCAAGGACACTTTCAGTTATAAGTGACAGAAAAGCAACTTTGAGCAAAAATGAGAAATTTTGGGCTCATATTAATGAAAGACCAGGGGTAGAGATGATTTAAGAATGGTTAGAATTAGGAGCAGATGTGATTCCTCAGGGCTCTATCTTTTTCATGTGCTTTTCTCCATGAGCTAGAACTGATGGTAAACACCCATCCTGATCAGATCCTACCAGCTTAACCCCCATAGTAGAAAATGAATCTTACCCCATACCTCTGCCACAAACATCTCAAGAAGTATTCTGATTTCCCCGGCTTGGATCATGTATCCATTTGCCCTAAGCTCTGACCCCCTAACTGACAGTCTCTAGAGTAGGGAAGGAAAATTCCGCAGTGAAAATGTAGGATGTTGTTTACAAAAGTAATATTGAAGGGATACTGGGCATTTAAAAAGAAATGTCAACAAACAGTTGATAAATCATGGTTGATCAATTAAAACGACTGTGGGCAGTTCCCCTTGACCAGAGTTCTATGGGCCTTCAGTGGATTGATAAACTGAAAATGTAGGCACAATTATGCCTGGATGTGAATCTCTCCAGGGAGGGGTCCATACCTTAATGATATAGAAAGGATTCCAGGGTGGGAAGGTAGAAATACTTGGAAAGGAAATACTTTGTCCCCATCCCCATCCACTATGAACTTCCCTGACTTAAGCCATATGAGGCAATTTGACAGAAAGTAGAAAGTATCAAGATAGGAGTTAACTTTTGATTCCTACTTAGTTTTCATCACACTCTGTTTATCTCCATTTAATCACTTGTTAAATGTGGATCATAAAAACTATTTTATAGATTAAAATAGTTTATCACAGTGCTTGACACATGGTGAGTTTCCAGTACTTTCTCGCAGTTATGCAACAACTGGGTAAACCACAGAGACTACCCAGAAGTGATTCCTCCTGCCTGCCATGCCATCTCATTTGTAGTAGGTCATGCTCTTTAGCAATGAGGGATCCAGGACTACTTTGGTATCCTAGACAAGTCACTGTCCCCTCCCTTTGACAGCATTCCCTGCCAGTGAGAGCCCAAAGAATGTTTGAAGTCCATCAGCTTCTTTTCATTCTGCTTGTGCTTACAAGCTAGTTCTCAAGCCATCTCCTGCATTTGCTTCTTAAGCCAGTTGGGAGAATTTCCTAAAGAGGACTCTGCTACCTAGAGACCCTGCGATTTCTAGGTGAATTTCTCTGCCCTTTGAACACATTAAAGAGGCTCAACTCCCAACATTGCATTCACAGGAGAGAACCTCTCACTTTTTCCCCCGTGAAAGAAAGAATCAAGATTATTAACACCTACAATTAAATCATATGCTGAAGCTTTGCTTTCATAACTCCTCAGGATAATTTGTTATTGGGCAAAAACAGAACAGAATAAAATCATTTAACAGTGATAAAGAATATAGAGGATTCTACATCTATTCTGTTTCAAAAACCTAATTTGCGGGCTTAATTAAAAACAACAACAAAAAAAGTAGAATTTGTATGTTGGTTGTTATGTCTTTCTTAGAACTGCCATGTGTATACTTTGTAAAACGCTTGAAGTTTGTCATTTTTTTAACATAGCTGCACAATTATATTTGCATACAGTGTTTTCCATATGAATTTGGTGTTTTGACGTTTATTATTTATTATTATTATTATTATTTAGGGTATTAATTCACTGAGTCATTCACTAAACTTTTATAGAGGGCCTGCTTTAATTTAGGCACTAGGCCATGTTTAAAATTTATCTGAATTACTAAACCAATAGAAATTATTCTGAAAACAGAGTTAAATTTGGTGTTTAAATGTTTTTTTTTAAAAAGGTCTCTCTTCACTTCTAAGTAGATTAAATAAAGGAAGAAAATGCATAGAATTTTAAAATTTATTATTAACTTTGTCAACAGATTTGTTAAGTCATGGATGTTATCTTAGTGGAATGTCAGCATACAATGCTTGAATTTTTTAAAATTTGTAATAAAATTTCATTATGTAATGATGATAATATAATATTCTTTTATTCAAGAGACAAGATGTTAAGAATTAATATAAAAATGATATGCCAAGGGACTATTTTATTCTTATTGTTCCTTCGATATAATCCATTTCTGTGCTAACATCAGAGAAATGTCTCTGAAGGTTCCCACACACTCTAAATCATTATCTTTTGTTACTTCTGAATGAATTAGGCTTACATTCTTTGTTTACCCCTATCCATTCATTATTTAAATCAACACATTTTTGTTGAATAAAATAAACCTTGCACATAATAATATGATGTGCTGCTTCATATGAAAATGTTGTTTTCAATAAGGTATTCCTTTGAAAATTGTTTTCCCCTGAAATATTATTAGGACTTCTGATAGCTAAATAAATAAGCAAAGTGATTAAGCAAATAAAGGAAAATAATATTAGATTGTAATCACTGAAATACCCACAATAATAAACAGGGAAACTATAACAAGTGGTTGATGATGGCAAGGTATGTTTTCTCTGAGGAATGGCATTTCAGCTGAATTTTGAAAGCTGGGTTTATGTTAACTGTGGTCTGAGCTGGGATAGAATGTTTCAGGCAAGAAGATAAAGTTGCTAAAATCTGAGTGAAAATGAGCCCAGTGTATTTGAGAGACAGGAAGCCATTGTGACTGAAGGGATCATATAGGATATTCTAGACTTTGTTAAGAAGTTTAAATTTATGCAAATAAATTGGGAAAACATTGAGGTTCTTTGGAACGCGGCTGACACAATGTAACTTAAGTTTCAAAGGTGAATCTGGCTCCTTTGTGGAGGATAGCTTGTAGATGGGCGAGAGTGGGAGCAAGGGAACCAGTTGTTTGCTGATTGCAGTTCAAAAAGAAGAGCATTTACAGAGTTGTTCTTCATTATTTGGTGATAGGCCCTTACAAAAGGATATGCTGTATGTTCAAATGCTGGAGGTCACATACAAGATACCTGATCTCATGAACACAGCATTGTGCATCTGGGCATTAAAGCAGTGGCAGGGATGGGGACAACCACCCAGCTTCTTGACATTTTATGTTTATTTGGTGATTATTGGTCTGTGTGACATACTGGTCTTATATGTGATTGACTATTTATTGTGTATTAAATCTATGGGCATTGATTTCCCCAAGAACCGATACTAATGCATTATCTGAGTTGATAATATAATAAGATTTGCCAGGAAATAAATAAGGTATGGTATTAATGTAAAATACTTTAAAAAATATGTGTAAATAGCAACTATATTTTAAAACACCATTTAAAAATGTTAGAATGATATTTTTCCTCTGTTTATTACTAAGATTACTTAAACTACAACTATCTGAGAATCTTTCTTAGTTGAAAATATTATGTCTGTAAAGTTGAGCTGAAAATTTTCAAGAATTAATTCCTTTTTGAGAAGTCTTCTGCAAATTAACTATAGTTGAATTAGCAGCACTAAGATAATGGTCATTAAAATAATGATAAGGAAACCAATTTAATTCTAAGTACTCATGATAGTGCCACAAAATTAAGTCTAGTTTATGTTATTTGCTTATTTTAAAATTACAGTTATCCTACCTCTTAGGGTGAATGAATGTGCTTATAACTAGCCTTCAGCCTGCAATATTTTCATTTATCTTTCTTTTATACTTTAAAAATATAGACCCATATGAATTTTATCACATTTCATAAATTAATTTTAAAGGTAATTTCTGAATTAACACATGGATCATGGCATTAATTTAGACACATTTCCAACTATATAGATACATATTTAACTAGAAAATATTTTCTTCAGTAAATTTCATATTCATGTAATTATTATTCAAAATGCTAACCTAAATGTTAAAAATATTTTAAGTAATAACAAGAGTTATATTAATGTTTATTTTCTGATTATTTGTTTGTATTCATTAGTTCTTAACCACATTTGAATAAATTCAGTTTTTCTATACTTTATGCTCTAGTTTAGATTTTTAAGGCATAATGCTTTTATTTTGCAGATTGTTGCCTTGCGTGAACAAAATGTTCATATACAAAGAAAAATGGCATCAAGTGAGGGGTCCACAGAATCAGAACATCTTGAAGGGATGGAACCTGGTCAGAAAGTCCATGAAAAGGTATGACACATACGACATGGTTCTACATGGAAATATTCATTTGCTATGTCATTTGACAAAATATAAAATATGAAGTCCATGTGATAAACATTCTTTATTATTTTTTGATTTGTTGGTCAAAAGTTCATGATGACTTTTCATTTATTGCTTTTAATTTGATCTTCTTAAAAATAATATGTATATGTGTATGCATAGATATATATTTGAATTTCTCAATACTTGCTGTTAACTTGATTCTCTGAAATAATTCAATTGTATATCTAATTGAATAAATATATTTGCACAGATAGGTATATCTATGATATATATCCAGGACTTTTTAAGTATAATAACAATAATTTTGATTTATAAATGGTATTATGTACAATTGGCAACTCATCTGTGGCTTATCACTGCAAAAATTTTTTGGTAATCTCCTATTTGGTTTGGTATTTTCCGTGTGTTTAAGAAGTTCCTAACAGTGTTCCTGTTAATGAGAAATTTCATAAAAGGATATCTGAAGTCTTGGGACTTTTACTGGTTTTTAGAAGGGAATTATTTTCCTTTGGTTGGGTCTTCTACCCAGGCTAAGAACACCAGCAGTCTGCTTGGCCCTTTTAGCCCAGAAAAAATTTGTTTCCAGCACAAAATTTGGTCAGTTGCTGGTAGGTCTGGAATCAGATAAAGATGACATAGGCTTTGCATACCCTGTGCCCGAGGCTTAGACAGTCTGCGGAGATATTTGCCGTGACCAGTTACATCTTCAGATGGTTGAACTCTTTAAGCATCAAGACTGCATGAATTAGGTAGCTAAATTGGTTTCATTGTCAATGTCAAGAGATTTTAGAACATAGAGATCAAGAGGCAAGTGACTGGACCACGAAGCAATAGCACCAGACTTCTTACCTGAAAATAAACTGAACACTTCCTTACTTATCCAGTTGAAACAACAGGAGGGGCTTATGTTTCTTCCTCCAAGTATGAAAGCAAAGGAGGCCAGGTCAACCAGACTAATTTCCTGAGACTGTCATCAGTTCTGGTGGCTGAGAGGCAAATAGCTCTTAATTTAAGGCTTCACTGTTTTAGCCTTTATCCATGTATTTTATAGAAATCTCAAGCTGAGTATTAAAAATAAACTACAGTCTGACAGCTAGGTTTCATGAGCTGTATTTCAAATTTGAATAAAATTATTTCTCGTCCCTTCAGATAAGTAAAGTGACATTAATTCAGTAAACAAACCACCGAGCTCTTTAGAATAAGCTGTTTGCACTCAAAACTCAGTTTAGGAAACTAACATGTAATTTTCTATTACTGTTTCATTTTAATTATGTCATCAGTAATACAGTGCTATACCTTTTCTCAGAGAATTATAGAATCATACTTGTTTGGGTATAAAAATGGACTTTGTCGTCATGAAGTCTTTTTCTTAGAAGTCTACAAAACATTGCGTTTTTTTTAACAATGCTGTATTTATGCTAATCCAGATAAGAATTAAAGATACATGTATTTGAAAGGCAGAAAGAACTTGAGATCTTGTCTATTCCCTAACAAACCATTTGATATTTAAAGCGTTTGTCTAGTACTTTCAGGAGAGAAGAGAGTACTCACACACATTTTTTTTCAAATGTTGTTTCTTTTAACATATAACCCCTAAATGTCCAGGCATTCTAGAATGTAAGACAATTCATGTCAGATTAACTTTCAGAAACTGGTTCTAGTATCAGGATGAGGACCTATGTATAATAGATGTTTGTCTCTATTGGACTCCACAGAGTCTAAGGATTCTGAGTAGTTGGTGATGTAAAGTACTTGTCTCTTTCTTTGCCTTTTCGTTCTTGAAGAAGGCATTTCAGCCAGTAAAGAAGAGAAATTCCGTGCCATTGCTAACTTACTCTTCCTTATGAGTGTAACTAAAAATTTTTAAACATTGTAATTATTGGTATTCTTTTTTTCCCAATTTCCCAGAATTGTAAGAAGAGTGATTTCCAAATGCTTTGAAATAATGATAAACTAGTATTGTTTAAAATAGCATGCCCCTATCTTCTGAGTGTAAACCTAAAATATATATCATGCATATATATATTTTTTCTAATTTAAAATAAGTGACCTGTTTCAATTCATATTACTACTGAGATGTCAGTCAGGAAAGTATTTTGAAAGTTTGAGGGGTTTTTTGTTTTTTCTTTATTGAGGTATAATTGATATACAATGTTACTTTAGTTTCAGGTGTACAACACAGTGATTTGATGATATTTCTATACCTTGCAAAATGATCACCACGATAAGTATAGTGACCATCTGTCTCCATACAAAATTTATACAATATTACTGACTATATTCCCTATGTTGTTTATCACATCTCTGCATCTTATTGATTTTATAACTGGAAGATTGTACCTCTTAATCTTCTTCATCTATTTCATCCATTTCCCAATCCCCTTACCTCTGGCTACCATCAGTTTTATTTTCATGTATTTATTTATACATTCATGTCACGCTTCTTTGCCTGCCATTTCTTTTTTTCCAGTTTTATTGAGATATAATTGACACATAACGTTGTTAAGTTTAAGGTATACCACTTGATGATTTAGCATATGTCTATATTGTGAAGAAATTACCACAGTAAGGTTAATTAACACATTGATTACTTCACCTAATTACCTTTTGTGTGTATGTGTGTGCATGTGCTAAGAATATTTTAGATTCACACTCAGCAACTTTCAAGTATATGATACAATCCTACTAATAATGGTCACCATGCTGTATATTAGATCCCCACAATATTCTAACTGCTGACATTTATGGATAGAATATGAAATGATATCCTAATCATTATATTTATCATCCTTATATAAATACTCCTATCTTACATACATACACATTATAAAGCATCTTTACTTTTCAAAATTATTCTGTTGCATGATTATTTAAAGCATTTCAAATACCAAGTGTTATAGGATTGTAATTTAAATCCTACCACTTAATTTTTTATTGAGAATTGTTTAAAAGGCTATTCCAACAAAAAGAAATATTATATTTAGGAGTCTCTATACAATGAAGATTATCAGTTAAGTATGACTGTAGTAGTAATGCATAAATTGCAAAGTGGTGGTTGGAGACAAATGCACAAAACTATTGTTAGATACTATGGAACTGCCAGAAAGTGACTTGTAAATCCTAGTCACAAGGATTACCCTTTGCTTAGGGTAGTAAAGCTACTTAAATTACATAGTCAGGGTGAGTTATTAGCCAACAGATGTTTTATGTTGGTGGCTTGAGAATTCTTTTGACAAAATAGTTGATAAAAATAGTCTCAAAAAAGCACACTCTGAAACGGCCTTATTACTCATAGAAAAGCTGTGTAATTATTATCAACATTTTAAAAACAAAAAATTAAAAGAAAAAGTAAGCTTAACTGAAACTAGTTTAAATGTTTCTGTGGGCCATAAATTTAATCAGTTCTAGAAGAACATAAATACTCATCAGATAATAAAAATTTTCAGGACACTAAATTTTACCTCATTAAAAGTTCAGAACTGGGCTCAATACCTTTCTTCCTATTAATTTCTAGAGGCGAATTAATTTGTGAAATTTTTGCAATAAACACACTATTCTTGTAAAGGAGATAATAATGCTCCTGACTCATATACTCTGTACTTCCAATTATTTTTTGCAGCTGCAAATATTTGCTAAGTGATGTGGATAAGTGGGATGTTAGACACTGGTGGAGATTCAGAAGACATTGTCTCTGTGATAAATCTGCTGAGAAACTAGAGTGAAAAATCAGCATGCCTCAATTAATATTGTAAAACATGATAAATAAGTAGTGTCAAAAATGATATTAGAGTTTAAAGGAGAGATAAATTAATTGTGATGGGAGGTGTTAGAGAGGCAGCATGGAATAATGATTTGTTTGATGTCAGTACACCTGGATTCAAATTCCATCTCTGCCAATTACTAGCTGGGTGACCTTGAACTTTAACCTCTCTGAGCATCAGTTACCGGAAAATAGTCATACCTAACTTACAGCTTTGTTGTAAAGAGTAAAGACACTGACTATAACTAACAAAACTTGATTACAAGCAATAAATAGTGATGGTTATATTTATTAATACTATGTTTTCATGGTCATGCATTTTTCAATAAATATTTAGTGGCAACCTTATTGAAGGTGCTAGGATATAGGTTCTGGTCTAGGTGGTTGGGAGGTAGTAATGAACAAGGCAGATGAAGGCACAGGCAATAAGTGCATATAAGAGGGAGTGAATGTGATCAAGGGGCAGGTGTGAAGTATGTTAAATAGACATGGCAAGGAAGGACCTTTTTAGGAAGTGGGGTTTGGACTGAAACTTGAAAGAGGACATGGATTCAACCACATGGAAAAACTTAAAAGAGTTTTTGAGGCAAAGGAAACACTAAGTGCAAATGCACCAAGGGTGAGAAAGAGCATCTCTGGCACCTTCTTGGGAAGGAAGGATGACAGGGTCACTGAAGCCTAGTACTAGGTCAGGGGAGAGGGCAGCAGGAGACAGGATGGAGCAGTGAACAAGGTCAGATCATGTAAGTTCTTGTAGGTTGTGGTAAGGAGTCTAATTTTATTCTCAAAGCAATGGGAAGATATAGAAGTCTGTTAACCTGGGAGCATCTTAATTAGATTTTTTTTTAAATCATTTGCACTGCAATTTTATATCCGTCATTTTTTCACACATCAGACTTCCAAAGTTGATAGAGATGTTCCTTTTCTTAATTTTACCGATAATGAAATTGAGACTTAGAACAATTAAATGACTTATTTGTCCAGAGCAGGACCACAACCCTGGTCTTCTCACCTCCAGACAATATTATGCCCTCATATTCCTTCTCACATGCCTGGATGATCTCTATAGGTGTTACTGTCGATTTTTTAAAAAATTCATTCTAGGGGCGCCTGGGTGGCTCAGTTGGTTAAATGACTGCCTTCGGCTCAGGTCATGATCCTGGAGTCCCAGGATCGAGCCCCACATCGGGCTCCCTGCTCGGCGGGGAGTCTGCTTCTCCCTCTGACCCTCTTCCCTCTCATGCTCGCTATCTCTCATTCTCTCTTTCTCAAATAAATAAACAAGATCTTTAAAAATATTCATTCTAAGCCAATCTTAGTCTTTCTGATCTTTTCTTTTATTATTATATATATTCATTTGTTTTTTAGAATTGATTATTTCATTCTCTTCAAGAGTGTGCTTTTATTTTTATTTTTATTTTTCCCACAACTTCTCCCAGTTATTACTGGTTTTTTTTTTGTTTGTTTTGTTTGTTTTTTTGTTTGGTTTTTTGTTTGTTTGTTTGTTTTTACTCTGAACAGATCCTCCAAGGCAATGGCATTCCAAACTTTTGATCATGGCAAGCATGACTCTTAAACCTAGGCAAGACAGGGCTGTGATTTGGTGGGCCTTGCCCTTCTACTGGATGAGAAGTTCAGGAGACCAGGGGAAATTGCACACCTGTGAGCCACACCACCACCACTTTTTGACCCTATGCCGGGTACTTGGAAGCCCAGACACTCTGATCAGACAGACCTTCACCTGCCTCCAGGGCCTTTATTGACTTCTTCCCAGGAGCAATGTCTGTAGTCTCTCTGCACTCTAGTGCACCCATTCCTAGACTGAAGGAGTGTGGCCAAGGGATGCCTGTTTGCTGGGGTTCCACAAAGTTTGAAAATGCTGGCTGAGGTATCTATTCAGGCAAAACCAGTTCAGTATTCTGGAAGGAGCTGAGACGAGGAAGAGAAGGGGAGCAGACAACAGTCCAGGGGCCATAGCTGGCTAAGTCCTGCCATAGAACTTCAAGGAGACTGAGAATTATTATTTAGAATTTGGTCTAAGTCCTGCCATAGAACTTCAAGGAGACTGAGAATTATTATTTAGAATTTGGTCTAAAAGTCAATGTGAAGGTATCTTTTCAAGGGATGTAATAGGTTATATTTTTACTTGACAGTTTGCTGGCTTGATTTATAATCGTTAAATATTTAGATTTATGGTAAATGGACCTCTCTTCATTGTTTTGCCCTGGACCCCCCCGGATACTGGGTACCTACCTGTCAGCTACCCACTGTAAGAAATACAATTTAATTTCAACCTTTTACTCAGCAATATATGTGTTACATCTGTTTGCATGTATGTGTAAAACTGAAAAAGAAGTCTCACAAAGCAATAGTTACATTTTACCATATACAGTACATTTTGATATTTCTTATTCATCAGTGACTGAAACATTACTTTAGTTCTTCACAGAACTAAGGGTGAAGGAGGTGGCTATTTGTCAGTGACCATACAAAGTGTGAGGCACCTTTTGACATGTGAGGCCCTCTCTAGGCTGGTGGTTCTCTGCTCCCCCCTCAAGCTTCCTTCGCTTGTCATCCTCACTTTGAACCTAGGTGCTCTGAATGAACCAAGCTGTTTGCTCGCTTTTCAAAATTGTTGTTCTTGTTATTCTCTTCTCTTAGAATCTGACATTAGTTCATGACTGTTCTTAAATTGAAATGTAACATAACTTAAGCAACAGTAATATGTAAATGTAAAAGCTGAATAAATACAAAATCAGAAATGGATTTTTATTCACATTTTTTCAGTTCCTTAGTTCAGATAGGGAGAAAAAATTATGGCCAAAAAATTCACAAAACAAAATGAAGAATCAGTGGCAAGAATAATCCTCAGTTCAGAAAATCTAGGAACTAAGTGTGTAATGTTTGCTTTGTAGAACTTTGGTCATGAAGGACACTGAGCTGAAATGTTATAAAAAATGAAATATGGCATGTGCCTTTACCAAAATTAAGGGTTTTATGGATTTCTAGCAATACAATGCTGTATTTTAAATGAACCACCAATGACAAAAATGGGCACTTAGGAAAAGTTAACATATGAGCAAAATGATCCTCAGTGATGACAAAAGGATTTTATTTCATCATGCTATTATGGTCTAATTTGAAATATCATAATATGAAGATTCTGCATAATCTCACACAAAGCTGATAGCTGTACATTTAAGGGTTTGGCTTATGAATATACCATATTTCTAATTTAAAATACTAATAAACATTACTTGGCACAAATGCCATTCTTTTAGAGTCCTCTGCTAAGTTCTAGTTGAAAGTAGTTACCCATGGGGATGTCTTTGGTGTATTCACTGCATTTTGGCCATTTTTATATGCCTTCCTCACTACATGTCAACTACTGCCAGCAACTATTCTTCTAGAAATTTAGTCTTTGTCAATGGTGGCCTATTTTATGCATTATTGATTAAGCCCCGATTTCTTCTCTGTATCAAAGATAATTATCATTTGGATTTGTTTACATTTGAATAGCTCTAACAGAATATTGTCTTCTGTGCAATGATCCCATATATTGTAATCTAATTCCTCATAGGAACTGTGTATACTTCTCTTTTATTCTTTATTTGAATTTTCAAGCAATGAAACCAAGCAAAGGGATGGGATTTACGAATTCGCCATCTTAGGGGTGGCACGTCTCTCAGGAAAGAGAAGGTCCAAGTATAGCCCTTGACACATATGGCTGGAGTGGCTTAGAGGTCTATGACTGGCTTTGAAAGGGCCCAGAAGAGGCAAGTTTAGGATGCCCCATGTTCATTCATATGCACATGAAGTTATACCATATCAGTGTTATAGGAGCTGAGTTGAAGAAAAAACTTGTGACCAAAAGTCAGGCATCTTCTATATGCAATGGCAAAAATGAGAAATAAAAATCTAATGTTGTGTGGGAACTCATTAAGCTCAAAGTAAATGTCTCTCTGAATGCAGTGCCTGGGTTTTTATGCTTTAACTATGGCCTTACTAGATGGGAAGAGAAAGGGGAATTGACTTGCCTATCTTTGAGAGCAGATTCAGTATCATTTTTATTATCAGCCCAGATATGAGGGCAGAAGAAAGAACACACCTTTGTTGAAGTAGGTTATCTTCAGACTTTAAAAGACTGATTCACAGAATTTGACAGAAAGTGTGTTCATTTATCTCTATCCTATTGGCATAATTTGAGTGTTTATTTTATACCAAGGATTTGCTCCCTTAAAGTGATGTAGAGAAGAACAAATACTTTTCCTTCCCTGTGTATTGTTTCGTCTGATCTGCTGAGTCAATCCAGGAAAATTTTTAAGGCTATTATTTAGATACTCTGCAATTGACCTACTTTTATTTTTCACTTTTGTTGAGTTTATCCTTCTTATCATTTCTCATGAAGCCCTAGTGTGCCAGGAATTTAATGTGTGTTTTACAGAATCCACTTCCCCAGAAAGAGAATTCCTAGGACAAAAATATTAGGAAATGTTGTGCTATACATTTTTGAACTAACATCTTAACTGTAGTATTCATTAGATTTTTTTCTTAATATTGTCAAGTTCCAAGAGGAGCAGTATTCAGCTTTTCCTAAACTTGTATGACCAGAAATCCCCTTTATCTGCAGGGAAATTGCGTATGCCAGGATGAGTATTCTGAAGAATATTCCTTAATGCTGGCTCTGGCCTTTTAAAGATAGGCAAACCCTTCTTCAAGCCTGTGTGGAGATTTTATTAACAAAGGCTACACACCAATATGAACAAGATAAATAACTGGTATGAAGCCCTTTACAGCTTTCCCAAAGTGCTTTTACACAGTTGTTTTATTTGATGCCTGTAGAAACCCTGTGAGGTTTGTAGAGCAAAGATTACTGACTCAAAGTCCCACAGCTTGTAAACAGGAGGAGGCAACATATAGTATAAGTATACCAAATATTGAAAGTGAACATGGGTGAAGAAAGGCAGCATATCAACTACCTGATTTCATGGATTTCAAAATATAAGAGTATTTGCTTTAAGCAAAGTCTTAAATTGTCCATGTGTCTAAGAGGATGAAAGGGCTTATTAGACTGAGCATAAATCTTTAAAAAATTCAAAACTAGGGGCGCCTGGGTGGCTCGGTCGTTAAGCACCTGCCTTCGGCTCAGCTTATGATCCCAGGGTCCTGGGATCGAGCCCCACATCGGGCTCCGTGCTCCGCGGGAAGCCTGCTTCTCCCTCTCCCACTCCCCCAGCTTGTGTTCCCTCTCTCGCTGTGTCTCTCTCTGTCAAATAAATTAAAATCTTTAAAAAAAATTCAAAAGTAAATCTTAGACAAAGACAACTTTGTTGTCTCCTGTGTTGACGTCTCCAGCAATCATCTGGTCAGTTATACCCCCCCAGCCATTCTTATTGTGCTGTCCTTGTCATCATTTTTTTTCTTTATCCCATTCCTATAACACACAAAATTCTTCCAACTAAAAGAAAAAAAAATTCTCTCTTGACCTTACTTCTACCATCAGCTATTGCTCTATTTTTGGCTCCCATTTGCCACAAAGCTCTTCAAAGAGGTTGTCTACTCATTTTCCCCAGTTGCTTTCTTTGCAGTTTTTATAAATCTATTCCAGTAAGGTCTTTGTCCCACCACTCCACATAAACCAGTCCTGTTACCATCACTACTTGGTAATTTTATACTGGTAAATTTTATATTGGTAAATACAATGGCCAATTCTCAACCTTTGTTGTAGTTAATGCCTTAGATCACTCTTTCCTCCTTGATTCCCCCCGCCCTTTTTTTATTTACTTACATTATAGGAAACCACACTCTGTTTTTCTCTTACTTCCCCAGTGGCTCTGTCTCAGTCTCCTTCCTTTCTTGGACCATATTCTTCTTCCTGACTTCTTTTTTTTTTTTTAAGATTTTATTTATTTATTGATTTGACAGAGAGAGCACAAGCAGGGGGAGTGGCAGGCAAAGGGTGAGGGAGAAGCAGGCTCCACACTGAGCAGGAAGCCCGATGTGGGACTCGATCCCAGGACCCAGGGATCATGACCTGAGCCGAAGGCGGATGCTTAACTGACTTAGCCACTCAGGCGCCCCTTCTTCCTGACTTCTTAATGTTGGAGTAACCCAGGTCTCAGCCTTCCATTTCTTCTCTCAATGATTGCCATCAGTCTCATAGTCTTAACTAGTATCCATAAGCTAATGATTTACAAACCTTTACTTCTGCTTCAGACTCTACAACCAAACACATTTATCCAACAGCCTATTGAACATCTCCACTTGTACATCTAAAAGATATTGCACACTTAAAATGTCAAAAACTTACCTCTTGTATCCCCTAGACCCAAACAAATTGTCTGCATCTTCCCCATCTCAGATAATCGTTGCTCAAGGTGAAGAATATCAAGTTATCCTCAAGTCCTCCCTATGTCTCACACCGCACATCAAATTGTAAAGAAATTAGATTTGCCCTACCTTCAAAATATACCTAGGATCTGACCACTTCTTACCATCTCCATTTAATCATTACACTCTGAACCACTATCAACCATCTCTCACCTGGGTTATTGTAATTATTTCCTGGCCGCTCTCTCTGCTTCTCCAATGCACCCTCTACAGTCTATTTTCAACATAGCATGATTTTATTTCTTCTTATGTATTGCCCAAGACTTCAATGTTCAATACAATGTTCAAGACCTCAATACACTATAGAGTAGCATGGGTCAAAATGGCATACTTGACTTTATATAAAATAGTCTGGTATCACTGTCTTAGAACCATTCTTGCTCTGCCTGAATTATCCAAGAACCCCCAAAACTTAATCAGGTCAAAAGCACCAGTTTGTTTTGTTTTGTTTTGTTGTTTGTTTGTTTTTCACATTTTGTGAAAAAGAACTGGAAAATTTCGTAAGATAACAAGTGACCAACCATTTTTTTTAATTGCCATTGCCTCTTTTGAGTTTTCAAAGTATTACTTTTTTAAAAATAGGTGGCCCCTCAAAATCAAATGCTATCCATGTACCATTGCAATAGCCCACTGACATACAGGCTAAAAGAAATCATTCCATACCAGTCATTGGCCTGGTTTGAAGTTCCACCAGCAGTAGTGACATCCCATGGCAGTGTGCTTCTTCAGGGAGGATTCCTCCTTCTTCATGTGACACCACTTTGAGGCTTAGTTTCACACCTAGGTTCCCAAACTTATCAGGATGACTGAGCCAAGGAAGGTCTTTCAGACTCAGCTACACACTGAGCTAGAACCATGACTGATATTGGGCATTGGACTCAGGTCCCTGTGCATATTCCCACTTCCCACATGGTAGGTTCTTCTCTGGAGTTCTTGGAAACCTTCTGATCCAGTCAATTGTCTTAGTTTGTAGGATAATTGAGAATAACACTGAACTTCAAAACTGAAAGGAGAGCAGTCTTATTTTTCCTTTCTCCCCTGAGGTTTCCTGGTAATTATGCAAATTAACCTTCTGCTATCCTCTCTTATATCAAAAGACACTTGTTATTTCTTGTGTTTTTTTTTTTATTTTAACCATTCTGACAGATGTAAAGTGGTATCTCACTATGGTTTTGAGTTGCATTTCTCTGATGATTAGTGATGTTGGGCATCGTTCCATGTATCTGGTGACCATCTGTATGTCTTCTTTGGAAAAACGTCTATTCAGGTTCTCTGCCCATTTTTTAATTGGATTGTGTTCTTAGTGTTGAGTTATATAAGTTCTTTATGTATTTTGGATATTAACCCCTTATCAGATATATCATTTGCAAATATCTTCTCCCATTCATAGGTTTCCTTTTGGTTGTTTATGGTTTTTTTCACTATACAAAAGCCTTTTAGTTTGATGTAGTCTCAGTAGTTTAATTTTGCTTTTGTCTCCCTTGTCTGAAGACACATTATCTCAAAAAATGTTTCTACAGCCAGTATCAAGGAAATTACTGCCTATGTTTTCTTCTAGGAGCTTTTATGTTTATCACATTTGGTGTGGAATCCACTTTATATTTTTATTCAACTCTCCCAAGGATTATAATGTGTAGTCATGGTTGAGAATAACTGATATGGAGTACAGATATTCTGTCTGCTTTGTTCTAGGCTCTAGATTTGCAAGGTTTGTAAATAGATGATTTATATATGATGAAACAGATTTAAAGAGTCAGTGTAGAATTAGAAATAATAGCTGTGAATTCCGTGCTGGAGAATTTCAGAACAAAGACAAAATGTGGTTATTTGTAGGACAAGATTTGAAATATGAGGTCGGGTCTGATTTCTGAGAGCTAAAAAGCAATATGGAAATTAACATAAACAGTCTAGGCAGACCCAAAATGTCCAAAATCATAGCCTTGAAGCCTTTGGACTCCTCAGTGTTTAAATACTTTTTGGTCCTTATGAATTTTGTTAATGGTTTGGTTGCTTGCTTTGGTTTACTCTTTTTTCCTATATTTTGTTACTTTCAGGTAGGAATCTTCATATTCTGAGCACCCAATGTAGTGTCTGGCATATGGTAGAGGCTAAACAGTAGTTTTAGTGCTTGAGTGAATGGATAAATGAAATACAAGTAGAGATTGAATAAATTGATAAATGAAACAGTGAATGAACAAAAGTAAGCAGAGAGAGAGGCAGAGAGAGAGAAAGAGAGAGAGAATGAATGAAAAAAAGAATGGTATGTGACACTGGAATACTTGGGTTCCTGTTTGAACCTCATTACTTTTTAGTAGTGTGACCTTAAGCAAAATACCCATGTTCCTTGCTTCAATTTCCTTTTCTGTTAAAATAGTGTGCTATAGGGATTAAAGAGTTTATGAACATCATGCACTTGGAACAGTGCCTAGTACATAGTCAGAACTTAACAAATGTTAGTGAAGTGGAGTAATTATTTCAAACCCATGCTTGGATCCAGAAATCTTACCAGCTATATGTCTTGGGTAAGTAAGTATCCAATAAATGATAGCTATTATTATTAGTTGTCATTATTCTAATGGAAGATACAGTCTTATTTGAGGATTTGGAGGCAAATCCAAATTTGAGAATTTGAAGTAAAATGAGGAGCATAATGATCTCTTGGAATGAAAGGAAATAGTATTTGCTAGGGCATCAGATTGGCTGAAGTCTTCTAGAGTCCCCCCGGAATCAATGTTTGGTCTAGGATTTACTCACAGAGTTCACAAAGAGACTTCACTATTGGTCTGTGGAATTCCTGATTGACTAGGTCTTTATTCTGTTACCTTTTTCACCTTAACATTGCTGACTCACATAGGAAATTTCCAATGAACTATCAACTCTAGTTTTTTTTTCTTATTATTTTTATGCTTATGAATGTTTTCCCTGTCTGATTTGTGTTATTTCTTTATTTTTGGTTCTATATTTCAATAGTACTACATTTCTCTTCTCACAGAATGAAATATATTTTATAAGACTTTGCCATTTTTTAGAGTCTCTCTAATCCCCCACAGAATTATTAAAGCTAGATTACTTACGTTATGATTGCAAATCTTAGTGTAACTTTTTTGATCAATCAAGGATTTATCTCTAACCATAATATTCATAGAACTGTTTTTAAAAATGGAATGGAAGGGCATGTTGTGACCCCTTAAATGCTGATAAATTTTAAGTGTATCTGTGCCTTTAACATCTGGATTTAATTAATAATAAGATAAATTCCTACTTTCTACTCTTTGGCCTCACCTTTTCTTATTTTCTCTAAAAGATTAATAAGCCACGAGAAGTAAAATACATAAGAGAAAAAGAGATCTACTTGAAATTCCTTATGAGAGAATCAAGCATTATGGTTTAGATATGAAACACATGGGAAAAGAGGTGTCAAAATGTACAAATCAAGTGTGGAATTATGTTCATAGTAATATTTAAGTTATCATCTGCCATAGTGACTATAGTTAAGAATACTATATTGTATATTTGAAATTTGCTAAGAGAGTAGATCTTAAGTGTTGTCACTACAAAAAAGAAATGGTAATTATGTGAGGTAATGGATGGGTGTTAACTACCCTATTGTGATCACTTCACAATATATACATGTATCGAATTACCATGTTGTACACGATATGCTTGTGCTTACACAATGTTATATATCAAATATATCTCAATGAATCTGAGGGAAAATTATCAGCTGTCAAATATAATAGCTTCTTAGGGCAGGGGGAGGTCAACCAAGTATTCATTCTGCATAGGCAGTGTCCATCTACCTCTAAAATCTTATAATTAACATAGCTCCTAAATCCTCTGGAATACCTCGTCAAGACATAACTATCCAAGGGGAACTTAATTATTAAGTTATACTAATATAGCACTTTAAATGCCCTCTGTTCTGTACATTCAACAAGCATTATCTTACCATTTAAAAGAAATGTGAAAATTATTCATTGTTATGTTTCAGAAACTGCTGTTCTTTGATGGGGTAGAAGGGCAATGTGTAACCACTAAAATATGCTCAAAATCAGCAGTAACCGTTAAAGCATCATAAAATACAGAATGCAAATGTGCACATTAGTAATTTAACTAGACTATTTTTTTAAAAACATGTTACAGTTTTTTAAATAAATACTAAAGCTAGAAGTAGGATGGAAAAAATATTAATGGTGAGGTCATTTTACTGAAGATTATCAAATACAAAGAGAACCATATTTCCAGTATTTACTTGATAGAAAATGGAAGAACATGTTTAAATTCCTGGCTTTATCTTTAGAAGCTGTAGGACTATGACATGGTAGGACTTCTGGGACTTCATACACTTCATTTGGTCTTACTTGTAGACTGTATATTTCTACCATTTTTTTTTATCTTAATATGCATTTATAATAATGGTTTCCTTAGTTTACATCAGATTTTTCTACCATAAAGATAATTCATCTATATTATGCTTTAAAATAGGGCAAAAAAGGACTCAGTTCTATTTTATATATACTTTTTATGAAAACATTTTTTTCATAAACTTTGTGCAATGAAGGCTGGAAATATTGTCTCCATATTTTATTTATTTTTGAATCCTTACTGTTTTTCCTAAAACTCATCTTACTCATTAATGGAAACTTTCATTCATTCATTTAACAAATACATTTTTTTGTGGAAGATGCTGTTCTAAGTCACTAGAGACACAAGTAATCAAAACATTTATTCAGTTAACAAAAGTTTATCTCATAACCATCATGTGTCAGGCATCATTCTAGGTACTTGTGATACACAAAAAGAAAACATATAAAGGTTCTTTCCCTGCTGAAGCTTATGATCTAGCAAGTTGGAGAAGGTTAGCAGATAATAAACAATAAATATAGCTAAGTAAATCATCTAGTATGTCATAAGGTGATATTGAAAAGGTAAAGTAGAGAAACACAAAAAAAATCAGGAGTCTTGAGGAAACATGGAGGTAGGAACAGTTTGCCCTTTTAATTAAAGTGGTCAGGGCTGGCTTCATTGAAATAGTTGAGGTTGTTAGCCATGTGGAATACCAGTGAAGAATGTTTCAGTCAGTAGCAAAAACTAAAGCCAAGGCTGCAATGTGGAGGAGTGATTGACTTATTAGAAGAGCAGCAAGGTTGCCCATGTGGCTAAAGCAAGAGCGCAAGTGGGAGAATAGTGGGAGAGAGGGCAGGGAGGGCAGGGCTTGGAGGGGAGGGCAAGAGAGTAGGAAGTGGGAGGCTGCGGTTATTGCTTGTTATAATATTTTTGCTTTTGTACTGGGTAGGATGGAAAAGGATTGGAGTGTTCTGAGCAGAGGAATGACTTGGTCTGACTACCGTGTAACAAGATGACCATGGATCATTTTGGCTCTTTTAAAAAGGAAATTAAGAGGACAAGGTTAGAAACAAAGAGACCAGTTAGAAGGTTGTTACAGTAATTCAAGGGGGAGTAGATGACCCAGACATCATGCGCGGAACAGGAAAATCCAGCTACAAATCCCAGGTGAGGATTGGTATGGAGGATGGCAAAGATCATACCAATGCCAATCACCAGAAGTAGGAGCTCATAGATCTTGGCCTACTGCATCTTCTAAGGGTTCAGAGTTGTCAAAGAGGATTGGATACACAGATGTTCATGACACACAAAGAGGTCATGGAAATGGGTCCAGTTCAGATATGTCACAAGGTAATGTTCAGTATAAGATGTCACATGCAGTATTTGGGTTAAGCTTATACTAGGGGAATTGATTAGGCAAAGAAAACATTGATCCAAGACCCAAAAAAGAACATGCCACATGTTTATCTGGTAGAGGAAACAGAAAAATCAAAGGTTGGGAGACACAAGTGGGTTTAGGATTTTCAAGGGGACCAGTATAGCCAGAATGGAATAGACTATAGCAAAAACATGGGAGTGGGCATAGATGGGCAGATGATGTGGGTTCTTGAGATAATATGGGTTTTTTTTTAAAGATTTTATTTATTTGTCAGAGAGAGAGAGCACAAGCAGGGGGAGCGGCAGGCAGTAGAGAAACAGGCTCCCCGCTGAGCAAGGAGCCTGATAGGGGACTCCATCCCAGGACCCCGGGATCATGACCTGAGCTGAAGGCAGACACTTAACCGACGGAGCCGTCCAGGTGTCCCTGATACGGGCTTTTGAGATCATTGTAAGACCTTGACTTTTACTTTTTTTTTTGTTTGTCTGCCCACTCCCATCTTTTTGCTATAGCTTAGTCCCTGCTCAGCGGGGAGTCTGCTGCTCCCTCTGCCCCTCCCCCTTACTAGTTTTTTTTTTCTCTCTCTCTCTCAAATAAATAAATAAAATCTTTAAAAGAAAATAAAGATAAAATTCAAAGAGTATCACAAATAATATTTTCTCTGCCTCCATATCATAAATATGTAGGCAAAGCCTAACTTTATGATAACTCATTGCATTGCCTAATAGTTGCTTATTTGTGTTACTTCTCTGCATGATGAGACTTTTCTTGATGCAGAAATGTATCAGCACATTAATAAAAAATCCCAAAACATAATACTTTCCTCCTGGCACATAATCGGTGCTCAATACGTATTTTTTAAATGAATATATATATATATGTATACTTAAAACTCTAACATTTGAGCTTTTATTGCATTTGAAAATTAATAATTTAAATATAGTCTACAGTTTAAAATAAAACATTGACAGTCTTCATAACTTTGGTTAGGAAATAATTTCTTGATACACCAAAAGTGCAAGGCATAAGGGGAAAAATGATAAATTGGACTTCATTAAAAATAAAAACATTTGCATTTCAAACAGCACCATCAAGAAAGTGAAAAGATAATCCACAGACTGAGAAGAACTATTTGCAAGTCATATAACTGATAAAGTACTTGTATCCAAAATATATATTTATATGGAATTTTTATAACTCATTAATAAAAAGACAAATAACTAAATTAGAAAATGAGTAAAGAATTTGAAATAGACATTTCCCCAAAGAAGATATATAAAAGCCAATAGGCACATGAAAAGATGCTCCACATCATTAGCTGTTAGGAAGTGCACATCAAAAGCACAAAGAGATACCACTACATACACACTAGAGTAGCTGTAATTAAGGAGGTCATGTGATGTGAGAAGCACTGGGTGTTATACGCAACTGATGAGTTACTGAACACTACATCTGAAACTAATAATGTAATATATGTTGGCTAATTGAATTTAATTAAAAAAATTTTTTTAATTTTAAAAAAGCAATAACAGGTTTGGGTGAGAATATGAGAAACTTGAAGTCACATCATTGTGAGTGGGAATGTAGAGTGGTGCAGCAATTTTGGGAAATAGTACTTCAAAATGTTAACATAGAATTACCATATGATCCAGCTATTTTACTCCCAGGAATATACCCAAGAGAATATAAAACATACATCCACACGAAGACTTGTACCCAAATGTTCATAACAGCATTATTCGCAGTAGCCAAAAGGTGAGAACAGTCTAAAATGTCTGTTACCAGATGAATATATAAATAACAGATAGTATATCCACATGGTGGAACACTATTCAGCAATAAAAAAATCTGATAATAGCTACAGCGTGAATGAGTCTCAAAAACATGCTCAGTGAATAAAGCCAGTCACAAAAGGCTATCTATTTTGATTCAATTTATGTGAAAGGTACCAAATAGGCAGGTTTATTGTGGCAGAAAGTAGTTAAGTGGTATCTAGGGCTCGAGATGGGGGTCAGCTGCAAATGATTGCTAATGGGTAAGGTTTCTATTTGGGGTGATGAAAATGTTCTCCAAGTTAGATTATGTTGATAGTACACCTCTTTAGGTATAGCAAACACTATTGACATTTATACTTTAAATGGATGAATTTTATGGATACAAACTGTATCTCAACAAAGCTATTTAAAATAACCTCTGAGTTTTCTTTTAATTCAATAATTTGTCACTTCAGTTCAAATCCCACAATTTATTTTAAAGATAAGTCTACATAACAATGATTTGGAACAAAAGTATTATTTTTCTAAGATATAAATCATAGTTTTTATATGACCTTTTACTCTGAAATTATGAAATATATATTAAGCTCACCACAAAATATACTTAAGGGGGTTTGAATAGGTGAAATGTTACACATCTTTAAGCATAAACGATTTATAAATACTTCAGAAAAAAACTGAGGTTTCAAAAATTTTCCCATGGATAGTCAAAGTAGTGTAAAGATGTTGTAATATACATCTGTTGCTAAAGGAATTAAAAAGGTTAACATTTTAAGTGTTTTATTTTAGTTGCCTGATTACTGTTTATATTTAATTAAATTTTTCTTGCCTTGAGCCTGTTAAAAATATGCAGTTTTTAAACAAGATTTTAATGGACCTCAGGTGCACAGAATTGGAATAATCATTTTTCTAATTAGAAAATTAACATGATTCAGTTGACTGAACAAATATTTGTGGAATGTGTGGTGTGTGTGTATCCAGTATATTCAGTACACACACACACACACACCTACACAACATTCCTGGTACTTGTCTATACCATATAGCATGTATAAGTGTATCCTGTTGATTTACATGTTCCGAGTAAAGGCAATATGGTAAAGGTTAGATGAACTGAACTGGGAATTCAAAGTTCTGCCTTTTAATTCAAATCCACTCTGTGTGATTACCTGAGTCTCATTTTCTCTCACGTTCTTTAGGGCTTTAGAATCCGAAGTGTATTTTTTTTCCAGTTATATAAAATATTTTCTAAAACAAAAATTTGTTTTCTAGTGATTTTTATAGTTTCTAAAAATTGTCTTTTTTAAGATGACTAGAGGAAGTCTTCAATGTAAGGCGTTAGAAGTTCTCTGAAAAACAAACTGAGGGTTCTAGAGGGGAGGAGGGTAGGGGGATGGGTTAGCCTGGTGATGGGTATTAAAGAGGGCACATTCTGCGTGGAGCACTGGGTGTTATGAACAAACAATGAATCATTGAACACTACACCAAAACAAATGATGTAATATGTGGTGATTAACATAACAATAAAAAATTTAAAAAAAATTGAAAAAAAAGGAGAAATGGATGCATGCTTTCAAAATGTAGATGCAGTACAATTATTTTTAAATAAACAGAATAGGAAAAACAAATTAAAAAAAAGAAGTTCTATTAAAGCTTAAGCTTGCCTCGTTACTTGTAAGTAGTATACAGAGTTCAAAGATATTTGCTATTATGAAAAAAAAAAAAAACGAACCCTGTCATATCATGCCTCAGTAATACCAAATTTGGACATAACTGACTGGCAATTGGCTCTAGCCTTCTTTTTTTTCTTTTTTTTTTTTTAAGATCTTATTTATTTATTTGAGAGAAAGAGAGATAGAAAGTGGCAGAGGGAGAAGCAGGCTCCCTGTAGGGAGCCCCATGCAGGGCTCATTCCCAGGACCCCGATCACAGGACCCCAATCCCAGGACCCCGGGATCATGACCTGAGCCAAAGGCAGATGCTTAACCAGGAGCCCCTGGCTCTAGCCTTCTTCCTTAAACCAGTTCTCAATTACTGCCTAAGGATTATAAACTGGCTTTTCTCAGTTCAATGCACAGATAGTTGTGTCCTGTGTAAAGGTCCCTAGGTTTTTGCAATTTATGCCCATAAAAACTGTCTAGAAAGTTGGTTTTTCTTTAGCTTCACAGTTCCTCTACTTTGTATGTGACATTGCATGCCTCAGGGACGGGCATAACTTTGTAAAGAGTTCTGGTCCCTCAGCAAGCAGCCATCTCAGCAGTGGGAGGAATAGAGCCGCTGAAGGAGTACCTGGATCTCAGCAACATCTCCGACGTTCCTACATATTTGCAACACCTCCTACTTGTTTTGCTAGATAATTAGATGTTCAGTGTCTGCAATATAAGAATTCAGCAATATCTTCAAGGTATTAGGTCTGTAGATCTGGCATCTTTAGATACCATCTTAAGACTAACTCCATCTTTTCTGCTATTTTAATTTAGATTTTCCAGGCTGTTTCTCCATGTGTTGGTTATTGAACTTTTTAAACACTCCTTACCATTTGTCTGCATTCCCTTTCTATTTTCTCTCTCTCACTGTTTTTATGGTGCTTTCTGTTCTCCCTCTTTTCTCCTGCAGTCAGTTTTGCTCTAATGTGTCATTTGCATTCCTAAAAGTTATGAGCTAGGCAAAATTGCACAATAAAAAACACAGGGCTTGCGGAAGGATAGGAGTTTGTGTCACAATTTTACCAATGGCATAAAACAAAGAGAAAACTAATTAAAAATGTAGCACAGATTTATAGGTTAAATAGTCAAGAATTGCATAAATACTATAAATATGACTCTTTCCTTGGAAAAAGACCTGAAATTTGGGTGTTGGATGTGTTTCAGGGTTTGTGCATTATATGAAGTGGTGGAAGGAGGGGTATTTGAAATCAGGCAGAAAATTATAACACAGTTGGGGGTGGTTTGACTCAAAGCATGTGGTAAACTGAGGCCATGTTAGATGTTTGAGGAACGTGCACGTGTCTATTTTGTGTATTCCTACAAAGCTCAGTTAAGTTAGTTATAGGTTTCTGTGGTTAGCCACTGATTCTCAGGAATGAATAGTGCATAAGAAAACACAAAATTTAGAGCATAGCATAACATATAGAGCTGTCCAATCATTACGTTGTACACCTGAAACTAATGTAACATTGCTTGTCAACTGTACTTCAATGTATTGGAAAAAAGAAAACACAAAATTTATATAATATTCAAATTGTTTCTTATATCTGTTGTATTAAAACAGATTCATGTTTTCCAAACAAGCACTATAGCAAAATTAACTGTACTTTCTTTGCTTTTTCTCAACTTATTTCTTTTTTTATGTTTATCTTTTTTTAATTTGGCATTCGTTATTTGCATCTAGATTAAAGCAAAGTGCATCATCATTTTCTTATTTCAACTTAGTTGTGCCCTTTTTCTTTCTTCTTTAAATTTTATTATGTTATGTTAGTCACCATACATTACATCATTAGTTTTTGATGTAGTGTTCCATGATTCATTGTTTGTGTATAACACCCAGTGCTCCATGCAGAACGTGCCCTCTTTAATACCCATCACCAGGCTAACCCATACCCCCACCCCCGCCCCTCTAGAACCCTCAGTTTGTTTCTCAGAGTCCATCGTCTCTCATGGTTCGTCTCCCCCACGATTTCCCCCACCTTCATTTCTCTTTTTCTTTTAGTGCTGTTTCTCCGCAGTGGCTGCACTGTCTTCACCACAAAGCTTCTCCAATGTAGCTGGGCTATAGGACGTGCTTCTGAACACATGGGTCACCCTGTTTCTAGGCAGCAAGGGGGGAAATCAGTCTCAAAGTATTTAATCCTCTTAAGCCTCCTTCCTGTGGGTTGTGTGCACTCAGGACTTTTATGTTCTTAGCAATATAGAAATCAAGGCTTTTTTACGTTACACCTTTGTTCCAGTTAGGTCAGATTCATACCGGGAATAACCTTCTTTAAAAGAAAAACGTGTAAGTTCTTTTCCTGAGTGTCATTGAAAATAAAACTTGGCAAATGCACACAGAATCTTGAATAAAAATAGAAAATATTACAGTTTCTGTCTTCTTTCGTATTACTTAGTAATAATACACTTTATATAAGTATAATATTGTTTATAATGAATTTTGAATATAATTGATAAAATAATAGCTGCCATTTATTAAATGTTTAGGATACACCAGTGTTTTGTGTGAAGTTAATATATATATATATATATATATATATATATATATATATATACAGCTTCCAGTTCAAATACATCTCTTAAGCTATTTGAAAATTACTGATCTACCTTTATATTTAATGTCAGTTAAGAGTTTTTCTAAAAACTTAGTTTTTCTTCAAAACTAGAGTTCTTATTTCTCACTGTGAAAGCTCTATCAGTTTCATTTCTTTAAGTTCATGAATTTTAAATTGAAGATGAAGAATATCCTAAGTGCCATTTCTTTTTTATTTCCTGCAGCGTTTGTCCAATGGCTCTATAGACTCAACTGATGAAACTAGTCAAATAGTCGAACTACAAGAATTGCTTGAAAAGCAAAACTATGAAATGGCTCAAATGAAAGAACGTTTAGCAGCCCTTTCTTCCCGAGTGGGGGAAGTGGAACAGGAAGCAGAGACAGCAAGAAAGGATCTCATTAAAACTGAAGAAATGAACACTAAGTATCAAAGGGACATCAGGGAGGTAAGTGATTCATAACACTTTGAGACATTGCTTTCCAAATGCTGCTTCTGAGAAACTTTCTCCAAATCCCCTCTAATGGCATATAATGTTTACATCTCAGAAGACCATGATTTGGGATGCATTGTATTAGTTACAAAACATGTCCACAAAGGCAAAAAAGAGTTTACCTCATCAACCTTTAAATAGGTATGCAAAGAAAATTTGGTATCAAGTCACAGGGTAAAAACTTTCTGTAGTTTGTAATGAATTTTTAACATTTTTAAGCTGCTAATTTTAAATAACTTTAGACGTGGGTATGAATAATGAATTGCCACACTCTTAGCATATAGGAATACTCAAAATCACTACTTTATATTTTCCCCCTTTTATTTTGGTGTTGTGTCTGTGAGTGCGAGTGTATCTATGTGAATGTGGGAACCTTTCTTTCTCTATATCTTTGGTTCTTCCTAGACATAACATCACTTCATCTATTTAATAGAGTACTTGAAAGTTACTGCAAAAAGATACAAGGAGATATTTTATTTGTAACATCACCTAATCATCTTACCAGCTAAGGTGAAATATTTAGAATCTCACTTTTTGCTCAATTAATTAAAAAGAAAATTATCTGTATTTGTGGAAATTTTATTTGGTAACCTTTCACCTTTTTCATTTTTATGTATTCTTTTAAATTACATATTTTTTATCTTTTCAAATACTTTTCGTATGTAATTAACTAGTTGCTATTGAAGTTGAGTCTACTGCATATATTCATTTCTTTTCTTCCCATTCCCTCTTGAGCCCATTTTACATTCTTTGCCTCTAACATCCCATTAAAACTGTTCTTACCAAAGTCATTGCTAACTTCCCTGTTGTTGAATCCTGCACTGGATCCAATTATCACTCCCCGTAGTAATTCTTCACTTGGCTAAAAGCACCCTGTACTCCTCTGATTTTCATCCGTCTTTACTTTCTACCCTCATCCCAGGCTCCTTCATTGGTTCTACTTTCTGTAGACTTGTAGTGCCTTCCCTTCTCAATCTACCTTCACTCCCCTGCTAAGTCCATGCAGTCTCATGGCTCCAAAAACCACCCACTGCCTTGAATCTCAATTTATATCTCCAGCATATCCTATATCCTGATTGCCAGATGCCTGGAAAACTAACATATTCTCAAAATTAACATATTCAGGACTGTTTTCCCATTATCCTCCCACCCCCAAGAAGCCAGACTTGTAGTCTTACACCTCCAGCTGTCCCCAAGGCCATTATCCTTATTCAGATCAGAAAACCTTGGAGCTGTCCTTGGTACCTCTGTTTCACTCACACTGCATTTGATTCAGCCATAAACCTATTACTTCCAACTTCAGGATATCAAAAATGTGACCTCTTCTCGAAGTATTCATGGCTATTCCTTATTCCACACAACCATCATCTCTCACTGGATTATTCAATAGTCTCCTGGCTGGTTCTTCTGCTGTTGACCCACTTCAGTCTATACTCAACGTGGCAGCCTGAGTGACTTGTTACAATGTAAGTCAGTTCAAGTTAATTTTCTGCTTCAATGGTTATGTACCCTACTTACAGTAAAATACAAGTCGTGGCCTACAAGCCATGTATGATCTCCACTACCACCTTCCTGACGTCTTCGAAATCACCTCCTACTCCTTCATTTTAGCCCATTCTGTTCAGTTAAGATGGCCTCTTAAACTAGCCACACCTATTCTGTTGCATTTTCTTTTCCCTCTTCCTTTTGCTCAAATGTTTTCTTCTCAGTCAAGTGTTCCCTAACCTTGTTATGTGCACATATACACTCTCCCTCTTCTTTCATTTTCTTTGTTTCATCTCACAGCCCTTACTGCCATCTGACACAATATGTACTATACTGATTTACTTGTTTGCAATATACCTCCCTCTCCACTGTACATAAAGATTCATAAGGGCTGGGAATTTTTGTTTTGTCTTGTCTTGTTCACTGCTTTATTCTAATCACCTACACAGCTACGGGGCATATAATAATAATAATATAATAATAGGCATTCAAAAACTCTTTGTTGAGAGAATGATATTTATAAGTGTTTGGTGTAAATATCAAAAGGCACAGATGAGATTAGAATGTGTATTAAAACAATATCTACTGTCTCAGAAAAAGATGATCCATGAAGTGTGAGACGGCTTTACTACCACACAAATGATGATACTGTGCTCTCTACACCTTTATATGAATTGATCGTTCAAAGATACGTCTCTCATTTTCACTCCTTCCCACAACCCAAAGTCAGAGAATTTATAAAATAGCTGAAGGTTTGCCACTCTTCTATATCCCTGTTTGGAAACACTAAGATTTCTGGCTAGTAAAGCATCAACGCTATTTCTTGAGCTCTTGCTCTTTGTAATTTCTTCATTGTCTTAGTCCCAGAGATTTAGCTGTTTTCCTTTCATCTAGCACTCCTCTCCTACGTCCTCTCTTCATGTTTATCTAATCCAGTGTCACAGGTAGAGCCCAGGATCTCCAGCTCCCCTTTCTTATTGTTTATGTAAAAATAACCCCTTAATTCTAATAGTCTTTGGATGTAGGTGACAAAGAGCTAAGTCAGATGGAAAATATCGATCATCTGATGCCAGGTTTCTTTTATGAGGAAACTTTTCTAGTTGGTAAGGAGTTCTGCTATCACATGGAATTCTTTTAAAATATAACGAATCTTATCAGCTCTAAAAATTTTTATGTAGTTATATTTTAGAAGAGATTCGTGAGAAAAGAATATCTTTCATCATTCACCTCTAAAGGGAGGTTGCAAACAAATGTTTCAAGAGCCAGGCCGACATATAAATGTATAACACATTAGGCAGCAAACATGCAACATAGGAAGTGGTAGAGGTAATGAGACCTGGACAAGGTACCTATACTCTGCCTGCCTTTCTGGATATATCATGTGTGGTATGTGTGTATGTGTGTGAAGGACACTGTGAAGGCCAAATAGAATATTTCCAAAAAGGTTCAGGTCACAGACCACAAGGCCCTGGCTTACTGCTAGGAATTTCTCGAGGATCAACTATGAAAACCATTATGGATGCATTGCATTTAATTTCTCTAACTTCTTACATCGGTCCCATCCAGAAGGTACTTGTCATTATCCCCATTCTTCTCAAATGAGGTAAAGTGATTGTCAAAGGCACATGCACTGCCTTCCCCAGCACCCCACTTCTTCCAACCCCTCTCCCCCGCCCCGCCCCTTGCACCAGGAAGACACAAGATCAGCCCAGCTTCAAAACTTGTGTTTCTTCCGCTATGAGCAGCTTTCAAAATCAATGAAATAGAATCATTCATCAGTGATAACACTAGTATAAAAAATGCAGCTGCACTATTAACTGCCCAAATAATCAATCTTTTGCTCTTTCTTTCCAGTAAGATGTGAAAATCATGCACTTTAAAAAGGTATCACTTAATGCTCAAAACTTCAGCCTCTGCTTTTGTTTTCCTGACTGATAATGTACTCAATAGGCGATGGGCACACAAGGTCTACTAGATTGCGTTTTTTAGTAGGAAACTAGAAAAGTGATTCTTCTTGGCTACCCCTATAGCATTGTTAACACAGTATGTATGTATTATATAAGCGATGCATATTTGTTCAATTAATTAAGGAAAAATAGGGAATAAGAAAAACTGACGAGATAATTAAAAACTGAGCGCATTTTGCTTTGCATGTGAGGACAGACTAATATATCTAAAATGAATTGTGTAAGTATATTTCATTAATGGCTTTAGAGTATATTTTTGTCATTATTCTTTGTCAAGAAATAAATCTATTTAAAATTTACTTTTGTTTGAAGTTTTGTCTTATTTGCTCCTTAAATTCACTGTGACCTATTAGAGTGGGGGCTGGATTAATGCTAAGCATAGTCCACATATTAGAAAACGTAGATAATCTTATAGTAGGCTTAGCTCTCCACTTTTTTTTTAAGATTTTATTTATTTATTTGACAGAGAGAGAAAGAGCACAAGCAGGGGGAGCTGCAGAGAGAGAGAGAGAGAGAAGCAGGCTTCCCACTGAGCTGGGAGCCCAACATGGGGCTTGATCCCAGGACCCTAGGATCATGACCTGAGCCAAAAGCAGATGCTTAACCAACTGAGCCACCGAGGCGCCCCTAGCTCTCCACTTTTTTTATCAAAATAGCTACTAATTTGGTATTAGATAATAACATTTTATTAAATATATAGGTATGCAAAGAATTAGAATTTTCTATGATGTATTTAAATTATATATTGTTTTGTGAATTAAACCAGCTTATCTTTCCAACTTCCTGTTAAGAGTTCTTAAAAAATTCCTTAGTGATTAAATGATACATATCAATTTTGTCTTTTCTATGATCTGAAACATGGAGTTATATTTTTTAGTTTACTAGATCTACGTTACTATAGAGTTATATTTATTTGATACAATAAAATCCATTTTGTACACAAACTTCAGGTCAAAAGATAATTGAATCTTTACGCTGTTTTTCTCCTTTTAGGCAGCAGTTTTTAAAGACTAGAAAAAGCTTCCTTTTTTAGAATTTCCAAGTGACATGCAGGGAAAAGATATTTTTCCGACTTGTAAATTCAAAATTTATTTTTGGCAACACAGCTTGCAGTTAAAAATTGAATCTCCCACATGAATCACTGAATCAAAAATGCAGTAGCAAAGTCTATACAATGACTTCTGCATGCAATATATGCCATAGAGTCAGATCAGCTAATTAGAGGCACAATAGTAATTAATAATAAAAAAGCAGCTATTATTTATGGAGTGTGTGTTATGCATAAGACCACACAAGGCACTTAAAATTTTGTATCGCAACAATGTTGTGTGGTAGAAATTAATATCCCATCCAAAACCAGAAAACAAAACAAAGAAGCAAACAAACCAAAAAAAAAAAAAAAAAACCTGACAAAAGAGAAAAGGTGAGTTATAGAAAATGTAATCAACATTTTTGCATGGTAACTGAGTTAATGAATAGCAAAAACTGGGACTTGGAGCTAGTATGTGCTGCTCCAATGCTCATGTTCTCAGGAAACCTGTATATGTCTTTAACTGAATTTATTGCTATTGTAATTTAGTTAGAAGTTTATATATGTAGGCTTGATTCAGGATTTTCTTTTTGGGCTACAAAATCGACATAATGTTCCCAGAATTCTTTATGAAAATGAAATTAACAGAATACAGTACTCTGAAAGAATCCTCTAAAATGATAAACTCTATCCTCATTAGGCTAAAAAATAATATTATAGAATCAAAGAAGTCAAAATTTAAAATACAAGCTTTTTAAATAGTAGCTTTTGTTTGTGTTGGCTAAAATCTAGAGATGTATAGATAATGTTGAAAAAAATAGTCTGGGTAATTTTTGCCAAATTGATGGATTAACTGAATTTCAGACATCTGATCTTTAATATTAATATAATAACCAAGTAATCTTTAGTTGGGTCTTGAAGGTCAGTAGACCCAGAAGAAGGTAATAAAAATGCATTCCAGGTGGAAATAAAGTCAAGAATGCATTAGTTTCTTAGGGCTCCTATAACAGATTACCACAAACTGGGTGGCTCAAAACAACAGTAATTTATTTTTTCACAGTTCTGGAAGCTCCAAGTGTGAAGTCAAGGTGTCAGCAGGGCCGTATGCCCTCTAAAGACTCTAGCAAAGAATCCTTCTTTGCCTCTTCTAGCTTCTGGTGGTTGCTGGCAATCCTTGTGTTCCTGGCTGATAGCAGTGTAACTATAGTCTGCTTCTCTCTTAACATTGCCTTTTTCCTCTGTATGTCTGTGTGTCTCCAAATCTGCCTCTCCTTGTAGGAACACCAGTCACTGGATTTAAGGTCCACCCTAATCTTATATAATGCCATCTTAACTTGATTATGTCTGTAAAACCCTATTTGTAAATAAGGTCACATTCACAGGTTCTAGGTGGACATGAATTTTTTTTAGGGGGTGGGGGGTATGCTATTCATCCCAGTACATAGAGATAGAAGTGTTAAGTCATGAAGCTATTTGTTTTCCAGGCTTTGTAGCTCAGATTTTCACTGAAGAGGGGGGGAGGGGGTTGGGGGGGTTGGTGAACATATAAAGGTATTTAAGCCAAGAAGCAGTATGATCAGACTGGCATTTCGTATTTTCTCTTGGTCAGCAGGTTAGAGAATGTGGAAGTAGGAAAAAGACCAATAGCAGGTTAGGCTATTAAGTGGGGAGTTAGGGTGAAGATTTGAAGGATGATTCTAAGAAGAAAATCTGATTTGTAGGTAGGCAGGGCAGGCAAGCATGATGGGTTTCATGGTAGAAATATTGTTTTTTAATTGCTTTTAATTTTTATATATACACAATTTTTCAAAGTCAAATAATAGTAAGAGGGTACAAATCTAAATACGTACACACAAACACACACGTACATAGAGAGTGCCCACCGACTTTCCCATCTTACTTGCCTGAGAGTCTTAACTGCAATCCTTTAGCTGTTACTTGTGCTATTTTCTCTCTTATTTAAACTTATCTGTGCCTTGCTATTATCTGAGGATTTTAGCTCTTTTATTCTCTCTCTTCCTTTCTCTCCCACCCATCCTTCCACTACAGTTACCTCAAAATCACATTTAGTATCTCCATTATTATGGCTATGTAAGTAATTCTCACAACTGATCCAAGTGGTGATTTCCCATGATAGTATTTCCTATTGCTGTACAGCTTTTTGTTTTTCTAAGATTTTATTAATTACTTGATACATTAATTTGCTTACTTGTTTTTAAAACTATGGCATATCTTCCCACCCACTCTACCAGATTAGTAAATTCTATAATTTCAATTCAGTTATGGTCAGTGGTCAAGCAGATAATTTATCTTCCTTTTCCTGACTTTCTTTGAATCATTCCTTTTTCTCCTGCCATCCACCTCTGGTCTGTACAGCCTTATCTAAAGCCTGCTCATTGTTTCTGCTGTAGTTGTGGGATTTACTTCTACTATCATTTTGAAAATCCAAGACAAAAAAGGTGATCAAGATCCTAAAAGGCATAAAATGTTGAGCACAGATAATGATTAAACTTTGAGAGAGGGTGGAACACCTGTTCTAAACTGAGAGCTAGAACTTAATGATTTGTGTCTGTGGTTATTTCCAGTTGGTGGTGAGGGAAGACTGAGACATTGAGGGACTATCCATTCAAGGGCTTCTATTTATTTTGGAAGAATGGAAGAAAATTTATCTGCTCTGTGCATATAGCAGGACTGGCTCTGGGTCCTAAAGGAGAGGACCAAAAGAACTGATTAGGAAGACTCATCAAAGAAATGTGGATAGTAATACATGGAAGCCACCACCATCACATCAATTTTAGGCTCCTTATGCAAAGAAGCTCCCCACATTATCAGGAAACCACATCAGGCCCATGAAACTCACCTTTTTTTTAATTTAAATTCAATTAGTCAACATATAGAACATCATTAGTTTCAGATGTAGAATGCAGTAATTCCTTAGTTGCATATAACACCCAGTGCTCATCACATCACGTGCCCTCCTTAATGCCTGTCATCCTGTTACCTCATCTCCCTTCCCACCTCCCCTCCAACAACCCTCAGTTTCTTTCCCATAGTTAAAAGAGTGTCTCATGGTTTGTCTTCCTCTCTGATTTCTTCCCATTCCATTTTTCCCCTCCCTTCCCCTATGATCCTCTGCATTGTTTCTTATATTCCTCATAGGCATGAAACTATATGATAATTGTCTTTCTCTGATTGACTTATTTCACTCAGCATAATACCCTCCAGTTCCGTCCATGTTGATGTGTATGGTAAGATTTCATCCTTTCTATTGGCTGAGTAATATTCCATTGTATATATGCACCACATCTTCTTTATCCATTCATCTGTCGATGGACTTCTGGGCTCTTTCCATAATTTGGCTATTGTGGACTTTGGGGTGCAGGTGCCCCTTCAGATCACTACATTTGTATCTTTGGGGTAAATACCCAGTAGTGCAATCGCTGAGTCATAGGGTAGCTCTATTTTTAGCTTTTTATTTTTTTTATTTTTAAGATTTTATTTATTTTTTAACAGAGGGAGAGACAGTGAGAGAGGGAACACAAGCAGGGAGAGTGGGAGAGGGAGAAGCAGGCTTCCCACTAAGCAGGGACCCCAATGTGGAACTCGATCCCAGGACCCTGGGATCATGACCTGAGCCGAAGGCAGACGCTTGATGACTGAGCCACCCAGGTGCCCTCTATTTTTAGCTTCTTGAGAAACCTTCATACTATTTTCCATAGTGGCTGCACCAGCTTGCATTCCCACCAACAGCGTAAGAGAGTTCCGCTTTCTCCACATCCTCACCAACATTTGTTGTTTGCTGACTTGTTAATTTTAGTTATTCTGACTGGTGTGAGGTGATATCTCATTGTGGTTTTGGTTTGGATTTCCCTGATGCCAAGTGATGTTGAGCATTTTTTTCATGTGTCTGTTGGCCATTTGTATGTCTTCTTTGGAGAAGTGTCTGTTCATGTCTTCTGCCCATTTCTTGACTGGATTGTTTGGTTTTTGGGTGTTGAGTTTGAGAAGTTCTTTATAGATCTTGGATACTAGTCCTTTATTTGATATGTCATTTGAGAATATCTTCTCCCTTTCTGTAGGTTGCCTTTTAGGTTTGTTGACTGTTTCTTTTGCTGTGCAGAAGCTTTTTATCTTGATGAAGTCCCAGTAGTTCATTTTTGCTTTTGTTTCCCTTGCTTTTGGAAACGTGTCTAACAAAAGTTGCCGTGGCTGAGGTCACAGAGGTTGCTTCCTGTGTGCTCCACTAAGATTTTGATGGATCCCTGTCTCACATTTAGGTCTTTCATCCATTTTGATTTTATCTTTGTGTATGGTGTAAGAAAATGGTCCAGTTTCATTCTTCTGCATGTGGCTGTCCAATTTTCCCGACACCATTTGTTAAGGAGACTGTCTTTTTTCCATTGGACATTCTTTCCTGCTTTGTTGAAGATTAGTTGACCATAGAGTTGAGGGTCCATTTCTGGGTTTCCTATTCTGTTCCATTGATCTATGTGTCTGTTTTTGTGCCAGTACCATACTGTCTTGATGGTTACAGCTCTGTAATAGAGCTTGAAGTCCGAAATTGTGATGCCACCAGTTTTGGTTTTCTTTTTCAACATTCCTCTGGCTATTCGGGGTTTTTTCTAGTTCCATACAAATTTTAGGATTATTTGTTCCAGCTCTGTAAAAATTTCGATGGTATTTTGATAAGGATTGCACTGAATTGTATAGATTGCTCTGGGTAGCATACACATTTTCACAATATTTATTCTTCCAACCCATGAGCATGGAATGTTTTTCCATTTTTTTGCCTCTTCCTCAATTTCTTTAATAAGTGTTCTGTAGTTTTTAGAGTACAGATCCTTTGCCTCTTTGGTTAGGTTTATTCCTACGTATCTTATGGTTTTTGGTGCAACTGTAAATGGCATCGATTCCTTAATTTCTCTTTCTTCTGTCTCATTGTTAGTGTATAGAAATGCCACTGATTTCTCTGCATTGATTTTATATCCTGCCATGTTGCTGAATTGCTGTATGAGTGCTAGCAATTTTGGGGTGAAGTCTTTGGGGTTTTCCACTTAAAGTATGTCATTTGGGAAGAGTGAGAGTTTGACTTCTTCTTTGCCAATTTGAATACATTTTATTTCTTTTTGTTGTCTGATTGCTGAGGCTCAAACTTCTAGTACTATGTTGAACAAAAGTGGTGAGGTGGGCATCCCTGTCATGTTCCTGACCTTCAGGAAAAACTCTCAGTTTTTCCATGAAGCTCACTTCTGACCACAGAGGCATGTCACTCACTTCTGACCACTATTTGGGCGTGTCATGGCAGAACACTCGTTTCAACTTGTCGACCTCTCTTAAAGCACGCGTGTGTGTATGTGCACGTGTGCAAACACACAGAACACTCGTGTGTGCAAACACACATACACACGCGTGTGTGTATGTGCATGTGTGCAAACACACAGAACACTCGTTTCAACTTGTCGACCTCTCTTAAAGCATGCGTGCGTGTATGTGCATGTGTGCAAACACACAGGTTCACATGGCCAAGCCCTCGTGGCTCTGGAAACTCTGTGCCCTCTTCCCAAAAGCCATAGGAGAAGTCCAGACTGGCCAAACTACAAAGAGCTTGTGGACCTTGGGGAGACCCCAGAATGAGGATTGCTGCTGGAAACAAGGAGTGTGGCCACGCCATTCCTGGGGGTCCCAAGCAATTCCCTTTTACCCCAGGGCCAAGGTCCCCTTCCAGGCAGGGGGCAGGTGGCCTCGGGCTTCGGCCACTTGCCTACTGCCGGCTCCTGGGCTCTGGGGGCCCCACAGAGACCTGCCTCCCCTGGTTCGCTCTTCTACAAACACTGGATCTGCTGGGGCTAGGGGCTGGGGCAGAGAGAAGGGCCCGCCTCAGCACCCTCCCAGCAAGTGTATTGTGTAGAGAGGGGAAGTGTGTGCGGGAGCGGGGTGCACGCCGGCTTAGTAACGTGGCTGAAGCCTCTGCACTTCCCCATTCTCAGATAAGAGATTGATTTATTATTTCTGAATAACTTCTTGGGGTAGAAACCAAATTTCTTTTGACATATTACATATATATGTACACACTCCTGTGAAATATTATGTACTTTGAGGGGGATCTATTTATGTTCCATTGGGAGTCTCTCTTTTCTCTCAGGAATCTTACCCTGCTGCTTTGTGTATTTGGTCAGATTCCTGACAAATGTTTTGTTTTCTGTTTAGTAAAGGTGCTTTTTCTGGGATGTACTAAAAAAAAAATTAATATCTTTTTTAAAAAGTAGGTTATCCACCTACTAATAAATTTTCATGTAAGCTGTTAGGAAGATAAGATTATCTCCATATTATCTTTGAATTTAGATGGTTTAAAAATTATTGTTTAGAATATCATTAATGCGGGTGCCTGGGTGGCTCAGTTGGTTAAGCGACTGCCTTCGGCTCAGGTCATGATCCTGGAGTCCCGGGATCGAGTCCCACATCGGGCTCCCTGCTCGGCGGGGAGTCTGCTTCTCCCTCTGACCCCCTTCCCCCTCGTGCTTTCTGTCTCTCATTCTCTCTCTCTCTGAAATAAATAAATAAAATCTTTTAAAAAAAAAAAAAGAATATCATTAATGCCAAGGTTTTCTCCATTTGAACTGATAGTTTATTTTTCCCTAGAGTTTTGTGTTCATTGAGTTCTTTAAATTCTTTTTTTATTTAGAATATATATGACAAGGAAAACGGTTAAGTTCCAAAGTCAGTTGGTCGATTCATTTGTGAATATGACGCAAATTTACTTTTTTTTTTTTTTGGCCTCTTTTTTTAACTGTTGAGTTACTTTTACTTATATCTGAAGTTGAAAATACTGATGATATTGGTTATCCTTAAAGATTGCTATGCATTTTGGAACAGTAGCCACCATTTCACCTTTATGGTTTACAACTCTACCCATAATTGTACTTATCTTTACTATATAACAAGCTAATTTAGCTGTCACTTCTTTTCTAAGAATGCCAGTTCTACAATAGGTAGTTTCATGTACTCCACTGCATTCTCAGAGAGGTAAACTTCATTAACCCAAGATGTAAGAATTCTGACGATAAATTGGGGAAATTCACAAGAAATCTTGCATACCTTCCTTGAAAAGAAAGGAATGAATATTACTTCAAAAAAACAATAGCTTTTAAATCTTGCTATTTTATTTAAATAACAAGACAGTACATTAAACTATCTGAGAATCTGATTTTAATTAATTTCTTATTTTAATTGTAGGCCATGGCACAGAAGGAAGATATGGAAGAAAGAATCACAACCCTTGAGAAGCGTTACCTCAGTGCTCAGAGAGAATCTACCTCCATACATGACATGAATGATAAACTAGAAAATGAGTTAGCAAATAAAGAGGCCATCCTACGGCAGGTTGAGTATCTCTATCTTGGTTTTGTTCTGGCCCATGTGCATTCTAATCATTCTCACAAAACATGGAGTAAATAAAATATGGTATTGGCAATCAAACCATTGTCTAAAATTTAGAATAAAACTGACTAGACAGATGTGATTTTCAGCATATAATTTATAAATTTGTCTTAATAATTATAAAAATAATTACTTTTAACATTTACTTTGGATCTAGACATGAGCCAGAAACTGCTAAACAGTTAACATGTATTACCTCACTTAAATCTAATCATCACCTGTGAAGTAAGCACAATTATACTGAGGCACTAAGGTTCAGAGACATGAAACCTTTTCCAAGGTCACACATCTGGTAATTGCCAGTCATTAACAGAGGCCTAAGTCTATTTGACTCTAGAGCAGGAGTGGACAGACTATGGCCCGTGTGCCGAAACTATGGCTCTGTTTTACAAATAAACCATAGCCATTTATTTAGCAGTCTGTGACTGATTTTGTGCTGCAATAGTAGAACTGAGTAGTTGGAACAGAGACTATATAATACACAAAGCCTAAAATATTTATTTTCTGGTCTTTCAGAGAAAAAAGTTTTGTCAAACCTATCTCTAGAGCCTGGACCCTTAACCATTGTACTACATTCCCTCTCTCACTCCGGTTAATACTATAATTTTCAATATTATGCTGTCATGGTACATCTGAAGTCTTAGTATTGAGTTATAATCCATTTGTCCAGGTTTATACTCACTAGTAACTTTTTTTTTCTTTTTGCTGCCATTGGTAAGAGCTTTTCTATTTTTTAATGTGCTAAATTTTATTAGGAATGTGCTTAAGTAAGATATGAAAATACGAATACAATCATCCCTTTGCATAGCAGGTATGGTAGTACTGGCTGATTTTAAGTCTAGAATAATGGCTGAAACCCAAAGCCCCTAGGGGCTGGTGTTTGTTATCCTCACAGTGACTCTGTAAGCGTCTCTTTTTCCATCCCTATTTCAGATGGAAGAGAAAAACAGACAGTTACAAGAGCGTCTTGAGCTGGCTGAGCAAAAGTTGCAGCAGACTATGAGAAAAGCTGAGACCTTACCTGAAGTAGAGGCTGAACTGGCTCAGAGAATTGCAGCCTTGACAAAGGTACTGCGATAAGACAGTCAACCTAGATATACTTATAGAAATGACTAGTAAACCAAATGGAATCTATAGATTTTCTTTAGGTTTTATTAAATTTAAGTTTATTTAATCTACCATATTGGTTTTGTTGATTCGATGAATGTTTCATATTATATATCTTATTTAACGCTACCATGAGTGATATACATGTGCATGTGATGATACCTCTGCCTATTTAAACAGTAGTAAATACAAAATTTCACATCGTTATAGTTAATTTTCCATGATAATATTTGCACATTAGAATAATCACCAAATATAAATAAATAACGATATTTAATATGTATATAGATAAGCCATGATAATTGAATAAGCTTAATATAAATTGGCATTAAAAACGTAGGAAATATCATAAGCAGTTGATTGCATTCTGACTAGAGTATGAAAAAATTTGTTAGAAATTGGAGGTTAGATTTGTAGAAGTCTAAATTCTAAAGTCATTAGTCAGAAGGTGATTTTAATAGTTACAATTTCTCCTGAACCAATTAAATTCAAAAATAATCTGAGGGATGTTCAAAATTATTTGCCATGTTATGGCTGTTAGAGTCTGCAATTGTCTGCATATTTTAGAATTTTGCAACCATTATAATGTTAAAATGACTATTCTGACCTTTCACAGTCAAATGGAAATGGACATTGCTTCCAAGTGTATGTCTATATCACTACAATGCAAGTTTAGATTTGCTCACTAAAAGCATGTTTTACTTTTAATATCAGTTCAAAAATGTACAGACATTTTAAAAATTGTTATTTATTTATTTGAGAGAGAGAGAGCAGGGGTGAGGGGCACAGGAAGAAGAGAGCGAATCCTAGGCTCCATGTTCAGTTTAGCATAGAGCCTGACATGGGGCTCAATCTCAAGACCATGAGATCATGATCTGAGCCAAAACCAAGAGCTGGCCACTTAACTGACTGAGCTACCCAGGTGCCCCCAAATTTTCACACATTTTAGATATTCATGCACTCTTTGCTATGTGCTAAGTTTTCCGTCCCACTATAATAGATGGGTAAGACAGATATGTGAACTGCAAGTTACAAATTCTGGCATTCAGGATTATCCAATACAATTGATATTAGCAATATAAAAGCAGGTACACATGTTTACTTTCCTGAAAAAGTAAATGATTAAAGAGGAACAGTAGACTGATGCCTCCTGATTAAAATAGGGTAATTAATCAGGTAGTGAAAAGGCAAACATTTGCAAAGCAGAGCAGGGTTTAGGAAGTATTGGAATAGTTGGTTGTCTACAGAGTATTGGAATAACTAGCTGAATAAAATATTAGTGTGATTAGGGTAATGTTACAATCTGTATCCTTCTGTAGTCATAGACATACCATAAACCCTTCTGGCAATTTGAGAGATGTGTGATTTATAAGATGAAGATAAATTTATCATTTAATTTGAGAAATAGTCTCTAAATTATATAAAAATGTGCAAATATAGTAGTAGTATTCTATTTTTTTGGAAAGCACATTTTAAATTACTCATGTGTGGATGTACACACACACACACACACACACACACACACACACACACACACACACTTAGGCTTTCCATTTGAGGAACATGAACTTCTATAAAGAGTTATTGAACTCTTTTCAGGGGCTTGGTGAGTGGCTAATAATAAAAATAGCTCTTGTAAAATTTTAGTGTAAAATAATCATATTATCCAGAGTAAAATACAAGAAAATCTGGAATCTCTCTCAAAGTAACACAATTTAAAATTCACCAAATAATTGCTCCAAACTAACCTCTGATAGACTGAGGATGAAACATACTTTAAAACATTAATACTTGGGGCACCTGGGTGGCTCAGTCATTAAGCATCTGCCTTCGGCTCAGGTTATGATCCCAGGGTCCTGGGAACTAGCCCTGCATCGGGCTCCCTGCTCGGCGGGAAGCCTGCTTCTCTCTCTCCCAATCCCCCTGCTTGTGTTCCCTCTCTCTCGCTGTGTCTCTCCGTCAAATAAATAAATAAAATCTTTAAAAAAAAATAAAACATTAATACTTGACTTACAAGGCTTCAAATTATACATGCCTAAGATTCCTTAACTTAGAATATAACAATGAATCATGGAACACTACATCAAAAACTAATGGTGTAATGTATGGTGATTAACATAACATAATAAAAAAATTAAAAAGAAATAACTTGAAATATGTGCCTTATCTTTTCTGCCCTCCATTTTTCTCTGGGGCTCTTATTTATTTATTCACTTATTTATTTATTTTTGATTCATATATTCATTCGTGTACCCAAAATAATTTCCTCAGTTTACTTCTACCTCATAAGATGTTGCTAAAATTTCACTTCATCTGAATCCTTTCGATTTTCTCCTTTTTCAGTAGAGTTTTATCCTTCACTCTGCTTCTCTTTTTTACCACTTTCTCTTCAGGCTGACTCTATGTAATATAAACACCATTATTTCAACTATAGAGTTTCTAGATTATTGATATATTTAATTCACATTTGTCAATGATGAGGTTTCATCCTCAACACACTCCCTCTGCTTATAACATTTTTATTGAAATGTTACTCTTTCATTTGTTTTCCCAAGTTTTATGACTATAATGATCTTGCACTTTTTCTTCTCAGTTCACAGGCCTTTAGGGACTGCCTCTAGAACCTGCTTTACTTATTTATTTTTTCACTGCCAGTTACATTTTTAGTATATCACTATTATGGATCATCATAATTTTTTTCTACTTCTTAATATTTTTGACACTAAAGCAAAAAGATTCTGCTTAGCTTAAAGCTAAGCTTCCCTCTCCTATATTATGAATGACATCCTAAATAATTTTCAGACATTTTATTTGGCCTATATATTTTTTTCTGCTTTTATTATCTGCTACCTGTTCTTTTTTCTTCTCTTTGGTCCTCCCCTCTTTTAACTTTTATTTCTTTTCCATTTCTAAATATACTCATGCTTTTCTCAAAGCCACTTCTATGTGTAATTGCCTCTAAAACTTTAACTCATTTGAAATATTCCTGTATCACATTAAAGAGTGAAATCAAGATAAACTCTATATCCCATCAAGAAATACAAAAAATAGCAGATTGTTCTTGTATTTACATTAATTACTTAAACTGCAGTCTTCACAAAGCTAAGATGAACATAAATCAATAGTAGTTAAAAATTGATACCAGTTTTTGTATAGAAATGATGTCTGAATTTATTCTCTGACAAGATTATGTTTTGTGTATGTGTGTGTTTGTAGATAGGTAGGTAAAGCTCATTTAAGGCTTAGAAAGTCAGAAGTATTGATTAATGGCTATGGATAAAAGGTATAATTTGGCTTTGGCAAGTATACACAAAATTAACCAATAAAGACTTTAGGCTCCCAGTTTTTTTATTTATGATGTTTACTTCTTTAATTAAAATGCATATTCCCTCAGCAAGGACATAATTCATCTTGAATTCCATAAGGTATTTCATTCATTTTTAGTACCAATAAAAATACCAACAGTAACAAAGTAATTTAAACTTGACAGAATTCTTGTTCAATCTCTGAAGTGAATTTTCACAATGTTTAGTATGTTTTCAGTAGTTAGGATGAAAACTTTTGAAGAGACAGTTTTGGAAATTGAAATGTTCATGCGTTGACTATGTTGAATCAGTCACCTGATTAATTTTTATACCACCAACTGCCTGTTAAAATGTACTTTTGAAAGATTACAGATATCTTAATGAATTTAGATTATTTAATTTCAACAACATTTTGTCCCATTTACTGTATTCTTATTTGAATTCTAGGTTTTAAGTGATATTAGAAAATCATTTTATGGCATTTGGGAACTATGGTAGCTTTCTGTGTTTCTTTTGCTTGGAAATTTGGAGAGACAAATCGGTCATTTGTTATTTCTTCATTACTTTCCCATTTATGAAACAAGACTGTCAAAAGGAAAATCTTACAAAATGTAAATGTTGAATTGTAATTTGTATAAGTACACCAGTTAAATGATAAAACTTTATTTTGTAGATTAGTTGGAATTTGTTGCATAAAATAGTACATATGCATATGAGCCAATACATGAATAGGCTACTATTTCTTTTCAGGTACTGCATGCCATATTTATATATAGTCCTATATTTGCATAAAGTAAGTTTCACTGTTTTAGAATAAACTTATAAAATATAATAGAATATGCTCTGGAGTTCAATCTTCTAGATCTGACATAGGATAATTTTGATGTTATAATTACTTAACTTGTAATTATGATTAAAATGTTGCTTTGACTTTACATGTAATCTGTGCATAACATACTAATACAATTCAGCTATCAGCAGTGTCACATGTGTTAACACTCTGTGTCTTTGGTAACCTGACCGTCACCTCCAAGACATGTAACTAACCCTGGCGCGGGGCAAATACTAGCTCACCCAGGCACCATGCTGCCTGCTCACGTTAGGGCACTATTTTGTTTCCATAGCAACAAATAACACAGAAACAGTTTGGGAGTGGTTCCTAGTGTCATTCAGGAGAGTTCCTAAATAAGTTCTCTTGTCCTCACAGTATATTGTCATCTTGGTAATTTGAGGACTTTTAATCACTTTCATTTAAAATTTCAAATTAAGGCTATATCTGAGAACAGGTGCTAAGGTTCTAGACCTAGAGTCATACTGTGTGTTCAGAGACAAGAAGTCATTTTGTAAGTTTGTTGCTGTTGCTGAGGAAACTCAATCCTCCTTAAACTGGAGAACACCCATAATAATGATTTCCCCTGGCTTAGCTTTTTCTTGATTTCTACAGTGTTAGGTTTGTAATAAATTTTCTTACAAATTTATTTCACCCGGGTCATTGCCTTAGCATACACTTCAACACTGAGATACATTGTTTCCATTATTCTTAAGTAATATGATAAACAAGCCAAAATACAAAACTTTTAACAATCTATCAGAGACATATTCTAGTGTTTGGTTTCCCATAATTCCAATTTTTACATGACTCTTTCAGAGTTGCTTTAATTCATTCTGTAGTAGTCTTTCATTGCCATCACTAACCTTCCATACCTTAGGTTGGTAGCCTTTTATTTGGGCATATCATTGTTTTCCATTTATAACCATTGACTGCATCATGTTCACCAGATACCAGTGTAGCTCTTTTCATATAAAATTCCGTCATATTAAAGTATTAAATCTGTTGTCACATTTTTCTTTTAAGCATTCTGTGCTATGTTCTGTTCAGTGTCAGTGTCTTTAGTTCTGATTTTTCAATTTTGTCCCTCTCCTTTTCCTTGACTTGTTAGTCTGATCCAACCTCTTCTACCTCATCTGATGATTATCAATATGTTATGGAAGCTAAACTACAAGAAATGATCTCCATACGTAGGAAGGTAGTCCTACTGGACTTTACTTTCTATTGCTAAATAGAATCCATCTAAGTTTTTCTTTTCATTTATAAAAATTATGTTACTTTTATTTATTGATAATCAACCATCTGTGCAGTTCAGTGCTTCAGGAGCTTAAGATTGGACAATGGCAGGTTTGTGTTCAAACCATGCACAGTCTGCATGTTACATTTGGCTGATTTCATTGCTCATAAATAAGTCCAATGTTTTGCTGATGCTTGGATGTAACAGGCCTTTGTAGCTGACACATTTCAAGCAATGCTGTTCAGCTGCCTGTTTAAAGAAAGTTTATTTTTTGAAAATTACATTTGCGGTTGGTAGTAGCTTGCTTTACATTTTATTTCAATTTATTTAGAGGAAAAGTGTTAACCAAATCTTACATGTCAGGTACATTTTTCATATTTCTCAACAGGCCGAAGAGAGACATGGAAACATTGAAGAACGTATGAGACATCTAGAAGGTCAACTTGAAGAGAAAAATCAAGAACTTCAAAGAGTATGTATATTAAGTACCACTCCCCTCGATCATCAGTTTATGGGCATGTAAGAAATGACTGTATTTCTTGATTATGGGTTCTATTTACAATCTTATGAATATGCTTTCTGCATCTAAAAGGAAAAAAGTTTCTGCCAATTTAATCACACCAGACATAAAATGAAATCAGTTTTAAAGCCAGAAAAATATAAAATACTTGTGTAAATGACTTTTATGTCAAGTTTATTTATTTTGTCTTGAATGTAAGGCTAGGCAAAGAGAGAAAATGAATGAGGAGCACAACAAAAGATTGTCTGATACTGTGGACAGACTTCTGACTGAATCCAATGAGCGCTTACAGCTACATTTAAAGGAGAGAATGGCTGCTCTAGAAGAGAAGGTAAAATGACAGGAGAGTAGACTCGCATGAATATTTAGCAGTGTGCTCATGATCATGGTTGTTTTATACCCTGCTGCATTTACTGCCCTGATCAGACCATCCATGTATTTTCCTTAGGTGTATGTGGTTTATTCTTAGAAGTGAACAAGTAGTTCTGTAAACATGTGTAAGATAAATTTTTTAAATGAATAACAAATGCTTATTAGCATAATCATATAGATAAATGCATTAAAATGTGTTTTGTGATGAAAATATTTTAGTTATCCTTCACCTGGTGTGCAAAAAAGAGTGATAAGACAAAAATCAATATTTTGGGGTATGTGGGAAGTCTCCTTGCATTGAACTAATCAAATGTTTCAAGTAACTAAATCTACAACTACTCTAAAAGCCAGAATGTGAGTAAATTTATATTACCAGTAGAACTAGCGTTAATCCCAGTACAGAGTTTAGGAATGCAATCATTTCAGCGGCATTGTTTCAAAAAAAAAAAGTGCTTCTTTACAGTGTGCAATATCATTCACAATTTTATATGTCTCATTGATAGTTGGCAGCCACCAGACCAGCACAAGTTATGTGAGCTGGTTGCCAATTCCAGAGTATAAACAAAGGTAGGGGCTAAAACCCAGGTAGACAAATCATTTTGGAAATTTAGATTGAATACCCATCATTACTTAAGCTAGACATTTTCCCCTGATCCATACAACATAGGAAAAATGTTTGCATGAAATTGTTAAAGTAGGCTGATTAATTTACCCATTACAAAGTGATAAGGCGGGCCTTCTTCCCATTCAATTCCAAACGCATGACCATTTTGCCGATTGCTACACACTTAGTTTAATTTTACTAAAATTAAATTAGAAAAGAATACATTATTTTAAGTCATGCTTTGTAGTAAATATAAAAAAGTATAAAGCTTTTACAACAGTAATATGTTCATGACAAAATTTAAAAAAATATACCTATGATACAACTTATTTTCATATGTCATGAGATGTAAGAGTTTTGTAAATAGTTAAAATTTCATTTTTATTTCTCTAATAATTTAGCCATTATTAGAAATTAATTATTCTGTATTTGAAATCAAAGTCCAGAAATTAAACTTTTCAAAAATATGATCTGATCTTTTATTTTTTTCTTCAGGTAATAAAAATGAGTTCATCTGAATTCTTTATCTATAACACCTTTGGCTAATATTTCACTGTTACTCACTTCTTCTCATTTTAAGAGTAACCTTATTATTTCAAATTTTAAAAGACTGAGAAGAGGAAAACATAAATAACTTAAAAGATAATGTTTATTCCCTTCGTCAATCCAAGTGTTATAAAATAACATTTCCCATTTAAATTATGTATTTTTCTAAATGTTAAGGTATCATGTTTAAAGATTCTATTTAAATTTGGTTTCCACGGAAACCAAGAAATAGATACACCAAGGAAGGAATCAAAGAAGATTCTTGAGCAATAAAAAAATTAATCTACATATTTAATTATTTTCTGTTTTGTTAATTAATTCTTTATTTTTTTATTTTCTTTAGAATGTTTTAATTCAAGAATCAGAAGCTTTCAGAAAGAATCTGGAAGAATCTTTACATGATAAGGTATAATGGAAACTTACATTTTATCCATTTTTCTATTTTACACTGATGAATGTTTTGCTGTGAAATAAATTTGATAAGAAATAAGTTTAGGATGTTATCTTTTTAAAAATTTTAACTTTTATATTATACATACAGAAAAGTATGCATATATAGAAAGAGCTTGATGAATTTTTACATACAAAACACACTAAAAATCAACACTATGGTAGCTCCCTCTTGTTAACATACAATTACTACTTTTATCCTAAATGATAATCACTGTCTTGACTTCTAACAGAAAAAAAAATGCTTTTGACTTTTTGTGCTTTATACAAATGGAATAAAAATGTATGCACTAATTTGTGTTTAGTTTGAGGTTATCATTTTGGTAGAGATGCATTAAATATCTATTATGCATAATAAATTATGCTGTGTATTTGCAAACATGATCCTAATTCCAAAGTAGCTGAAAAATGTAATTGAGGAGAGAGAACACGCCTTTGACAAAACAGCGAGTTGCAGACGCCAAGTGTCAAATGAGTGAAATAGTAAAAGCTACAGGGGGGAGAGATCACCATACGTTGCAGCTATAAAGAAGGCTTCAGGAAGGTGTGAGTTGACAAAATTTTAAGGAATGGTAGGACTATGTTGCAAGCTTTCAAATACAGTGCAGGTGGCATGATTGCAGGTGCTTCGTGTGGGGAGGGGGTGAGGTAGGGAGTCTGATATCTTAAATAATAATGGGCATAACAATTTTGGCTAAAATCAGTTATTCCTATGGTAGAAGAGGAAGGTAAGGACTAAATTATGAAATGTTAAAAGCTGTAATTGCTAATATGTCTTTTCCTCCTTCATTAGCCTGTAAATTCCTGTGAGCAATTTTGTCGGATTTCATTTTGTTTGGCATAAGCATATAACATAACATAAAATCACTAATTTAAGAAGTGACCTATACATGTGTGTTGAACAAAAGAAAAAGGAGAGAGAGTGGGAGCAAAGGAGGGAAGGGAGGGAGGGACAGAGGGAAGATCTGGCAATAGTATGGCATAGGGAAAGTACTGGAAAAGATGAGAGAATAAAAATTAAAAAAAAAAAAGCAATTGTACATTTAGCCCCACTGAATGTTAACTATTATGATGTTAATTTAAAGCTGGTTGGTCCCACAGTCAGAGTATATAAGATCTCCTGCAAGAGAGGTCTGCTATAGCAATACAATATGGTGCCCAGAAGACGGCATCTAATTCTTTCTGAAGTTAAGAAAGTCTACACAGGGGAGTTGCCATTTCATCAGGTTCTTGAAGGCATATAAGATCTTATCAAATAGAGAGGGGTAGGGCAGAAGACAGAGCCTATGTGATAGCACAAAGAAAACAAAGATGGTTGATTTGCTGAATCACCAGAAGTTTGCTGTGACTGGTATGTGTTTAAAGAACTAGGTTGTGACCAGATTGTGGATTCTGGACTCGATGCTGTTATGTAATGTTATGTTATCCAGAGCTCTGTGTGCTCCTGGCAAGATCCCCAGAACCCACTCCCCCACCACCTACCCAAGCCTTGTAGCTTCAACAATCTGCCTAAGCAACCAGCAGAACTAAACATTCCATGCTTTGCACCCTTGTTCATGCTAGTAACTAGAGGAGGCAAATACCAGGTCATACCTCATTTCTGAATATCATCCCATACAGCTGAACATATTTCCTAACCTAACTACATCTCCTATAACTTCTCAGATTTTGACTCAATAATCTATAACTGACTGTCCATCATTGGCAAAATCTCCTGTATATTCAACCTCTTCTTATTGTTTCTCCTCATCATGTTGATCTCTAAAATATGAAATTCTTAGGACTGGTTTTTGAATTTCTTCTCCATATTCAGTCCCTGAGTTCAGTCTCATCTGATCTCATGGATTTAAATATCATCTATAAACCGAGCATTTCCAAATTTAGATCACCTACTGGGTCCTCTCTGCTGAGAGAGTTCATGCGTTCAAGAGCCAACTCAGTATCTTTATTTGGACACTTTGGCACCTCAAACATTACAAGGCAATCCCTCCACCCCAAACGCCAGCACCACCAGTCTAAACTACCACCAGCAGCCATCTTCTCATCTTCTCAGTAAATCACAACTCTTTCTTTTACTCAGGTTAACCTTGGAGTCATTCTTGACCCCTTTCTTAATCTCCCACCCCACATTCAGTCCAATAGCAAATTTGTTAGTTCTGTCATCAAGGTATAACCAAAATCCAGCCATTCTCTCTAACACCATTATTATCCAGGCCACAATTCTCTTGCCTAGATTTTTGGAAGAACAGGAATAATTTTATTTCTTCCCTCCCTCCCAGTCTTATTCAATGGTCCATTTCACTGCTCTTAGAATGATCATGTCACCTCTCTACTCAAAAATCCTCTAGTCATTTGGTGTCCACTCAGAGTAAAAACCAAAGACTTCAAAATGGTTGACAAGGCTTTCGGGACTACCCTTCCCAAGCCCTACAACCACACTTTTCTCAATCTATTCCCTATCTGTCTTTCTCTTTAACCTGTCCAGTTCTGCCACAGTGACCTCCTTGCCTACTCTTTCAACAAATATACTCCCCTCCCAATAAGGGACATTTGCAGCTGCTATGCCTTTTCCTGAGACATTCCCATTTTTTTAAACTCCCTTCCTTTAGGTCTTTGCTCAAATAACACTTTATTTGAGAGCCCTTCCATGACCCTTTTATTTTCTTTTTCCTACCAACATCCTATAGACTCTGTTTATTATCTTTTTTACTAGATTATAAATTATGTGAGGGCAGGGAATTTTTTATTTTGCTACTTTATCATAGTGTGTAGCACAACAGAGATGCTCTATGCATATTTGTGGAAATAACAAACAAAAGGATTAATAAATGCAGTAAGAAACCATTGAATATTTTAGGCAAATAATTTATTTGATCGTATGTGTTTTTTAAAATGATACAACTAGGGGCACCTAGGTGGCGCAGTCAGTTAAGCGTCTGACTCTTGGTTTTAGCTCAGGTCATGACCTCAGGGTCCTGAGATCAGGCCCCACATCGGCTCCACACTTAGCTCGCAGTCTGCTTGAGATTCTCTCTCCCTCTCCCCCTCGTGCTCATGCTCACTCTCTCTCTCTCTAAAATAAATAATTTTTTAATTAAAAAAATAAAATGATACAACTAGCAGAAGACTGTGTAGAGAAGAGATTGAAGACAGCACCACTTCTGTGGAAGCTGGTGAAATAATGCAGGAAAAAAGTAAAAAATGTATTAAGTAGAATGATGGTACTAAGAATAAAAAGGGCAAATGAGAGAAATACTGGGAAAGCCACATTGACAAAAATGTATAGTGAGAAGTGAAGTATGATTCAAGTAAAATGTCAAGCATTGGCTGGTGGGACAGGAAATAAAACAGCAATAGAAAATCCAGAAAGATACATTTAAACTTTTATAACATTATAAAAGTTATAATCATGAAAACAAAATTAAATGCTTACATAAGCATTTAATTAAGGACTATAAGACAACCCTTATCTTAAAAAATCTACAAACTGAAAGTGTAATACCAATCTGAGAAAATTTTCAGATGCACAAATAATTCTATGAATATCAAACTGATAATTTTAACTTATAATAGGTAATGATTTTTTTCCTCATCTTTTTAATCCATTCTTCTTTTTCTTCATCCATGTGTACTACAACGCTTATAGAATAATCAAAGTCCTTCACTTACTGCATAAATAAGACCTTTTCTTTATTTTTTAACTGGCTATGATTATGACTCTGCATTTTGAAGTGATGTATACATAGCTAGTCATAATCTTAGGATTCCCATATGTTTGCAAAAATTTAGGATTAATGAATGCCAGACAATATAGATAATTTTTTTATTGATTTCTGCTATTCACATTTCATTACAAGGGAAAAATTAGGCATATTTTACTGTCAAGATTATTATCTTTAATAAAACTATATCCATCAGTTTTGCATTTTTAAAAAGCCATTAAGCTTGGTAGCTTGGTTTATCATAATTGAATGTTGGTATTATTGGCATTTACATATCTTCTGAGTAAAACTTCTTTGATTTTTAGGAAAGATTAGCAGAAGAAATTGAAAAGCTGAGATCTGAACTTGACCAATTGAAAATGAGAACTGGCTCTTTAATTGAACCCACAATATCAAGGTAACAGTAAATTAAAATCTTATCTATAGCTCACCAAAAATCAATATGAATTTTTTATGATTTCATATTGCCTCAAATAAAATAAATAAGTACCTCTTATTGCTCAGCAAGCATTGCCCTATGTTCACTCCTGACTGATTTACTGTTTCTATATTCAAAAATCATTCTCTAATTTAGTAATCTATTCTGCAAATATGCAATAAAAATTTAAATTATTACCTTTTGTATTCTCCATTTAATTACATAGCTATAAATACATAAAAAGAGTCTTAAATGAAGAAATGGAACTGTATATAAGGAGATTACATCTCATTCTAGGAAGCAGCAACACCTCTTTCCTCTACATGCAGAAATGTTTTCAGTGCTTAATGTTACTGAAGAAATATCATTAATTATGGTCCCTTAACACCTACCTCTTTTTTTAAATTAATTGCAGATTCAGAGTGAAGGAGAAATTATACATGTTTTAAAAACAAATACGTTTAGCCATACTCATCTACATTGACTCAATACCTCATCTTGAAAGAAAGAAGCAATGACATGATTATTTACTCTCTAGATAGATAGCTCAATCTTGATAATTCACATATAATTTTCTTTTGTGCTAGGGCCTTTTATTTAAGGTTAATAAGAAACCCTACAAAGATTTACTTATTTGATCATTTATTTGACAGCACAATTATATCAACTATCTGAAACTTTTGAATACCACAGACTTTTAGAAGTTCATTTTTCTTGCTCTTATACTTATCCTAAGAATGTTAGCTCCACAGAGGCTGGAATTTTTGTTTGTTTTGGTTACTATAATCTCAGCACCTAAAACAAACAAATAAACAAACAAACATTGGTATATTATACTCATAATAGATATCACCGAATGAATGAATATCTAATAAAGCATTTTTCAGATACTCAGAGGAAAAATCCAAGTTAAAAAAATTCAAAAGGTGCTTATATCCTCTTTAATGTAAGTATTAATAAGAGTAATAATGTAAAGTATTAACAAAAATAAAACAGCATTTTGAGTATTTCTACCTTCAGTTTAATATAAGAAACACAGTTCTGCAGGCACAAAAACACCCAAAGAACTTTTAAAAGTGTAGGTCTTTAATTTAGAAAATCTTGTTTATTTGTCTAAATGCTTTGTTATGATTTGTGTATCTGAACTGAAGCTATTTTTTTAATTCAGTGGTATATATTCACAAGGTGGTGATGATGACAATGATGGTGTTGATGAAGGGCAAGAGCTGATAAAAAATATCAACAGAGTAAATACATAGAATGAGCATCATCCAGTCAACAAATTTAATATTTTTAATAGAGCCAAATGGCCATTTTGTTAGCTTTTTGACCTTTGGTCTCAGAAGTACAGAGTTGTATTTAAAAAAGGGGGTTCCTGGGGCATGAGGAGAGAGACAAACAAAAAAACAGACTTTTAACTATAGAGAACAAACTGTTGGTTACCAGAGGGAAAGGCGGTAGGGGGGTGGGTGAAACAGGTGAAGGGGATTGAGAGTACCCTTATTGTGATGAGCACTGAGTAATATATAGAATTGTTGAATCACTAGATTGTACATCTGAAACTAATATGACACTGTACACTAATTATACTGGAATTAAATATATACATATATATCACTGGGGAGAAAAATAGAGTTGTAGAAGTATTGTCTAAAATTTCATCACTGCAGTGAGTCATCATGGACAGCCTAATAATGGGACACTTATCCACAATGAGGGATCATCATGGAAGCTTGGGAAGTACATAGAGAACAATTCTTCTTTGATACAACAGCTTATAGTAGAAACAAAGGTAGACCAAGAATAAGAAGACTGACATCCCTAGGTCTAAGACAAACAATTACTAGCTGTTTGATTTTGAAAAGCCTATTTTCCTTAATAAGTTCAAATTTCATATGTATTTTACATGAATTGTATATAAAATAATATTTTTATGACTATCTCACAAGCTTACTTTGCAACAAGTGATCAAAGGGGGGGTTGTAAACTAAATCATAAGTGTAAAGTATTATAAGAATTATTGATAGATAAACTGATGGGATGGAATTATAATGTGGTATAAGATAACAATATTTATTGAACAGCAATTATAAACTGATGGGGTGAAATTATAATATGTTATAACAATATTTATTGAGTGGCAATTGTTTATCAAACATCCATGCTTCTGAGTGCACAATTTAAAAAGAAATAAGAAAACAGAAGATGCATGAGAATTTCATTGATCATAAGGCAGAGAGGTAGGAAGAGATGAGCTAAAGTTGGTGAATATCAGTAACTACTATCCTCTACTAGTATCTCATCTGAGAATAATAAATGGCTGGAGAAGGTCTGATTTGGCTCAATTCTGAAGAAAGGTAGGATCTGGGTCATTGGAAAGGACAGTCGAAGACAATTCAGGAATCATAGAGATGGGTAAAAATGTTCTTTAAGAAAATTCAGACTTGATTTATCTATGGAAGTCCTTTGGTGAGATTCTATGCAAGAGATTCAGGTGGGGAAACTGCACGGGTTCATGTCTAAAGGAACCAGTGACTATATTGTAACTTAGACCTCCAAGTGACTCAAAATATTGTACACCAAAAATTATTTAAAAGTTGAAATGTATGGAAATATTGACTCTGATTTCTGTTAGTAAAGTAGCTCATGGAGTTGAATAAAAGGAGAGAGGTGAGCAGTAACTGCTTTAGATGAAGTATAAGCAATGGGCTCTTCTAAAGTTGATGTTGGTTCAGGCCTTTTGTTCTTTCAAGATCAGTTATGCACTTTCTACTTGCAAGAAACTGCATTGGAGATATAGTGGTAATGGTGATGAAGAATACATGTTTCAAATGGGAAATACAGGGAGACTGTGAGGACAATTGAAATAGAGGGAATACAAGGGGCTACAATAATATAAGACAATGGGAATTTTAATCTGAGACTTTAAAAATGTTAACCGCATAAAGGTGTGACGACTCTTTCCAGCAGAAATAGTATGTTCAAAGGACAGTATGTTCAAAGGCTCAGGATTAGAGGAAAGTGTGAGTCGTTCGAGAAATTGAAAGGAAGTCTGTATGCCTGGAGAGAGAAGAGGCAGATAGTAACTAAAAGTGAAGCTGGGATAAGAAGGAGCATTCTAGATTGTCGAGGGCCTTGTAAGGCCATTGAAGAGTTTTAAGCAGTGAATCAATAGGAGCAGATCTGTGTTTTGGTTCACGTTTTTATAAATGACTTGGAGTTGAGAGAGAAAACAATACTCCTAGAATGATGAGTTATAATTTTAGAATCTCCACTCTGATGACCATAGAGATATTACCCAGGCAGTGACAGAAAAAATGTACTTAGAATGTTCTGAGGTAGACAGTTTAGACTGTATAATAATTAATTTCATTCATTCATTATCTTACCAGATATTTATCAAGTGTTTATTATATGCTAGGAATACCTCCTTAAGCATACAGTGGTGACTAAAATCTGACCTTTGTCTTCATGAAACACAGACCCTGTTATAGAAGTTGAGAGAGGTCCTATTTATGAGTATGACCTGGTTCATTAGTTTTTATATATGACTAATGCATAATAAAACCAGTTTGCTTGATTAAATTTCAAGTTCACCGCTATAAAAATGAACAGCTGTCCTCTTTGGGGGATGTTTTCTTAGTCCATTTGCTCTAAAGTTCTATTTGACAAAACAAGGATTTGCATCAGTTAGATCAGTGTCTTCTACTGTTGCAAAAACCTAGAACTTACCTAACCTTTTCTAATCTTGCCTATCATTTGGAAATGTTTGGTTTTTCCCTTTTCTTTTTCCACAAAGAGAAATAATAGAAAGAGCATAGTAGATCATCAGGACCCCCAGTTCAAGAGGAAAATACAGCATTAAGCATATTTTGTCCTGATGATAGAGCATTTTATAGGGCAGCACGCTGTCACTGTTATTATGATTATAGCAATAAACTGAATTTGTTGTAAATCTCTATATAAATAATGTGTCTGGAGAAACCTTTATTACACTTTGATGACAGTGTACTTTATTATCATGTTTATTGAAAACCAGTGTGATAATATTTTTCTATTGGAATTTTCCAACTATTTCGTCTCTAAGCAGATTTCAGAATCAAATGTGCTTATCAAAAGATTTTTCTTTATCTTTTTGAAACAGTGTCTTAACAAAAGCTGAAAAATTATCTGGTGGTATATCCTATTTTGTTAAAAAAATAAAGGGATACAGCAATAAATAACATGTTGATATGTATACTAAATACTTCAACAAAAAAGAATTGCCAGAATTTAAGCCAATGGATCTTGGTTGTCCATCTTAACATGCTTAATTTTACTACCACAGTTGAAAATGATAATTAATGAACAAACAGATTTTTTCTATTCTAAACAGAAAATTCACTTCACTTTCAGGAATGAACCTGAGACTGGAATTTCTGACATAAGCCTCACAAGAGACTCAAAGAATCATGATAATTCATCAGTTTTCTTCCTTGAATTTTTCTTTTTTCTTGAGGGTTTATGCTTTATTCTTTATTGACAATTAAGCAGGTGATAGTGATTTGCTGGGAGGTTTAACTTCTGCGATTGGTCGTCTTTTGTATTTTTCCTTTTTCCAGAACTCATCTAGACACCTCAGCTGAGTTGCGGTATTCTGTTGGCTCCCTAGTGGACAGCCAGTCTGATTACAGAACAACTAAAGTAATAAGAAGACCCAGGAGAGGCCGCATGGGTGTGCGAAGAGATGAGGCAAAGGTTAATTTTTTTTATTTCAAGTCTTTGACGATTCTAAGTAAATATCTTACTCCATCTTGAATAGAATTTTAATACTGAGAGAATTCCAACTGCTAGCATTTTTAGTTTCAAGCATGACATATGACATATTTTTAAAACTATAACTAATGCAAAACCACTGCTATGTACCAGAAGTTGAACTAAGCATTCCCCATGTGTGTATCCACATAACCTTTTGAATTTGATTCTATTTTTATGCTAACTTCAGACATAAAAAGATTGGAGCTCAGAAGTTTTAAGTGTTCAACATTATACAGCCAGCAAAGTGTGATAGAGTCAAAACTTGTACCTTTATTTGTGTGGTTTCAAATTCCATGCTTTTTTATCCCTTATGCTGTATTGCCAAACAAATGGACTCTTGGTTTGGTTGGGCACTTATGCAATGGTATTCATATTGTTAATTAAGATTAATTAAATATTTTAATTATAATTGCTATTTTAATAAAACTTTGAGGAAAATGTACATAGACTATTGAAAGTGTTTATAGAGAACTCTTCATGATAAACTGCAGTGCCAATCTTCATTCATTCGCTACATATAAACTATGTATATTGTAAGTGTAGAGCGGCATTTTATAGAAAAGTCCTATAGTTCCTTTGTGCCCTAAGTATAAGCTGTTCTCTGCAACCACTTTCATGTGTTGAATACTATCTAACCTAATTGTCCTTACTTGTGTACAGGTCCTTCATACCCTATGGTTTTTAATTGGTACCTGTATCATGTATAAATTAATCCTTCATAGTAGGCATTCAGTATCTGTTAAATGAATGAATAAGAAGTGAACAAATGAAGAATAAATCAAGTCCATCTTAGTTCTTTTCTCATTTGTATATGACAAATAAATTAGTGCTACTTGGTACCAAAAAAATTTATAACACAAATGCTAATTCAGGTGCTCAAATCTTAAATAAATACTGTGGTGTTTACATGTGGTCCCCCTCCCAGAAAATCATTTTACATCTTCACAAAAATGAAAACCAATTTTTTAAAATGCAGAAAAATCTAGGTCCTCTCTCTCTTACTTCCCTTCCTCTCCTATCCTCAGATAACAGCCTGAAAAACACCAGTAGATATATTATCTTTGGGGGCACCTGGCTGGCTTAGTCAGTAGAGCATGCAACTCTTGATCTCGGGGTCATGAGTTGGAGCCCCACATGGGGCATAGAGATTACTTACAAAAAAAGATTTTCATTCACATGAGGGATTTATTATATCAAATAAAAACCATAGTCATGTAAACTAGTGTGCCTTGGGCTTAAAAAATCAATGAAGCATTTAAGTGATCAGAGAAGTAGAGGTGAAATTAAATCACTTTTCAATATTATTTTAATTATACTTTGTTAGAATCTATGTAAATGAATGTTGGGGAGAGAATTATTATATAACTAGTATGATAATATTTGCAGTCTCAGTCTATAATAAGAAAGTGTAAGTAAGACTAATTAGTATAAGAGATGGAAATGCTTCAGTACCAGTGAATAGAGATTGTTATATTTGGAAAGAAGGAAAAATGTTTCAAACATAGATGCTTCAAAGTGATTGTTAACTTGAATTGGGGTTGAACTAGAAATCATGCATAAGTTGATCATCAATATTCCTATTAAAATCCTATTAAAAACTTCTGCTTTTGCTAGGTAAACTATAAAGCATGTGTGCTTTTTGTTGATATTTTTCAGAATAGTGCTTTAATAATGAGCAATATGATACATATGGTAATGACTCATTTACCACACAGGTGAAGTCTCTTGGGGATCATGAGTGGACTAGAACTCAGCAAATTGGAGTGCTAAGCAGCCACCCTTTTGAAAGTGACACAGAAATGTCTGATATTGATGATGATGACAGAGAAACTATTTTTAGTTCAATGGATCTTCTCTCTCCAAGTGGTCATTCTGATGCCCAGACTCTAGCCATGATGCTTCAGGAACAATTGGATGCCATCAACAAAGAAATCAGGTGAGTTCAATTATCACTGATGGTTTTAAAGGATTAGAAGAACTTGATACTAAAAATGAGATAATTAAACCAGAAGCACAGGCATCATCTGGGAACCTTTGAATTTTAAAGCACTTTTTACATTTAAATTTACTATTTAAATGATATTTGTGGTAATAAGGTACATTCTTAAGGTACATTTAACACTGCCATAAAGGTACTAAATAGCATGCAATTAATATGCAGCCAGCTCCTCAAAACTATTTAGACATCAGAGTGAAATTAACCAGGACTGAATTATTTCATAGTAGATATGAAAAAACTGCACTATCACCACAGTGGATAATAGATGGTTTCCAAAGAGTAGATTACATTATAGAGTTGAAGTTGTACAAGTTATCAATTCAAACATTGAGAAATGTTGATAATTTCAATTTTTAACTTAATACTGTCTCAAATCCCAATAATGTTAGTAGTCTTTACTTACCATTAACTTGACTAACCCCAGTAAAGAACCTAACTGTGTCAGGTGGATTTACAGTCTTTCAAACATCGGGAAACTACTCTTAACTTGTTTTTTCTCAGTGGATGAACAGTTTTTTAATATTTCAAACAGTGGGTTTTTTTGTTTGTTTTTCTGGCTCTAGCTAAGTCTGTTTACCTCCTAATACAATTCACATCTATCCAGTTCTCTACTATCATCAGCCTTTTGCACATTGTACTAGGTTCTCATGTAGATGACAATAATTCTTTCTGGTTTCCTCACGGTGTATGGGTTCCCATCTAATCCAAAGTAACACTGCAACCAGAGAAGACTTTTTTAAAACCGAATGTGCTTAGGTAAAGTAACCCTTTTTCAAACCCTTCACTTGCTCTTAAGATAAAGAACAAAATACTCCATATTGTCTACAGTGCCCCACCTTCCTCCACATTCTCACCTACCTGATTCCATGTTCCATTATACATGACTTCCAGTTCTTTGAATCTTCCTTGCTCTCTCCTTTGTGGTTGCTGTTCCTTTCTTCTAGAACATTCTCCTCATTCCACACCATTGTCCCATAACATTTCACCCTCTTTACTCTTACCACCATCCCTTCCTCTGTCATTCAGTTCATTTTACTGTCCTTCTTACCTTCATTAGATTGTAAATTATATAAGAACAAGAAATGTATCTTGTTTTGCTCACTGTCTTTTATATCCAGATATTAGCACTTTTCTTGATAAATAGAAAGTGTTTCACAAATATTTGATTAGTATAAATAGAAAAAATAATATAGAACATAAATTCAAACTGAATGACATTTTTTGATGCTACGGAGCTAATGATTTAACAGAGTAGATTTGAAATCAAGTATGTATCTGTGATATTTGTTTTCATCGAAAATATATACACACATCCTCAGTAACAACCCATGTCCCTCTAGGACCTCAACTTTGTTACCTTAGGGTAGTAAAGCCCAGTTATATTCTTGGTCTAGACTAATTAAGTTGGTACCCTTTTATATGTTTCCTTGCTGACCCTAATAATGTATTTAATATAGTTGCTAATTTTTAAGAAATTAAGAACTACATATAATTCAGGTATATAGCAACATTCAAAAGAAATGGGCATCTTGGACAGCAGGAGAAGATGGTGGAGTAGGAGGACTCTAAGCTCATCTCATCCCATGGATACAACTACAACACTCACATAAGTGAATATAACCCAGAAAATGATCTGAAGACTGGAAGAACAAATTTCACAACTAAAGGTAGAGAATATATCTGTAAAAATTAGTCAAGGGATTCACAAAATAAAAGGATGTAAAATATGACATCATATACCTAAAATGTGGTGTGGAGAGGATTAAAGAATGGGTTCAAACTTAAAAATGAGTCAATGGAAAAATCAAAAAGAAATAAAAAATTACATGGAAACAAATCAAAATGAAAATGCAATGGTCCAAAATCTTTGGGATGCAGCAAAAGTGGTTCTAAGAGGAAAGTTTATAACAATGCAGGCTAGAAGCAAGAAAAATCTCAATCTAACTATATACCTAAAGGAGCTAGAAAAATAACAAACAAAATGCAAAACCAGCAGAAGGAAGGAAATAATAAAGGTTAGAGCAGAAATAAATGATAGAGAAACTAAAAATAAATGAACAAACAAAAACTAAAGAAGAGATAAATGAAACCAGGAGTTGGTTCATTAAGATCAACAAAATTGATAAACATCTAGCTAGACTCATAAAATAAAATAAAGGCCCATATAAACAAATCACAAATGAAAGAGAAGAAATAATAAGCAACACCAAAGGAATACAAACAATTGTAAGAGAATATTATGAAAAATTATATGCCAACAAATTGGACAAACTTGAAGAAATGGATAAATTCCCTGAAATGTATAACCTAAAACTGAAGCAGGAAGAAATAGAAAATTTGAACATTTGAAGAAGAGGTAATACCAATTCATTTCAAACTATTCCAAAAAATATAAGATAAAGGAAAACTTTCAGATCATTCTATGAGGCCAGTATCACCCTGATACCAAAACCAAATAAAGACATCACACACAAAAAAAGAGAACTATAGGCCAATATCTCTGATGAACATAGATACAAAAATTCTCAACAAAATAGTAGCAAACCAAATCCAACAATACATTAAAAAAATCATTCACTACAGTCAAGTGGGATTTAGTCCCAGAATGCAAGGGTGGTTAAATATCCACAAATCCATCAATGTGATATATCACATCAATAAGAAAAAGGATAAAAACCATATGATCGTTTCAATAGGTGAAAAAAAAGCATTTGACAAAGTACAATATCCATTCATGATAAAAACCCTCAACAAAGTAGATTTAGAGGGAAAATATCTCAACATAATAAAGACTTTACATGAAAAACCCACAACAAGTATCATACTCAGTGGAAAAACAGAGCTTTTCCCTTAAGGTCAGGAAAAAGACAAGGATGTCCACTCTCACCACTGTTATTCAACATAGTACTGGAAGTCCTAGCCATAGCAATTAGACAACAAAAAGAAAGAAAAAATGTCCAGATTGGTAAGGAAGAACTAATACTTTCACTAATTGCAGATGACATGATACTGTATATAAAAAACCCTAAAGACTCCACCAGAAAACTACTAGAACTAATAAATGAATTCATTAAGGTGGCAGGATACAAAATCAATGTACAGAAATCTGTTGCATTTCTCTACACTAATAATGAAGCAATTCCATTTACAAATGCACTAAAAAAATAATGAAATATGTAGGCATAAACTTAACCAAGGAGGTGAAAGACCTCTACTCTGAAAACTATTAAATGTTGATGAAAGAAATAAAAAACAACACAAAAAAATGCAAAGACATTCCATGTTCATGGATTAGAAGAACAAATATTGTTAAAATGTCTATACTACCCAAAGCAATCTACAAATTTAATGCAATCCCTATCAAAATACCAATAATATTTTTCACAAAATTAGAACAATCCTAAAATTTGTGTGGAACCACGATAGACCCTGAATAGCCAAAGCAATCTTGAAAAAGAAAAAACAACATATCACAATTCCAGACTTCAAGTTATATTACAAACCTTTAGTAAAACAGTATGGTATTGGCATAAAAATAGACACATAGATCAATGGGACATCATAGAAAACAGAAAAAAACTCACAAGTATATGGTCAATTAATCTTAGAGGAGGAAAGAATATACAATGGGAAAAAAACAGTCTCTTCAACAAATAGTGTTAAGAAAACTGGACAGCTACATGCAAAAGAATGAAACTGGATCACTTTCTTATACCGTACGCAAACAAATTCAAAATGGATTAAAGATCTAAATGTGAGACATGAAACTCTAAAAATCCTAGAAGAGAGCATAGACAGTAATTTCTGACATCAGCCGTAGCAACATTTTTCTAGATATGTCTCCTGAGACAAGGGAAGCAAAAGCAAAAATTAACTATTGGGACTACATCAAAATAAAAAGCTTCTGCACAATGAAGGAAACAATCAACAAAGCTAGAAGGTAACCTATGGAATGGGAGAAGATATTTGCAAATGACATATCCAATAAAGGGTTAATATTCAAAATATATAAAAAATTTATACAACTCAACACCCCAAAAATAAATAATCCAATTAAAATGGGTAAAAGACATGAACAGACATTTTTCCAAAGAAGACATACTGATGGCCAACAGATTCATGAAAAGATGCTCAACATCACTAATCATCAGGGAAATGCAAATCAAAAGCACAATGAGATACTACTTCACAACTGTCAGAATGGCTAAAATCAAAAACACAAGAAATAGCATGTGTTGATGAGGATGTGGAGACAGGAGAATCCTCTTACACTGCTGGTGGGAATGCAAACTGGTGCAGCCACTCTGGAAAACAGTGCAGAGGTTCCTCAAAAAGTTAAAAAGAGAACTACCCAAGACACCAAGAGACACCAAGACACCCAAGACAACTAGGGTGGCTCAGTCGTTTAAGTGTCTGCCTTTGGCTCAGGTCATGATCCCAGGATCCTGGAATCGAGTCCCACCTTGGGTTCCTTGCTCAGCAGGGAGCCTGCTTCTCCCTTTGCCTGCCTCTCCCCTTGCTTGTGGGCTCTCTCTCTCTCTGACAAATAAGTAAAATCTTAAAAAAAAAAAAAAAAATAGAACTGCCCTAAGATCCAGTAATCACACTACTAGGTATTTACTCAAAAAATACCAAAACACTAATTCAAAGGGATTCATGCAACCCTATGTTTATTGCAGCATTATTTACAGTAACCAGACTATGGAAGCAGCCCAAGTATTCATTGATAGATAAATGGATAAAGAAGTGGTATATACATACAATGGAAAATTATTCAGCCCTAAAATAGAATGAAAACTTGGGGCACCTGAATGGCTCAGTTGGCTAAGTATCTGACTCTTGATTTCAGCTCAGGTCATGATCTTAGGGTTGTGAGATTGAGCCCTGCCTCAGGCTCTGCATGGAGCCTGCTTAAGATTCTCTTGCTGGAGAAGAGGTGGGTGACGGGATGGGGTAACTGGGTGATGGGCATTAAGGAGGGCACTTGAACTAATGAGCACTGGGTGTTATATGCAACTGATGAATCACTAAATTCTACCTCTGAAACTAATACAGTATATGTTAATTAAATTGAATTTAAATAAAAAATTTTAAAAAAAGAAATGCACATGTTGCAGGTGTACAACATAAAAAAAATCCCCCCCTGCCCCTCACCTCCCCTCACTCACGTGTGTGCATCTGTGTGTGCTGTCTTTTTCTCTCTCAAAAAAAAAAAAGAAGAAGAATGAAATCTTGCCATTTGCAACAACATGGATGGAGCTAGAGAGTGTAATGCTAGGTGAAGTAAGTCAGAGAAAGCCAAATACCATACGATCTCACTCATATGTGGAATTTAAGAAACAAAACAAATGGGCAAAGGGAAAAAAGGGAGGCAAACCAAGAAACAGACTCTTAACTGTAGAGAACAAACTGATGGTTACCAGAGGGGAGAGGGTAGGGGGATGGGTGGAACAGGTGATGGGGAGTAAAGGGTACACTTATCATGATGAGCACTGAATATCCATGGAAGTGTTGAATCACTGTATTGTGCACCTAAAACTAATATAACACTGTATGTTAAACTATATTAGAATTAAAATTAAAAAACATTATAAAAAAGAAATAAGCATCTTCATAAAAACAGTGACAATGTCTTCGTAAAAACTGCTAACACTAACTAGAATTTATTTCTGGTTAAGATTTTTCTTCTTCCACAAACTATTCTAACCATTAAAAAAAAATTCCTCTTTTCTGGTTTCCTCAGTTTACTTATTCTCCCTTAAAGGAAGGGATCAAATTACTTCATTTGCCACTGTCCTGTTTGTTAGTTAATCTGTGCATCTATAGTTAGCTACTGTTTTGAGTGCCTTACTTTTATGGTCTTATTTATTATTTCATCCTTTTGTATGATTTATATGGGACTCTCTCCCCAACACATTAGGACATTTCAAAGGGAATCTATTTTGTGTTCTTTCTTTCTTTCTTTCTTTCTTTCTTTCTTTCTTTCTTTCTTTCTTTCTTTCTTTCTTTCTTTCTTTCTTTCTCTTTCTTTCTTTCTTTCTTTCTTTCTTTCTTTCTTTCTTTCTTTCTTTCTTTCTTTCTTTCTCCTTCCTTCCTTCCTTCCTTTCTTTCTTTTTTTCTTTCTTTCTTTCTTTCTCTTTCTTTCTTTCTTTCTTTCTTTCCTTCTACATATTCTTGAAGCTTCTCCTTAAAGAAAAAATGAGTAATAGTGCTTTGTTTTCTCAAAAGCATTTATAGCAACAGCTAAAACAGTTTCTTTTATTAGGTATGTGTGTGTCTATCTGACTATAAATAGATCATCTCCATATTATTAACACTGCCTGGTGCTTTTTTGAATTTGACTTGGCTAAGTAGGTATTGTTAAAAAAAAAATCTCAGGGTTTTATTTGACCAAATGATAATTATAAATGACCATTCATTGAAAATTCTGTCAGTCATACTGTTTCATCAGGTGGGAGTTAAGATTCAGTATCTTTGTTGGGATCTGAGTTTCTAGAAGTCTCATTTATTGGCACCTCAGTTCAAATGTAAGATTAGGATGAGTGACAGGGAAAAAAAAGGATTAGTGGCAGAAATTTTCTAGGCAGGCAAGGTTTTAAAAGGTTTAGCAGGTGGAAAAAAAAAGTTTTAGCAGGTGTAGTATAGAAAGAGGGTTAGACTGAAAGTGGGGAGGAGTTATATATCACTTGAAAAGAAGGATTTTCTAATATTCAGCCAGAAAGCCTCTGGAATTTTTGAAAGTTATATCATAGCCTTAGAGAAAAGAAAACATTAGATTTGATATAAAATGTTCACAGAGCTATTTATTTATTTATGTGAATTCCAGTTACCATCTTAGCAGCATATAATGGATCCAAATTAAATTGTATCTTTCAGGCTAATTCAGGAAGAAAAAGAATCCACGGAGTTACGTGCTGAAGAAATCGAGAACAGAGTGGCTAGTGTGAGCCTGGAAGGCCTGAATTTAGCAAGAGTCCACCCAGGCACCTCCATCACTGCCTCCGTTACAGCTTCTTCACTGGCCAGTTCATCTCCCCCGAGTGGACACTCAACGCCAAAGCTCACCCCTCGGAGTCCTGCCAGGGAAATGGATCGGATGGGAGTCATGACACTGGTATGATGATATGCACGAGAACATTTGTCCCCATTAGGATTAATGGTGCATGAGCTGATACTTATTGGGTGTTTATTCTAAGGACCTTCTGTGGTTTTTATCATTTTTCTTTTTTCACAACATCCCTTGGTGGTAGGTGCAACTATTAATCTCATTATGAGACAAGCAAATGTAGCCTACACAAGTGTAATTTTCTAAGGTCACATAATAGGTAAGTAGAAGAGCAGCAATCTAAATATCACAGCAGCTATCTGAATGACTTAAACCATTAAGTAAATTTTTACTGGTGATATCTTGAAGTAAATTGGGACTGGGTATTTTATTTTTAATGCAATAAATCACAAAAAAATATTATAATTGCTTCAGTAAAACAACAAAGAATGTTAACATTTTATAATCTAGATAATATAATTTTAATAAGAAGAGCTATCAAAAATAAGAGTGACAATTTTCCAATTTTGTTTTAGAATTTCATGTCAATATTTTTACCCTTCTTTATTCTTTAATTCTTTGTTTCATTTATTTTTATATTTGGGATTCATAGTTAGAAACCTAAGTTAGGTGGTACCCTGAATATAACTGAGAGAAAATCAAAATGCCTTTGCTAAAAATAATATAGAGAAACCTCTGGAAGAAATGATGGGAATGACTACTGAGTGCTATGATGGTTAGCCACTTAATTCTCATGATAACATCTGCAAGTCTGAGGGCATCACCTCAACAGAGAGCAGAGGTAACTGGGGTTTGAGAGCATGAGTAAATTGCTCATGTTCAACACAGTAAGTGGAGCTGGATTTTTTCTTCAAATTTGCTGGCACAAAAGTATGTGCTATTCTGTCCCTTCTGTGTGTGTGTGTGTGTGTGATTACCTGGAAATACGTTTAAATGACAGTAATGAAGATTTAAATATTCTGAACTATTTTTGGAGGTAAAATTCTGCTTTTGTAATGAATATTAAAACTTTACTATTAAAATAATAAAATCCTAATTAAAAATGAGTTTGGGGATAGAAATTAATTAAAAACAAATAGGTGAAATAATAGTTTTATACAGTATAAAACTAGCACAAATATAACAAATGGAGGAGAAATTAATGATACTACAGAAGAATATGAAGTGTATACAGTGTTTCTAAATATAGTCAGAAGGCTGTGAAGCTTCTATAAGAAGTGTCACAGTATCTATGTGTGTGTATGTATGTGTGTAAAATATCTGAACAAAAAATTTTAATTCATTTCCTAAATGACATCGTTAATAAATATGTTGCAGTAATATGTATTATAGCTAATAAATTGTAAAAATTATTTCCACTGGAATTGATTTATATTAATGCACATATATGCATTTCTTTATAAAGAAATTATATCTATATCTATCTATATATATAAAATGCTCTCACCTCTAGGGAAAAACTACCTTATAATTTTTTTTATTTTATTTTTACAAAATTTGTTATGTATGTAAGTTAAATGTCTTTTTCTTTAATTTTACAATTGAGAATTGAAACAGAAAACTATTTTTATGGTGTGGCAACATTTTTCACATCCAAACTCTTTATGATTATGGAATTCCATACAATAAAGTCAACATAAAAGAAAAATGACAAAATTTTTTAAAAAAAGGGAAATTTTTACCTTCTTACTTACCTTCTTAAACCACTGAGTCCTCTATTCTGTGCTCATTTCCAGACTTGATATTAAAAATATTTTTAAAATAGGAGCGCCTGGGTGGCTCAGTCAGTTAAGTGGCTCCCTTTGGCCCAGGTCTTGAGCTCAGGTCTTGTCCTGGGCTCTGGCCCCTCCCTAGTCAGGCTCCCTGCTGCTCTGCAGGGAGTCGGCTTCTCCCTCTGCCCCTCCCCCCTTTTCCTCCTCGCTCTCTCACAAATACATAAATAAAATCTTAAAAAAAAATTTTAAAATAAACATCATAGACTGTGCCCAATCAGGACAAAGGACAGCTAATCAGAACTGACCCCCTTTGACACAGCACACAGTTTTAGCCAACGTACTATATACCCAGTATATGGAGCTACATTATGATCTGCTTATTTTTAGAAATCTAGGAACCGTCAATCTGACTTTAACTAAACAGGATATTGTCTCTGGCTTAGTTTCTGTTTATATTTGCTACATATATTGATGACTTGTTTATTATCAAAGCTACAGTAAGAATGTTGGCCCACAGAGCAGAATTTAGTCAGCATTCAAGGCAAGGAAGCTTTGGTTATTTCTGTCCTGTTCCTTACATTTTTGCAACATAGTGTTTTGCTCTTTAAAGTATTTTCATAAACATTGTTAATGTTATTATTTTATACTAATAAAATAATGTGTATAAACACATTTACACACATCATTTACACATGATATTTGTGTATATTTGAAAAAGATGCCACAGCTTTCATGCATTTTCTTGAGCAGTTAGTCATAAATAAATCAATGATAAATGAACATTATTACACTGTAATTACAGTACTTAAAAATGTTTGAAGCATTTCCTGAGGGTAAAAATGTACTTAAAATTTTCCATATCTGACTCAGAAAAACAAGAAATGAAACCCAGAAGTCCTTATCACCCTAAGAAAAGTTTGTCATTAAATTCATCACTGCTACAGTGAAAGACAAGTAGATTTTCTTTTACCTATAGAAAATATTGGGGGGGATAATTCTGTTGGATATAATCCATGTTTGAATTTTCAGAGGAAAATGAAGAATTTTAGGGACAGAAAAGCAGAGATTGAAAAGATATTGTATTCATTTGTATTGTATATGTTTATGTTTTGCAAACATTGTTATTTGTCCTGATTATAAAATGTGCTTTCATTTACTTTTACCTCACCACAAATCTATAAGCATAAAGAACATTCTACCAATATCTAGTTAGAATATTGAATGAACTAGATCAACCAACTTTCCAATAACATAAAAATATATAAATGTAAATGTAACTAAAATGGAATAAAATTGTTTTACTCACACAAGAAAAATTAACGAAGATATTAAGTGAATAAGGTTCATTGGAAATCAGAAAGAATTAACTTTTAAAAAAAATTCTGTAAAAGCACATTGACAAGAAAACAGCAGCTGTAGAAACATGTTACACTGAGGCCAGAGCTTTAGGCATTTGGGAATGAGAGATTTGTTAGGATGCCAGGAAGTGTGAGATACATCAGGGATAACATCCCTGCCCTAGGGAGGACCAAGGCTCTGCATAGATAGGGCAAAAGGGAATGTTTATAAACTCCATATATGTGCATTGATTCTTCATTTACATATGATCTTCTTCATTCCCATTTATGTTTTCTTGGGAGGATATAGTCCCATATTTATTTCTGGCTAGATCACTGCATACGTGCTTCCTGTTCCCTAGGGTCCCGTGTCTCAGATCTCATAGACATATGTTTGACCCTCTCATGTGGACATGCCCCCTACCAATTCCATCTAAGAAGGTTCCTCTCTGAAATCACTCTGAGGAGGAGTCCTTCTGTAATGGTTAAAGACATTTATTTAGAAAACACTGGAATGAAAAAACAAGACAGTCATGTTATGAATACTATTTAAACTTGTAACATGGTCAAATGGTACTCATTAATTAGTTCTATTTTATGTTGTTTTTATTACTGCCAATCACAGCCAAGTGATCTAAGGAAACATCGGAGAAAGGTACTGTAAATATCTTTTTTTTGATTGCTAGTTGAATATTGTTTTTCTGTGAAAGCTTTAAAATTATATTCCCATTAGTTGAGCCATTTTAGTAACATAAAAAGAAATATTAAAAGTATTTAAGTGTTATCCAGTTGTGTAAATATGATTATAAGAACAGATGCCTCAAAATAAAATTGTTTATGCTTCCTAGGATAATGGTTAGATTATGTGGTCTAAATATCCTAGAATTAGATTGTTTATTGCCAATGCTAGAACAGTGCTGCTTGTTTTTAAAATGTAGGTTTTACTGTTATTCAGGCATGTGAGACCAACAGATCAGGAGACCACTGTCAACGAAAAGAGAGCTTGTTACTCACACTTCCCCAGAGGAAGGGCATGCCATGCTATGCAGAGGCAAAAGGAAGTACCAGAGGAGGTCCTGAAGCAGAAAGAGCTAGGAGAAAAGATGAGTAGGAGCTTTATTGTGGTTTCTGTTGGAAAGGCAAGGCAGGGTAAGCAGGCTTAGGATTGGCTAGTTTTAATCATGTCGGTGGGCTCTAGGTATAGGGGCCATCTCTAGTTGTCCAATTCCTGGCCTGGGACAATTAAGGCAGAGGAATATTGCCTCCTGAAGTGTAAGAGCCAGATAGAGAGTATGGTTTGGCGCACTGGTCTAGATTGATTGATGTGCACATGAAAGGCACACTCCAGGGAAGTAGTTTGCTATCTCTAGGAATTAGCCAGCCCTGAGAGGAACATTCTGTCCTGGGGACCAGATGCCAGAGCATCAAGAAGACAGAACTTATAAAAATATAATTAATCTGATGCCTTCCTATTTGGTGTGACATAAATAGAATAAGTATTGGAAATGAGAAACAAAATTGACTCTAGTTCTGATTCACAAAATGACATCTTGTTAGATAATTGAGAACAGCAGAGCTCAGACTCATGGATGTTGGATGGGAAAGATTTCAAAGATTCAACCTACTATCTAGTGCATAAATCTATTTTTCAGCATCATCAAGATGTGATAGACTATTTCCAAACACTTCAGGAACCAGAAAACTATTTTTTTTGTCTTTTTTAAATTAAAGAAATCTGTATTTGTGTGGCTTAGACTGATGGAACTTTTTTTTTTCTTGAGTTAACATCTATCTTCCTATGGTATCTTCTCCTTGATACTACCATTTGGTTCTCAACTGTCAAATTTATCATGCATAAAGTTCTTTGTCTCTGACTTCCTCTACCACTTAAAAGGATTATTCTAGGAATATAGAAAGAAATCTGAGTAGATGATGGATGTAAAAGAAGTTCAGTGGGTATAAGAATAAAAGTGACAAAGGAAAGTCTCATACAAGAACTCAGGCTCAGGGAAATTAGCGGGTGAAGAAATGGTTGGTAAAAAAAGTAGGTCATGGAAAGACCGCAAACTAAAAATTGTTGTGTATCAAGCTAAGGAGTTACGGGTGTGATTCCATTTGCACTTCAAAAGAACACTTTAAGATAAGTATTATCACGTCCATTTTGCTGATGAGGAAATTGAATCTTAGAGAAGGTAAGTAATTAGCACGCGTCATTCAACAAATAAGAGAAACCAGAATTCAAATCCATCTCTGATTCCAAACCGTTTCTCCTCTATTTTATTTATACAGTGTAAGCTCCAAGCATTATTCAGACAAACAGTTTGTGTATGATGTTTTTAAAAGCTGGTATTTGGACAGTTGGCATATTTGACTGGTGGTGTGGAGAGAATAAGGCATTTTAGGAGGTGTTTCAGAGGAAAAACTCTGGAAGCAGAAGGGTCAGGCTTAGCAGAAAAAAATCACAGAAAACAATTACGGCTAGACCATGGGACTGTGAAGACATAAACACATATTAGGTAGAGTTTGGAAACGTACTTTATGAATTTAGATGAGAGGTGAGTTTAGGAAGAGTTTTCCAGAGTATTAACCTCATGCTGAAAGTAGTTCTTGAAAAAGATTCTTCCGGTGGCACTATACTCATTGAAATGGAGAGAGGAAATCGTATATAGATGCCTACATGAACTGTTACAAGTAATCTAGGCTTGGATGACAAAAGCCCAGTCAAACAATTTAATTAAGTTTCTCCAATACATGAGGTCTTTATCATATATCATATATAAACACACTTATGAATAATAGCTCAACATAGAAACAAAGCAAGGCATTATGTAGACATAAGATGATAAACAGCTTTAAAATTTTTGCTATAGCCATATTGCTAACTTTTTGTCATCAGAACTTCCAGAACTGTATCTTCTAACTATGCTTTCCAGAATCTTTCTCTCTATATGTATGTATTTCAATGCACAGTGATGCCGTGGAAAAAAATGCAGGGTTGTTGTAAAAAAATACCTCCTTACAATCAATTCAATTGTTGAAAAGTCTGACTGTCATGCAGTTTTATATGTCTGTCTCTGACAAAATTTATCCTGAATTGTTCTGGATTCTGAACTAAATTATTTAAAGAAATCCCTTCCACCTCATCTTCTTGTTTCTGTATGCCTTTGTCCACATTCCCATGAGAGGTAGTGAAATGAAACAATTTGCAAGAATTTTTTTTTCTAATAAATTGCCACTCATTTTTTTAAACATCTGGAACACATTTCATTAGCCTGATTTAATACACTTTATCTGGTAAAGTTGTATTTTTGCCACCTTCTCTTCTCACTTCAAAGATCTATGTAAAAGATATCCATGTTATGATAACCTGACTATGCATACTTTTTTTAGTGAATTAGCTCAAATATGTGTTCAGTAACTTTTTATAAAACATTTACATTCCTGATATATTGAAATGGATTCCAGGATAGCTTTTTTATAGTCCCTGGATACTGATCTATGGTGTTTATTTACTCTGAAATAATATTTTTGTGTAAATTACCCAAGGGTTTTTTTTTTCAAACTGGAATATCTTTACTTTTAAACAGTTATGACACACGCTCTTCAATAATGTGAATTTATATGTGTAAGACCTATTATGCCCCAAATTTTTTATTTTGTTTTTGTGTTAGAATTACACAAATAGCATTGCTTAATGATTTCTCCATTTCCATCCATTTCCATTGAAATCTAGAAAGAGTTCATCTGAATGTATTGTTTTCGCTTCTAGATTGCAGTGGTGGAAGAAGATGGTCGGGAGGATAAAGCAACAATTAAATGTGAAACTTCTCCTCCCCCTACCCCTAGAGCCATCAGGATGACTCACACCCTTCCCTCCTCCTACCACAATGATGCCCGAAGGTACGACTCTCCCAGAACACAGCACAAGACCTGCTCTCCTTTAGAAAACACTCCTCTTTCTTTCAGTGTTGTCAAATTAACTGCACTCATATAATTTCTCAAAATTATATGAGAAATTTTATTTGAGCTCTAACTCTCCATTAAGGTATTGCCCTGCTCCCTCTCCCCAACATCACTTGTGGAAAAAAAAATTTGCATTCTGAAATCAAATTTTTAGTTTTAAAATTGTATATTTGTGGTCTTATTAGCCAATATGGATGAGACGAACTCTTCTATTTTTAGTGGCTATTTCCTATTAAAATAGAGTCAGACTAATGGAAGGACTTATTAGGAAGAATAATAGAAAAATTAAGGGATTCGAGGACAAGACTATAAATTTGGCTTAAATGTAAGAGTAATTAGGGTCTGAAAAGTCCATAATTGCACATCATTTACTTTTAGCAGACAGATAGGTATACCACCCTCCAGGTGCTGGTGCTGCTGGCTAGAACAGCTACTCAGGCAGAAAGTTCTTAAGGAAAAAAAAAGTATATTTGCCAAAATATTAAAAGAAAAGGTAAGGGAAAATACCCATTTTTCACAGTAACTCATCCTGTGGTCCTTTCTGTCAGCCTACAAAATTGCAAGCAGATCTCCATAAGAATTAATGGCATAAATAAACCTAAACATGCGAGTCACATCTTAAATATATGGCCTTTTACATTCTTATCAATTGCAGCGTCTCTAGACACATAATTGATATAACTGACCATAATGACTTAGTATTAATGACTTATGTAAGAATCTGTCTTCTAAATAGTATGTGTTTTACAGCAACTATATTTGAAAACAGAGCTTTCTGTGCTGGCAGGCATTTTTTGTCTTTCTGTTTTGCTTATTTTTGATTTCTAATGTGGAAAACAAAAGTTACTCCAATTTCAAAATATATGCTTTCACCTTCCAAGAAAAGAGTGAATTATATTTTAACATGTGAAAGCTATTGGTTTGGAGTTTAGAGAATGTGAACTCATTAATTAGGATGAATAAGTAAAGTAATTCATCAAGGTGTTGTCACATTAGCAGCTGTAGAATAGATAGCAATATATATGAACCTCTCCTATTAATACGGTGTCAGTTACACTGACCAGGAATGGAACATCAAGCACCTGCTTGGAATTCATTTCAGTGTATCATGTACCTAAAAGAATACCTGAGAACTATAAGAAAAAACAAAAAGTGATCACTAGAGCATATGATTATTTGCTTCTGAATCCTTCCTAGATGATTTAAAATTAAACGATTTAGACTCCAAAACTGGGAGAGAGAAAGGTGGCTAGAAGAACCCCCAGTAAAGATTTGGGCTGGAATGGCAGCTTAAATTTCATTGTTAGTTAAATTTAAATGTCTTATCATAGGTCATTATGTTTATGACTGAAAAAAAACATAAGCTCTGAGAAGGAAATAGGGAAAGGGTCACATGCTAAAGAATGGAGGGTCATTTAACAGGCAATGAATAAGCCAATCTACGTTCATTGATTCATTTGAGATCATATCAGAAATAAGGGGAAAAACATTTAGAACAAAAATAATCTTTTCTAGAAAAAATTTGGAGGCTCAAGGCCCTAAGCCTGAAAAAAACCAAACTTCAATATGTGTAAAAGCAAATATAGGAGGAAAGGGAGAAAATAAGTGTTCTTCCGTTTGTCCCTTTCTAAAAGAAACAAGTCTTAGTACTTTGTGGGACGAGCAGTTTGCTCTCTTTTGTGTTTTGCAGTAGTTTGTCTGCCTCCCTTGAGCCAGAAAGCCTTGGGCTTGGCAGTGCCAATAGCAGCCAAGACTCTCTTCACAAAGCCCCCAAGAAGAAGGGAATCAAGTCTTCAATAGGACGTCTGTTTGGTAAAAAAGAAAAAGCCCGACTTGGGCAGCTCCGTAAGTGTGCATGTGTTTGACTCTTCACTGCCACTCATTTCAGTCACTTCTGAGGGTCCATCTGCTTTTCATTTCATTTCCCATCTTTGCATTGCTTCTTTTTTCTACCTGACAAACTTTCTTTTTCAATCAGCTCTGTAAATGCAATTTAGCTGAATAATGTTGGACAAAACTTACAAGGGAAGAATATTGTAAAACGTATAGTTCTTTTGATTTCTCTGTGAATAACAATAGCTAGAATTTATTTGATGCTGACTCTGTGATAGACACAAGGCCCCTATGAGGCAAGCGTTATTACCGTTATTCTTATTTATTGTTGAGTAAACAATGTCTTAGTAAGTTGCGGAACTGAGAAATTTATCCTAGTGTCGGTGTTTCAAACCAGTTTAAAACCACTGAGCATACTGCCACTTAAGGCACAGATATCTATAAAAGCTTTTCTGCTGAAACAGTTGAAATACCTATAAAAAAATCCAAAATAATTTTTTTAGTCAAAATAAAGAATTATATGCAGGGCAAAAAAGTACAGGATTTCTTTGTTTAAAGCTAACACAGCTTTCCACAAGCAAACTCTACACTATGTAGGTGGGGAGACAGAGGAAGGAATAGGGCAATAGGGATTGTGTTAGTCACTAATAGAATAAAAATATAGATCAGTACATTTGAAATGACCCTAGGTAAATACATAAACATATGTACATAGGTGATGGATGGATGGATGGACAGACATATTTATAATTGTCTGAAACAAAAAGAATATGAAAAATGTATTTCCTAAAATGATGATATATATACACTTGCCTGTGTGTGTGTGTGTGTGTGTGTGTGTGTGTGTGTGTGTGTCTTCCTATATATTTATTTTTTCTTCTGAAATCTTTTTTCATCATATTGGCTATTTGTGATTACATCTTCTTTTTTCCATCTTTTCCCATTTAACTTAGAACTAGAGTTAAGTGATTGGGAAAATATTTAGCTCCCACCTCTAACACTAAATGCTGAACAGAATGATACAAATTTCTTAGCACTTTCTTTAGTTTTCCAAATAAAGGAATGATTACTTACAAGTAATGCTCCAGCTCCCGGGCTTACTTGCCTGTCCTGTCACCAAAAGAATTTCTGAGAATAATATTTATGTTTGCAAATTTACAAATGTGGTATTTTCAAAAATGCCCTTCCCAACTTCCGTAATGTAAAACCCACACAAAGCATCAATGATGTCTGACCAGCTGTGTGATTAAATGTTACTCAGCAGGTGAATTAAATCCTCTTTGGATTTCTGTTTCTCAGGAGGGAACTCCTTAAGCTATAAAAAAAATTATTGCATAAGGAGAGAAGATAGAAGATGCTTCCTTTTTAAATATAAAATATACATGCCAAGGCATTGTTTTAATTTTTTTGTTTGACAACTATTTATAATCTTACCAAATTGTCATTTCCAATATATTACAGTGTAATTCACAATAGTGTAGATAGTTATTTTAAGATATTTATTTTGCTAACATAGTAATCATTTTATTTATTCCTATTTCAACATATATATTCATTTTAGGATCTATAATTTACTTTTCCCTTTTAACATAGATTTAATTGCCTTTCTCTCATGGATTTTTTTTCTATTTTTATTTTGTATTTAACTTCGATGAGGAGTAACTGAATCAGAAATTTTGCCAATATTCTTTCAAAATCAAAGCCAAGATATAATTTAAAGTCTGGTAAAATATAGATTCTTCTAGAAACCTAGCCCTTCTTACCCATTTTCAGTGACTGTGTGTCTCTATGTCAGACCAGATGAAAAGGGAATCAATGATAATTATTTTCTGATCAACACCATCCAAGTTGGAAACTGACCATAGTTTTTGGGGGTCATAGCATCACCCCAGGAAGAATTCTGAACTCTCAACAATTTTGTTTTACGCTGAAGAACAACAGACACAGTATAAATAAAGCCAGAGTCAGCATGCTAAGGACTGCACTACTGATGAGGAAGACAGTGACAAACATCTGTGCCTCTGGAACTGTACAGAAGCTGTACTGAAGGTGAATCAAAGCTCCTAGAGAAGCCAAGAATAAAAAGTCTTTACTGGAAATGAGACTGGAGTAAATAAGAAGAAAATACAGACACAAATAGGTTCTAAAAAACCATACATTTACCAAAAGAATATGGTACATGGTACCACTGGTACTTTGGTTGAGGGATAAGGCCTCAGGTCTACTTTTGTCTTGGAAGGTGTATCCAGGTTGTTAGGGGAAGACTGTGAAAACTTTTCAAACCCCAGAGGATACCACCTGGTCATGCTGATTTATGCATTAGAAGAAACTAAGAAAGACCTCTAGTGGTTATGATTTTAATATCTTGATCTGACAAATTTAGACACAGGCACTGGCAATGTTCTTTCTTCTGCCAATGTGAATAGAAATAGAATAAAAGATGGCACAGAAAGTAATATGGTAGAGGGATGATGGTGTCAAAGAACCAAATTTGAAGTTTTGGACCACGTCCTAAGATTTTGAACTCTTAGTTAAAGATTTAACTCATAAGCTCAAAGAAAGAAAAGTAATCTGAGGGTAGCTATGCTAGAGGCCTCTAAATGAAATATGGTATGGAGGAAGAAAACTATCTAAACAAAACTATGAACGTGTTCGCTTGGTTCCATCAGGAATGATGAAGAACAAAGGAGAAATTCTTAGTAACTCAAAGAGGAGAATATTGGTTAAGGGAGTGTTGTTTGTATTGTATAACAATCTGAAAAGCTAGGGTTATAAGATAAAATTCAGATATGATATGATGGATCAGTCAGTGTGACTGCATTAATAACCCCTAACCATGAATCAAACTGAATATCCAAGTAGTCATTTTTTCAAATGTGTTACTAGCAGAGACAATATAAACATGGAGACCCCAAAGCACAAAGACAACAACACATCCAAAAACATTTGAATAAAGCTAACAGAAACCAAACAAAATTATTTTATTCCAGAAGTCTATTTATTTATTTATTTGAGAGAGAGAAAACAAGCAAGAGGGGGAGTGGGGGAGAGGCAGAGGGAGAGAGAGACTTAAGCAGGCTCCACACTGGGTGTGGTGGGGCTCAATCTCATGACCCTGACATCATGACCTGAGCCAAAATCAAGAGTTGGATGCTTAACCAACTGAGACACCCAGGTGCCCCTATTCCAGAAATCTTTAAAGTATGTTTTCCTTGGATACCTTGATTATTCAGTCAAATCACAAAAGTAGCATGGAGAAAAGCTTGGTAGTAATGGAAGATTTCACATTTTCAGGTACCTTTTAGAAAATTCATTCTGCTCTTTATCAGACAGTTTGACAGTTCTGTGTACAGTATTAATGCCTATAATGTAGGAGCAGGATTTGCAAACTAAAATGTCTACTCAGTGCATCAGATTATAGGCAGGGTTTAAAATAACAGGAAGTGATATAGATTAAAATGAGTGAATGAGCATTTATTCTTCCATTTAAAGCATTCATATTTAATTTTTAAGTACTATGCTGGAAAGGTAAAACATATATATGAGCCAAGTCTACCTGAAGGTATCAACTGAATTTGGGGAGAGTATCCTAGCAGAGGAAGTATTCCTTCTAGCAGACATGGGATCTGGTTTTAGTTTCTCTTTCTCCTTTTATTTTCACTTACTCTCTTCCCATAGTACAAATCCCAAGATGAAAAGATGTAAAAACAGGTTTGATAATCTTGTTGAGGGGCATAGAGACAACAGGACCAGTAAAAACTTCTGCTGACTTTGTAGAACATAGATCCAGGGTGTGATAGTAGTCTATCAAGACATAGCAGCCCAATGACCACAGCCTTTTTTCCCGATGCATACATCTAGAGATGCAAGGCATCCCTGATATTTCAATTAATATTTAAACATGCTTATGTCCAGTCTGTATTTAAAGTCATCACTTGATCCTGCCATCTTCCTTAGATGTTAACTTATCTTTCCCTTACCTCTAATATCCAAGCTTAAATGAGTTGTCCACAGTTACTATTTTCACATTCTCATCTGTCAGTCACTTTATAACCTACCACAGCCTGACTTCCACACAAACTACTAAAATTCTAGAATCAATTTTAGTCTTAACCAACATAGAAGATTGGTTAAGACAATGAAGGATAGATGTTATCCCAGCAATTCAAAAGGATAGTAACACACTCAGGAGAGTATTTATTATGATGTGAACTTAAGGAAGAAGCAGTATATCTGAAACAGGAGACCTCTTCCTAAAAAATATAATTTGAAAGATTTTGGTACCAAAGTTGTATGTATAACAAATGATAGATATAAGCAAACATGTAAGAACAATGTCAGAAAGACCACTAGCCCCAAATAAACTGATGATTGGAAAAACTGTCCAGACCGAAAGGGGACTTATAAAATCCTATTACAATTTTTGTTTAGTAATTCTAAAATTTAAAGAAAATTAATAAAAGTAAGGTTTGCCTTATGTGATCAGTAAGTACACATAAGTGGAACTATTCAAAAATTCATTTTTGCTTTTGCTTGCTTAAAGAGAAAGATTTTACCCAGAAAAGAAGCATAACAAGAGGGAATTGAAACCCAACAGGGTTGAGATTTTGAGGGAAAAAAGAACACAGAGATAATCCAAAATCATTTCTGTCTTCCTGCTTTGAGTGAATAAGCATATGTTGAGCCATTCTTTCGTGTAGAGTACCAACCATGAACTTTAGTAAAATGGCTAAAGCATAACTGTTGGCATCAAAGAACTTTCAATTTATTAAAATAAAGCACATACACATACAACCTTTTATTTAAAACAAAACAAAACAAAACCTTCAGCATGTTCCTGACCCAGAAAAATTTTACCTGCTGCATTGTCTATCCTACCAGGATAGCTAGGGATAGGAGTTTTGAACCCCACAATCTAAGATTATACATCGGTTATTGGAATCCTGACTGGCTTGCCTTTTAATTCTATCTGAAGGCATTAACCTATTTTGAAGCAAAGCAAATTAAACTGTGTTAAAAATAACTATGTCAGATGACACTTGTTTGTTTTTCTGACAAAGTTACTCAGTTACAGAACAGGAAAGGCAGTGGGTGAGCTGTGACTCATGGCATCCCTGTGGACAAGATGTCAAAATGGGGTCTGGGTGATGGAAAAATTCGGTGGGGTTTATAACTGGTTGAATAATCCTCCTATTATAGTGCTAATGAGTAGAGTGATGCCACCTTGGATCAAGGTCCCTGGTGGCATAATTAGGACTCCTCTGTCTTTAGTCAATACAACCCCAGTCAGTTAACGTGAATATTTCAATAGCACAGGTATCCGATTTATGGATTACTGATATGGACAGAAAACACAAATAAAAAAAAAATAGAGTTGTTCTAAAAACTATCTCAAAAATATCTCTCCATATGATCTTAATACATTCTTTGATTTACTACCTGGGAAACACCAGGTCTCCCAGGTCTTCAGAGAACCCCAATTATAATGACTATAAAGAAAAAAAAGAACAGAACACACATGACCATCCTAGCTGATGTTAACAGTGAATGATAAGGATAAAGAACAGAGGCCATTGACAGACATTGTAAGAGAGGTGAACAGAAATCAAAGACGAAGAGATTTTCAAGTATGGAGAATTGATCCAATAAAACCAAATGCGACGAAGCTATGAAAAACAAAAACAGTAAAAACAAAAAAATATATTAAATTTGAACAGGCAGTGTCCCCAATTTTGAATGTATAAAATACATGTATCACTGAGTAAAAATAGATTGATAGATGATAGATAGAAAGATAGATAGATAGATAGATAGATAGATAGATAGATAGATAGATAGAAGCTACTTTTGAGAATTGCCTTAAGTGCACATGAAAAGCAATACATTCCCAAGAAATTTTTTGCCTCCTAAATTGCAGTTCTCTTTCCTTTATGGTCATCTGCCAGATTGTATTTTAGTTGCCCGAACTCACTGACCTACTATAATTAGCGTAATGAAGAAAATACCTTCATAATGACAAAAACAACATCAATATTGCACCAAAAATGTTCAGCAAGCACCCTTCTACACATGAAATTTGGGTGGCTTGTGCTGGCCTTTATCCAAAAATTTAGATTGTTCCTAGATGCTCTGGAGCCAACAGATACAATAGAAATTCCCAAAGTATCAATTACAGATGACTCATGCTCTTCATGGTGAAAGGGCCTTTCTTTGAATAAAAAACTATTTAGCTTCCATTATGAGTGCATTTTTTACACTTTATGAGCCAGGCCCTGTGTCTAGGTGCATTTTTCAGAGAGCTAACAGACTAACAGATACAGAGCAATTAAGTAACCATTTGTAAACTCAAAGTGTGTTTAAATCCAAGTGAATGCTATGGTTTAATACTAAAGAGAGGTCAGTTGAAAGAAAAGATGAAGCCACCAATGGGCACCAGATTGCAGTCTTCATCTCTGTGGAGTTAGAGCTCCCTTTTTAAATACAAGAACAGGGACCTCTATTGGATAAATGGAGAGGTATAGACCTTGCAATATGGGTTTTGGCTAGAAATTCCTATAGACTTGTATTTCAAGGGACAACATGAAATAAATTATGTTGAAAGGAATCTAAGGGCCAAGCAACATAGAGATATTTGCCGTCATAATTCAGATGAACAGATAGCTCCAACCAGTACTATTCATAGATCCGAGTATATAAGGGTCCTTTAGATTCCTTGGCCAGGGTCTTAGGAAGCCTCACACTTTGCAGCACCTTCCTTGGAATTTTCTATTATCCCTCTCTGGTACCTGGGAGAGTCTAGGGCTGGCTGTGCTATCGGGGCAGGACACTCTTAGCCAAGAAGCCAAGATTTGGACCTGTGTGGGTCTAATCACTGAAAGCACTGATTATTTTATTTTATTTTTTTTAATTATTATTATTATTTTTTTACCTTTCAGACCCTGGGGCAAACCAGGGAGGCAGTGCCATCTGGGCACGGTGCCTGATCCAAGCAAACCATGTGGATTTGGGTCCCTCTTTCTCCCCTTCAGAATGTACCTTGACCCTCTTTCCCGTGCTTGGGGTCAACCAGATATCCCAGGAAGCCCAGAGACTTACACCCATGAGGTTGTTCTGGGCCAGTGGCCCAACTCTGGTTGCAGGAGGGTGATCTGACAAGTGAATCACTCACTCCTGCTGTCTGGAATGCTATTGTATGATGTTGGACCACTAGATTGTTGTCCTGCTGATTTGGGGTTAACTCAAAATGTTTACGTAGAAAATGAGGTGGAGGGCGCCTGGGTGGCTCAGTTGGTTAAGCGACTGCCTTTGGCTCAGGTCATGATCCTGGAGTCCTGGGATCGAGTCCCGCATCGGGCTCCTTGCTCAGGCAGGGAGTCTGCTTCTCCCTCTGACCCTCTTGGATCTCGTGCTCTCTCTCTCTCTATCTCATTCTCTCTCTCAAATAAATAAAATCTTTAAAAAAAAAAGAAAAAAAAGAAAATGAGGTGGAAAAAATATTTGAGTGGGACCCTCACATCTTAGGAGTGGTCCTGTGTCCAACAACTTCAACTCCTACAAGACCTCACCAGTGTAAATGTGCTTAGTGATACCCTAGAGAACTTCACTGAAGGCAAGAATTTTGACTTGGGCATTTGCATGCACAACTACTGGGTGGCCACTGCCAAGTGATAAGCAATTTATTATCTGAGTAATCCAGTCAATCATGAAACTCAAGCCTTCAATGTCTGAGTGCCTCATGCCATGAGAGGGTGGAGAGTTAATGATGCTCTCTTAACATTCCTTTTTTTAAAAAAAAAAAAAAAAGATTTTATTTATTTGTCAGAGAGAGAGGGGGAAAGAGAGACAGAGGGCAAGCACAAGCAGGGGGAGCAGCAGGCAGAAGGAGAAGCAGGCTCCCCGCGTAGCAAGGAGCTCAAGGCGGGACTCCATCCCAGGACCCCAGGATCATGACCTGAGCCAAAGGTAGCCGCTTAACCTACTGAGCCACTCAGGCATCCCTCTCTTCACATTCCTAATGAACCTCCCATAGAGTGAGTAACCCCTAGCTTCCACAGGCTAGCGTTTCATATCAGGGTCACTCTTGCCATTTTAAGGATAGGCTAAAGGATTTTCTACTCATTAAAGAATTTAGAATCCTTGTTCCCTGCCCAGTATGTATCAGTTGCCCTTTGCAGTCACTGTGACATTTGAAAACGTGCCTCCCTCCCCAATCAACATATGCAAATATTAATTTCCTTCTGGAGATTGGTACTGTCTCCAGTTTAGAACCATCAGTATAGAGAGAGCTGTCCAACAGAAATATAATTCAAGCCACAAATGTGAGTCACATATATAATTTTTAATTTTCTAATAGCTACATTAAGAAAAGTAAAAAAAAAAGACCATTGAGTTAAGTTTTAATATTTTATTTAAGTCAGAATATTTCAACATGTAATCAACATAAAATTATTAGATATCTTATATTCTTTTGCATTCTGTTTTCAAAAGCATATGTGTATTTTATACTTCCAACACTTAATTTGGACCAGCCACATTTCAAGTGCTTCATAGCTCTGTATGACTAGTGAATAAAATGTTAGTATAGATACACAGACAGATATTCCTAAAGTCCACATAGCCATATGAACCCACTACCACCTGGACAAGAATAAGGCAGACACTCTCCAGAGTCAGAGGATCATCCATAGAGTAAGAGTTCATCACCTGGTTTGGCTGAGATCATTCTTACCAATAGCTGGAACCTGAACTTTGCTGGATCAGTTCTATGAAAGAAGGTTCTCATCCAGAAATATTTTAATCGGGCTTAAAAAATGCACCTGATTAGACTTTTGCTCCTGCTTAAGGGTACTGTCCTACATGTGATCCTTAAAAATAATTTTACCTACTATGGCCATAAATGTTATTTTGAAACAGGATATAGCTGTAATTCTCTATTAAATGCTCTATTCAAAGGACATTAGATTTTGAAGTAGCCAGAGTATTTCCAAGCTCCTCATGCTTTTTATTTTTATAGTTTTATTTATGAGAAACAAATTCTAATATCTTTTTTTTCTGGGTCTAGATTTGACTCACCGTATTCTTCCAGAGCTGTCTTTGTTTTCCTCCCAGAGCAATCATTTATTTAAAAATGTTAGTTTTGCTAATTAAAATGTTGGGTTCTTGAAAAAAAACTGAAATCATAATTTAGATGTTCTTTGCTGAGAAAAAATAGAAAGCCTGATTCATACAACCACTCAGTGGTCGAAATGTCTTGTTTATTGAATGGGTCTACCTCATCAATCTCTATGTCCCCATCTGGACTGATCAAGAATTTTGTAACTTTTAAGTGAATCATTCATTTCCATTTCCATTTCAAGAGAACAATTTTATTGTTACTTGCAGACTGTGAATAATAAGTTATGGATATACAGTAAGGCAAGTACACTGATGAGAGAAATAAAATGAAAATACCCACTCACTGTGCATAAATGGAAAATCTCACATTTAAAAATGACCCCCAAGAGTCCTTCATTCAGCTAGTGGATGATTTTCCTAATGGTACCCACAATGAAATTCTTTCATAATAAAAATTAAGTATTAATTACACATGTGCATAATAATAAAATAAATTTTGGTACTCAGCTTCAAAATTATTGACTAGATCTAGACAACAGTCACTGTGTTTTCAGTTAAAGAGGATTTTGTTACAATTATACAGTTCAGTAAGAGAGTTACTAGGCTATGAGATTAATATTTATGCCAATGCTGCAGAATTTATAGCATCAAGTATTATAGATTGTTTGCTAAAATAAATTATGAAAAGCATTAACAACAAAATTTGTCACTGGTGCTTTAATAAGATATTTCATTTCACTAGAAAAACCGTAACCTGGCCAACCCCTGCAAATGTGAAGTCGGGAAATTATGACAGAATAGTAAAAATTGGCTTTAGTAATTTTATTTATTGATATATTGGTGATGTGTGTGTGTGTGTGTGTGTGTGTGTGTGTGTTTAGTCTTTGTAAGGGTTAGTATTAGCTTGAGTCTTTCTACCTAATCTTGAGCTTAACTGGAATTTAAATCCCTTACACTTAAAAAATATGCATACCTTAACCCACTTAAAAATAGTGAACATTTTTTCATGTACCTTAGCTTCATGTTTTTTTGCATATAGTAAATATGAGAAAAAACAGAGCCCAGGATTAAGTTCTCATTTTTCAATTGTAACAAGAATTTATTAATTAATTATATGTTTATGGATCCTGAATGAAATAACTGCATTGTAAAATGTGTACTTCTGTGTTTGATTTCCAACATACTTTTTTTTTCTTCTTCCTTTCCCTGCAATGTTATGTATATTGCATATTTTCGAGCGCCAATAAAAATGACACTACAGTAAATAATCTATGGCCTGCTGAGTAAAAGCAGTTCTTACTAAGATCTTTTGAAGACATGATTTTTTCCAGATGTCATTATAAAATTTACAAAACAAAAGAAAACCTGCCAGAACATAAGAAGTTCTGGAAGTAGGGCTTATACCAAAGGTTATAGGAGTCAGCCAGGTGAGGAAAAGATGATTCCAAAAGCAGGATATGAAAGATCTTTAGAAATCAGCAAATGCCTCTACATTCCCTTGGCTTGGAATTGAAGACATGCACCTGATTGGGTTCATTGGGCTATCATGTATCCCATTATATATAAAATATGTCACATTTTTCAAATGTTGAAAAAAACCTCACTCACTACACCCATACTTGCTCTTGTTTTTCGTAAGAAGAAGAAAGGACCTTGAAGCTTGCAGACCGTACTTATCCATGTGTTTATTATGTATTATGTTGCTGCTGGGTGCAGTTGAATAGGAGGCTAATAGGGTACCTTGTCTTTTCATTCTCTCAGTGTATGTCCATTTGTGTACCCATGCCATTTTACACATGTTGGGTTGGAAATATAAAGACTATCTGAGAAAGAAAAAAGAATATGTGGTTACTGAACCTGTTGATCATCTAACTTTTAAATTGACACAATGTATCCAACCTAATATGAATAGTTACTTCTTCACAGGAGGCTTTATGGAGACTGAGGCTGCCGCTCAGGAGTCCCTGGGGCTAGGCAAACTTGGAACTCAAGCTGAGAAGGATAGAAGACTGAAGAAAAAGTAGGTTTGGAGATTTTCTTCTTCCTTTTTCTAGCTTTTACTGACTATTATTTGTGGGGAATTAAAAAGACAGTAGTTGAAAGCAACAGACCAAGGCCACTGTTGTCCTAGGATTCCCTAAAACTACTCAGTGCTGGGATTTCCTGCTTCTACTCAGCTACAGTTTGAAATAGGTATACAAATCTTCGGCCTATAATAGAAATAAACAGTTTATTCTAAGAGACCAATGCATTTATTGCAAAACTCGTATATATTGAAAGTATTTAAATGTAGCCTCGTAAGTAATATAATAATCTATTTGATGTTAAATCCAGTACTGAATTGGTATGATAAAATGAGAACCTATACCATCCAACTTTGTGTTTCCTCTTACAACAATTAAAGTACCTCCTCTTAAATTGGAGTATTTAAAAGGAGAATATTTCTCTGACTGATTGAACATAAACTTATTTTAGACCCGGGGCAGATTGTTTTGCATCTGTCAGGAAACTGATAGTGTATCTTTTCATTCACATATAATATGGAACATTTAAATGACTTGCAAAATTGGCAAATTTTGAGTCTCAGCAGCTGTTAGAAAGCTAGTGGGTCTATAAATAACATATTTTTAAAATACAAAATAGCATTTTCAGGGATGAAATAATACCTATAAAACATGTTCTTTAAAAGCCAAAGGATTTCTCTATTCCAGAATATATTGGTTGGTTACTCCTTTACCTCTCCTCCCTCTCAAATATTTGTTTGTAGTTTTCATGTTTACCTTCTTTCCTATGAAATAATATTCATTGCTCTAGTTACCATTTTTATAAGAGATATGCTCATATGGTTATAGTATTTGGGATAATCAGTTGACTTCATATTTTGCTTTCTCATTTGCTTTACAGATGTTTACTAATAATGAGAAAATACAGACTTGCAAGTTGTAGAAGAGCTCATTGGCCTAATTATTTCATTAATTTTCTACTTATTAAAATTATATATGTATATATATGTATCCAAATGTAATAGAAGCACTGTGCAGAAATAAAGAAGTGACCTTGAGAGCATTATTTCTTGAATACAACCAAATGCTCAGTTGCATTCAGTGCAATAAATATTTCTTCTTTCATTACAGATCACTCAAAAATATAACTAAATCTTATCACAATCTGTTCAAACTCTCTTAATTTTATTTATTACTATAAGGAATGCTTTATTCAATTTTATGGCTATTTAATGAGAAAAAAATTCTTCTAAAAATCTGTTTTGATAGATTCTTTAGAATTTATTTCAAGTCTAAAGAACTAATTTTATTTATTTAAAATTATTTTAAGTCTAAAGGAATAAGAGTAATTAAAACCCAGGCTGGCTAATAAACTTGGTTTATTTCACTTAAAAGTTAATTTTCATTTTTTCTATAATGAAATATTTATATGTAATGGCAATTTGACCAGTTTTCACATTGCATAGAAGGGTGATATTGAGGCAAATAATATATTTCATTGGTTTATTTATGGAACCAAGTTAAATGTCTTTTTTAACAGTTACTAAAGTTAAACATTTCCAATTATGCAGTGATTTTAAGACTAATATATTTAAAATTTATTATTAACTTTAAACACTGTTGGATTAACTTAATGTTAATTTTATGGAGTTATTTCTCAAATCCTAACTACCCTCATAGTCAGAAACCAATTTTAGTTCTAGATTTGGTTTGAAGATTTTACTATACTTGACTTTTGAGTTTTATTTTGCAAAATGTTTTGGCAAAATATAATTTTAAAATGTATTAAATAAAACATTTGTCTTTAATATTAAGAAGAATATTAAGAACATTCTGTAATATAATAAAGGATAACATTTCTCAGTACAATTATTTCCTATAGGATAATGGTATTTGGGTTAAAAAGAATCCAACAAGGCAAGACAGAGTTGATTAATGGAAGAACAGAAGTATTTCTGTTATTATTGATTATTCCATAGCAGGTACCTCAGGAGTATAAATATGTAACCAGTATTTATGAGACATATATAAGTGCTAACCCTTATTCAGGACTTGAATGACACTGCGCCTTGGTTTCTGGATTACCAAAGAGTGAAGTGTCTTCATGTAATGAGTTTTATAAGATAGAAAAGATCAATTATTTCATGTTTATTGGTCTTTCAAGATGGATAAGAAATTCAGGTACATTTTACTGAAAAATAAACCAAGGCAAAAATGGAACAATTTCTTTGAAAATATTGAACACTATCAGTTTATGTGCATAGTTGGAATGACTGTAGCTTCCTCACAGTTGTTGCTGTATGTTCTATCCACTGACCAAGCCAAATGATGTTTCCAGGACAAAGTACTTAGCTTAGACCTATGTTCACTGCCCCAAAGTTTATATCAGAGCTTCATTAGTCTCAGTGGGAATAAGCAGAGCTGAAGAAAAATAAAAATCTTCGTTTCAACTTTACTAGTATATCAGGTATCTACAGTTGACAATCTGTGGATTGAAATTTAATTGAGAGAAATCCTATCTCAAGAAGTTAGTTATGACACATTTTTTAAAAACCATATGTGGGAGATACTTTCAGAGAACAGCACTCAAGATATTCCACAAATTCTTGCAAAGTTCAGAAATTTGTAATGTTGGCAATCCCAAACAAAGGTCTAATTTGAGGCACATTTCCCATCCAGCAAATTAAGCACACGCAGGTTAGAACAGCTTACTGGGTCTGGGTCCCTACTTCATTCTACTTTTACTTTGCTTTGTGATGTAGGAATTTGTTTTTTCTTATATTTCTCGTTATTTTCCTATGATTAGACATAGGACTAGTACAATAGTGGATCTTCTAAAGCACCCACTGTTCAAGAAAATCTTGTTGACCTTTCCCTTCCTGAGTTGGATATTACCATGCAGGTGCTATTCAATCAGAGCACCATCTTATCTAGGCCTGAAGTCCATCTACTGTTGTTCTGTCTGGTTTGCTTTTACTATGCCTTATCTTTGCTGTTCTTCCCTTTAAAGCTTTAATTACATTAATTATTCCAGTAGGTTTATATGGTATACGGTTAGTACCTACAATAACTGTGTCAAATTGAAACTCATCTAGTAATTCTTCAAGTACTTCACATTAATTTCTGGTCTTCCCCGCTAAAATTGAATAGTTTTTCTGTGGCCTCATGATACAGCTGTCCTAATCTTTAAGAACTGAGTCACGTATTCTCAGTATGTTCTCTCCACTTTAAAATGGTGATTCTCATAGTTCTCTTGATGTGGGCTCCTGCTGGAATATCACAGCTCTCGGAGATCTTGTCCATCATCCTTTGTTTGATTTCAGTGGACTCCAGGCACCTTCTCTAACTTAACACATGCTAAATGGCATCTCCATTTCTAAAATTCACATTATGAGCAACTAGCCCTGAGAATTTCACCTCTCCCCTTTTATACCTGTCACCCTGATCTTTAGGAACTTATTCCTCCTTCTTAGCTCTCCAGCCAATGTTTTAATCTAAGATCTACAGCCACTTGCTCAAGATGGCCAACTAAAGCCAACCACACAACTACGAAAAGTAATTGGGGCATGATAGAAGCTATTGCAAGGTCACAAACTTACATGGTCTGGCCCATCAGAATCTGAATTTCTTTTTTTGTTGTTTTGTCTGAGCATAATATTTTTATTGAAGTGTAATTAACATACAATGTTATATTAGTTTCAAGTGTACAACATATTGATTCAACAATTATGTAGATTATGCAGTGCTGAATTTCTAAATGTTCTTTAAGTCCCCAAATTTTCCTTAGGGTTTAGATGTGGGTCTTTTAGGACCCAATAACTAGAAACTCTGTTCTTCACCTAAGTTTAGAACCTATTTGATAATAGACAAAGGGGTCAGGCAGTTAGAGATCAAAATGTCAACTTTATTACCAATCTACCAATCGAGCTATTAGGGTATGACTTATGAATATGGCAAAAATGGGGGTTTCCCAAAACTGAAGCTCAGAATTAGAAAAACTTAACCTGACATGGAAAGAGCTGGATTGTCACAGATTTCCAAAGTGTGCAAGTATAATTCCCATCTCTCCTAAAAATAGCAATCTATAATATTATGATTCTGTAAATATGTCTCTCTAGAATCAAGGACTAGGAACTCACAAGGAAGGAAATGAAATTTTATGTCATTAGCATTTAAAAGAATTTTCAAAGTTTTAACATTTCAATGTTAAATGTATTAATATCTTATTATACTTCTTGCCTTTATTTTCCTGGAATATACATAGCTGACAATTTCCCATCACCATTTCTAGAAATGTGATGCTAGGGTGTATGGCAATCTCCCTGAGTTTTTAGAGAATCTGGAAATATATTTTACATATAAAATTAGTTGATAATTGCCAAAAGTGTAAAGCTATTGGTTCAAAGTGATTTTCTCTCAAAACTTTAAGAGTACTGGTCTTCTTGCTTCTAGTTATATCTAATATCAATTGATTGTCATTCTTTTGTATATAACATGTAGGGTTTATTTTCTCTCTCTCTCTCTCTGAGAGTTTTAAGAATTTCCTCTTTATCTTTGGGGTTCAGGAATGTAAGTATTTCTATTCAAATATTTTTTGTTTCTTTTTTCTGCTTTATACTTGCAATCTGAAGTCTAGTTAGTCTGGCCTGTTTTACATGTATTGACTTAAAAATTGTTCACTTCTAGACTCAACTTTAATTCCAAGAAGCCCATTTTTAGAGACTTAGAAGATTAAAGATGAAGTTGTCTGTTTCAGTAGTAATACACTGGTCTAACACTCTCATGACCGTCCCTGATAGGCAGTGAACATATTCAAATTGACAGAATACCCTGGGAATGGTTACTTATCTCTAGAAATATAAATTCTGAAATCTTCATCTTAATTTTTATCTGCAAATTTTCCTCCTGCATTTTTACACTACATAATTTTTTACTGAAACATGTGCATACTGAGGTCTTTTGTATCTTGAGACTTAAATTGAAAAATCCCATATAAATATTAATATACTAATTTATCATTTTCGATCTTTAGTTATAATATAGGTAATGTGTTATTATTGCTATGTTAGATATGCTATATTCTTCCAAGTGGATATCATTGCTAAATGAATATGAATTTGAAATCAATTTTTCAACATCATTAAAATGAAATTAACATTCCAACTCAGCTATCAGCAGCATCCTCCAGAGAAGCGGTTTTATCCTTGGAGCATGGCAGTCAGAGTCAATCACTACCAATGAATCTTTATGTTAGAACTTCAAAGACATAAAAGTGAAGCTCTATAGATTTAGTTAATTTATTTCCATTGCAATCCTAAGGGTCTTCCTCGGTGCATAATCTTTAATGTGTTTTGAGACTCTGCACTTTTAATCCTTGGCATTTGGAAGGCTCAGAGTTTGCATATCTCTAAGTAAAATAAATATCACTGAAAATATTCATAATGAAAGGTATCACATAAATTCCACAACATTCATTCATTCAATAAATATTTATTAAGTGTCTGTGTGCCAAGTTAAACTTATAAATGAGTTGTATTCCAGAGGTTAATTTGTAAGACGTGTGTTAGAAGCTTTGAATACATTTTGCCATCTAAGTATATATATGGAAGGTAAATGTCTTTGCTTCCTCCGCAAAAATCTATTTTGTAAGCATGCTATAGGAATCGAATCTGACTAGACAAAGCAAAAGGGGCAATTCATGATAGGATATTAGAGTATCTCAAAGATTTCAGAAACAACAAGGGCAGGACAACTCCAAAATTTCAACAGTAAGAGATTATGAAATATTTCTCTAGAGTGTTTTCAAGAGCTCATATATTCTGTTTCACCCCATTCCAAATTTTCAATTCCTGGGGGGAAAGCATGTGATTGGCTCAGTGTGGAACCGATATTTGTACTTGGATCCATCAGTTATAGTCAAAGGTTCATTTAATACAGATAAGACCACAGGAGAACACTCCAGAGACTCAACTCAAAAGGATCTAATAAAGTAGAATATTCCAGAACCTAAACCTGACGTCCTCAATATTTCTCTGGGAAAATGTGTCCCAGTTTCCTACTCGAAATTTCACAAGCATGTCTTCTCTGCCTGCACTGAGATAGAGCTCCCTTTGCCTTGCCATCCGATCCTATGTACCCTGCCTAGCTCCAGCCGTGGACAATTGTAAAAATTCCCTAAACCTAATAATAATAATAATAATAATAATAATAATAATAATATCCAAAGACTAAAGGCCAAAATGCATTGAAATTTTTTAGGAAAAGAAAGATAAGAAAAATCAGAGTGTTTTTAAAAATATTTATATTAGATATATTCTGTCTATTTGTGGGAAAGAAAAGAACCCAGAATGAATAGGGTTGCTGTTTTGAGCTTACAGTGCAATGTTAATAGATTAGAATAAGGAGATCAGAAGCCCTGTGTAGTCGCCATATTTTCTGCCCAGGAGAAACATTTTTGACATGGAAAGAGTAAAATAAGAATTAGTAGTAGGAAATTAAAACTTAAGATAGTTACATATACTAGAAGAATGACCTCCTTTTCTAAATAAATCCATACCATTTGTCTTCATTGAAATATATCCTGGATTAATGGAATATGCAAATGATAATTTTTCATTCATTCACTTAATGCCTACTATGTCCCAAGGACTGTGTTAGAAACTGATATTCAGATTACACAGTTCCATTTTTCAAAGTGCTTGTAGACAGACAGACACGAAAACAAATTATTGCACGTATTTCAGAGGCCATGATCGCTTCTCTGAATCACTAGTTTTTGAACAGAATTTAAAAATAAAGGTGCTGCACACCTAAAGCCACCTCATGTTCTTATTTGAAAGTTGTTCTGATTACCTCATTGTTAGATTCCAAAATAAATGTGTAACATTTATTAGATTATTTTTGATCAATAAGAAAGGAGATTATTGATGACCAAGGGTAAATGGAGTCCTTTAAGAATAAGCTAGACAGGTAGAGGAGGGAAAATGCTGTAAAAACAGCTTTATTGAGTTCAGCAAGGTATTTCTCTTACTTTGTAAATGGTATCTGTAAACATACCGGGTTGAAACTAACAAAATGGATTTATATCTGATGGGACCATTGTGATCTGAACAAAAAAGCTGATGACATAGAAAGTGCCTGACTCAGCTCTTTCACAAGTGATCTAAATAAGGGTATCAGATTTGTGGAGGAATGAAGCTAGAAGGCATAGTTAAGGTTTTAGATAAATCATTTTACTTAAGGAAGACCTTTACGTAGAGATCCAGATCGAAGAAGGTAAAGTTTAATAAGGATGTTTGTATCGTTCTCCATCCAGTTTCATGGCTACCCTTGCCGGTTACTTGTGTATAGGAGGCTATGATGTGTGTCTGTGAAAAAGGACACGGTAGCAATGTCTGGCAAGGAAGTTAATGATTTTCAGTATCCATAAAAGCAACTGATAGGACCAACATTCTGTGTGCTGCACAGATCACAGATCATAACTGGATATTGTGTTAATTTCTGGGAAATATACTTGAAGTGGATATATTCAAACCAGGATCTGTTCCAAGGAACATGACCAGTATCTTCATGATTAGACCTTGGGCCAAAAGTCAGAGGTTGTTACAGATAAATTTGAGCTGAATCTAAGTGAGAACTGTTAGCAGTCACATATCTGAGAAGAAAGAATTAACCACCTGGAAAGAGAGTCGTTCCTCATGATTCTGTCGAATATAGACCTGCCAAGTATGTATATGTGGCAGAATTATTATATGGGGGATTCAAATTATATAAGACATTGACTTACATGCTCTTCAAATTGTCCCTACCCTGGAATTCTATTATTCTCCATATAATTCAGAGAACAGAACTCAGGAGAACCCAGGCTTTTTTATTTTACTTATTTTTTTTTTTTTAACATCGCAGTGCCTGGCATATTGGAAGTACTGAAAACATATTTTCTGAATAACTGAATGCATGAAAAGAAGCTGCACGGGGAAAGAACCCTAAAGAAAACCTAAGAAAAGAACAGATACTAGGGCAGTGATTTCTACTCAGATGACCAAACCAGGAAACTGGACTTCATCTTCGCCCTTAGTCTTCTTGTCCTTATTCTTCCTCTGTGCACCTCTGTTTACTATCATTCCATATACTCGCTCTTTAAAATCTCTCAAATGAATTGATTTTCTTCTTTCCTTTTTCAGACCATCGTAGTAAAGCCATGTTCCGTTCTTGCCTTCCTGTAATCCATTCTTCACACTTCAGCTAAAGAGATCTATCTGAATTAAGTTTCTGAACCTGCCTACCATCCCTCAATTATTACTTAGCTTCCTTAGGATAAATTCCAGATGCCTTTATATGGCCCACAAATCCCTGCATCATCTGGTCCCTATTTATCTCACCAGCTTTATCTCTGTCTACTTCCCATCTTGCATGTTATGGTCTTAATATATTTAATATCTGTTACTTATTTGTAATTACTCCTCTCTCCCTGTGTGCATATATCCTGTTCCATTTTCCTCCTCATTCTTTGTATGGTAATGATAATCATTATCTATTATATTTGTAATAACTGATAATCACGTTGAGCAGTCACAATATTCTAGGTGGTGTTCCATACACATTTTACATGCATTATCTCTTTTAATTTTCACAAAGCCTTCAAGGTAGCAGCTGCTATTTTCCTCCACCTGTGAGGAAATACAGCTTTCCAGGGCCTGGGCCATACAAGGGGCCGGACCTACAGAGCTTAGCTTTCCTCTAAGTTATTTGGGATCTCAGGGTAAAGCTGCAATGTAAAACATGTGGCTGTCTGTCAGCTGGACCTTGAATATTCTATATAATTTTGGATGCTTAAATAGGGAGTCAAAAAAGAACTCCTCACTCTCTTTATACCCTAAAAAGAGTAGCATATTTTTTCTAGAGAATAGTTAGTTTCTCATCTGACCCTATCCCATCTTTCAACATGAGCAACAAATATATTCAAACCAAACACCTTTTTTTTTTTTTTTAAGACTGGGAGGGGGACGTAGTTTCAAAACACAAGATGTAGATGTTATAAGCTTGCTTTCTTATATATAATTAGCCACATATAATATCTCAAAGTTTGATATAAGAATAGTAATGATCACTTATAAATAAGTATATAAGAAATTTAAATGTGTCCTTGAATCAATCTTAGGCTATTCGTCCCAATAAAACTTACAAAGTCAGTATCAAACAGCAAGGATAATTAACCTCCTTTTTAAAGAAAAAAAAGTCACTAAATAGGGTACATTTAAATATAATGCTGGCATCTTAATCTGGAAAGAATTACCCCCATTTGTTCCCACAAATACAGGATCTTATATTGGCTCTGCATAGGTTTTTCCTAAGGTCTTTGAAGATACTGTCTCTTCTAGCAGTTATTTAAAATTAGCCAGCCGTCAAGCAAGGTTCTCTTCCTTGTTTCCATGTTCCTAAGAAGGGCAGTGATTATCTATATCTCATAGCTAGAGTTTTATTTAAAAAATAGTTCTATACCAAAACATTTCCAATAAAAAATATAAGTATGTGTATATGTATGTTTTATGCACATGTATATGCAAAAATACAATTAAATGTCTTTGTTTCAGATTTTACATAATCAAAACTTTACCCATGGGCCTCACTGGGTTAAATTTACTAGGCAAATGAACAGCAAAATTCTTAGAAGAATAAAGATTTCTTAACCTCTCTAAAAGAGTCTCAAGAATCTCAAACTTTAGCTATTTGAAATCGATATGAACTTTAAAGAAAAGTTATTTCTGAAGTAGTGTGATGATGAACCCTACTGAAAACTTCTGAACCATTTTCTTTCAATTATAAAGATCACTAGAAATATGCTTGAACATTTATTTATCTGTATCCCAGCACACTAGCCTCTGTCTGTCCTCTTCTTGCTTCCTGTTTAGCTTAGATTCCATGGGCATAATTTCAATACACTCAAAAATCCCTAAACTTTTTTGCTCCTCTTTCATTTGGTTGTATCCACAAGTCATACTCACAGCCACCAGTGAATTTTCTTTCCTCATGTCTGTGTTTGAACACCTCTGTGCTGCCGGAAGACATTATAGCAGAAGTTGAGCCAGCTTCATTTGGGAACTCAGCAGTGCCCAATAATTGCAGTATTTTTCTCTTACCAATCTTGTTTCTACTCTCTGCCGCTTTCATTAGAGACCTCCGCGGTCCTCAAACCTGCATCTTCTGCACATGAGCTCACAGTCTGCCTCAGAGGAAGAGAAAAAAGAAACCAACAGGGTGCCCTAAATTATTTGCTGCCAAATACACACTAACACTTGTCCTTCTCCTGTTTTATTAGAGGAAAGTAGGATACTCTCTTCTTGCCTGTGCCCATCTCTTCCCAGTTTCTTAGTCATGTTGTGCTGACTTCGCATTTGCTCTCATACCTTCAGATTCTGCTCTCTTCTGTATTTTGGCCATCAGCATTTAAACATTCTCAGGTTTCACCTATTAAGAGAAATCTTCTCTTTATTCCACATTTCCACATCAGTTCCTACCCATTCACTTCCCAATCCGGTGTTAATAATTGATTTTAAAATCTTTCTGAGTCACCAACTCGAACCTAAAGAATCGAGAGGCAATCACATTCCACATATGAAGCTCATGTAGTGACTTATTTATCATGTGAAGTTTTAACACTCAAAGTTGACTAGTTTATAAACAGGCAAAGGCCCATTCATTCAGTAAGAGATCTAGAGGATTGAAGTGAGACAGCTCAAAAGTTTCAGGCACCCATTTTGGACTATGACATGTTAGCTGGTAATGTCTCCTTGTGTCTGGATGTCTGCTGATGTTCCCAAGGAAGACATGCTAATAATTGGATTTGATCTTATTCATTAAATGGTAACTTAAAACCTATTCTTTTTCTATATCAATTAAAACTTGGTATTTGCCTGTTACTCACAGACGTCTTTAACTGAAGAACATTTATTTTTCACAGACTCTGTCTTGCTATTATCATAACCTTGACAATCTGGAGTGAAGAGAAAAAAGAATAATGAGGTTATGTGTTGTTGTAAATAACTGCTTGTAAGAAAGAATATAGAAAGAAGAAAAATTAAACACTTTATCTAGATGAAAAAACTGTGCAAATATATACTCCCTCTGACATGAATTTATAGTATATTCCCACAACATATGTCAGAGTCATTTATGACTCTAGCTTTTTGTCCTTTGCAGAACATCTTTTTTAAGTCATGAGCTAAAACACTTAATATTATAAAGTGAGATAACTGCTCAGTATTGCTTTAAATTAATTGACTATGGAGAACAAGAAAGTTCAGAAAAACTGAGAAATCAGACAACTTACGAAAGTTGGTAACAAATATATCAGAACTTTAAGCAGTACTTTTTGAGTGTCTCCTTTATGTATGTGTTTCCTCCTTATTTTCATAATTTCTCTTAAATGTTATATTTAAGGTATTTTTTATTAGTATAAGTTTTCTGTTTTTGAAAATGACAAATGAAAATGTGAGGACTATTAATATTCCACTGTGTGCAGATTTAATCAACTTGTTTTATTGGAGAGCAATTCCTAGATAGCTGGTAGGCTGCAAAAGATGATTTTGTCCATGGGAATAACTGGCCCCCAATACTTTTGGCAATTTTCCTGGAGAGCTCAGAAATTGCCTTTTTTAAGAGCTCATCAAAGAGTTCACAGGTATGTTGACAGGAAAGCCATTTTAACCCCTTAGAAGTGATCTCTTTTTGGTTCTAATGTTCTTTCTGTTGCATGTGTGATGTAAAAAAGATGCCTTAAATTTCTTAGAACATGGTGGTGCCGATGTGTATGGACGTTTATGTTTTTGTTCATGTGAAAATTTGAAGAACTTCCCACAGCTGTTCCGGAGCTAAGGCCAAAGAATATGCGTTCTCCAAAAGGCCTATCTAATGAAACAATACCTGGTTTCTCTGAATGAATGCGTTTAGACGAGGCACGTACAGGGTGTTCCATTGCACGTCAACCTTTACTTTATAATGATTGAGCAATAAAAACGGAAACTAAGTTGCCTAATTTCTGAGATATGAATTTCTGCTTCATATTTTGTTGTACTTAATATATTTTATGAGTTGTAGTAAAAGTTTTATTTTTTCAAAGAATTAGTCTATTATGCTTGTATAGAAAAATTTTAAAATAATATTCTCATGGCTTTTTGTTGAATTATTTAAAATCCGTTATTTTCCCAGTGCCACTACTATATCCAGGGAGCAAGAGGGCTACCTCAAAAACTACATTTAAATCAATGCTGTTTTGTGATGATTTATGGTAAGATTGGTGAACCAATTGAGTTTGCTTTTTTCCTCAGGGCAACATTTATAAACATCTGTCCAAATAAATGTTCCTATTGAAAGAGACCCAATTGGCACCAACACCATTTATTTTGCCAGCTCAAACAGAGGAGGAAGAAGTAGTGTAGCAGGAGGAGAAGAGTGATAGACTTCTTTTATTCTTTCTCACATTCTGAAGACTGGCAAATGCATATTTATAAAAATAATTATTATTATTATGACATTTGTGAGCATATTAAAATTATGGACCCAGAAGGTAAAATTTCTTCCTGCCCCAGATTAAGGTGAGGACATTGAAAATCAGAACCTGCTAGTAATTTTAACCAACTCGTGTATGAGAACTGGAACCCAGATACTCTGACCTTCACCCTAGTGCTCTCTTAAGTCGCTGTCTCTGCAGGGGTCCATCATAGTTTGCTTTGAGCTCTAGCAGTAAGCATGTAAGGCCGTATGAGGATCTGAGTACTCTTTTGTAAGTTATTGCTTCTATTTGTAAAACAAGCCAGGAGTGGCCTAAGGTAAAGAATGTCCTTTAATAAAGTGCCTAATTTCTTCCCGGGGTATACTAGAGGCTGGGAAAAATGTGGTCATGCATGTTTCAGAGTGGCTCATTTTCAAGAGACAGACTTACTAGTCAACAATTAGAGCTACCCTCAACCTGATCATGCTTTTGGACGCAGTGAGTATGTGTGTCATGGTGAAATTAAAAAAAGACACCATGTCTTTCTCATATCTGAGCTTTTGCACATCTGAAATGATGCTCTTGTTTTATTCCATGGCTTTCTTTGGACTGAAATGTATCCATTAACATTTGTGTGCTTTTCTTTTCCATCCATCCTTCTCCATCTCATGAAAAGCACATCTGGGTAAGTTGAATGACAACGGCTGCTGAACATGTTTATTTTCAGCACCATCCTTTTTTTCTTTTATCTTTAGTATTTCTCTTTTCAGTTGTGACACAAGCTGCACTGCCTCTGACCTAAAATGAAAAATGTGAAGTGTATTCATTTCTACACCGTAAAGGAATCATTGGTTCAGAGAAATGTTCACACTCAAATTAATGATGGTGGCCTTGCAGGCACTTCTGTTTCTTCAGTTCTACTAGGAACATGTCAAAAGGCATTCTAGATGTCATTTCCTTACTTCTGGAGTCATTCTCTAGGAGTTAGGATGGCACTCAGTGAGGCTTAAGTCATGGGCCACTTCAGTACGTTGGACAGTGCTGTATGATTGGGTCCTTCTGTGTGCTCCCTAGTGCTTTCTGGTTCCCACTGCATCCTCTTCCAGACACAGGCTTCTGTGTTCATTACTAGAACTGTACTTAAATGAAGAGGGTTAAATGCTAGATCTTACCCAGTAGGACTTTTATGCCTAGATTCCAAAGAAATCCTTGGTTTTGGTTGATTCCTTCGGTTGTGTGTGTTTCTTCCATTATTTCCGATACTACTGGTTAATTTTCAAAGCTTTAAAATCCAAACAACTCAATCCTGCTCTTTGAACTAAAATTAAAACATATTATTATCTATTCCTAAGACAAATTGGGCTTCGAAGCAAAACAAATTGTGTACAACATTTACAAAATATTTACATTGGTGTAAACTTTTGCTTTGGTAGCATGGTGAGCTTTTAAAAACACTCTAGTTTGGGGGAGCTATTGCTTTTAAATTTAAAGCTATATATATATATATTATACACACACACACACACACGCATATTTGGTAAATAAATGGCTCCAATGAGATGCTGTTATCCAGGAAGTTAGGGAGAGTGCCCCTAATTTGCTCTATGGATATTTTATATGCCAATACAAGGTCATGTACTTTGTAGTATTGCTTAGTTCATTACTATCACTTATATTTGTTATACTTTTCTACTCTAATTTTAAGTTATGGTTACTATTACTGATTATTTAACAATGCAGAATTTACTTCAGTTATGGTAATTTATGATATTAAGAATATTAAGGATAAACTAGGATATTAAGCTCTAGTAAGTGTTCTTAAAAATGCAAGGTGAGCTGTGGTTAGGGTAATGTTCAACTCTGCTAGCCAAAGTTGTAAGCTCTTACTTTTTAAAAATAATGAATATTCTAGACATTAGATTTAAAACATTGTTTTCATGTCATCATATAATACTGGCCTTCTGTTTTCTAAAGACTTTTAAATTTCATGAGGAAAAAAATCCCAATAATAAAACTTCATTTCCCTATCACTTTTTGAATGAAATACTGAAAAAGAATAAATGCATGATGCATTGTCATTTATGGACTTTAAGAAACTGATGTAATTGTCTTCATTCTAAAATTCAGATTCTTGTCGTCTTGTACATGCTCCTGGAAATTAACGGTTTATGACCTCAAAATCACTTCCCTTGTAGAATCTCTAACAGAAAGCTTAGGAAGTTAAAGTACAAATATAGTGAAAAACAGAAGATTTGAGGTGGAAAGATCATTCATTAAATTAGCAAACAGAAGATAAGAATTTAAGCATCAACTTTCCCATGTGTTGCATACCCTTGAGTGACTGACGTATTCTCTTTATTTATTGATACCACCATCAACTTCCCGCACCTCATAAGAGCATGAGAAAATATGTATAACCTCAGAAGCACAAAACCTATAAACTTCAAAATATGAGTTAAAGAGGGCTGAAAATTAGATGAGGCACTACGGTAATCTAGTCTAAATGGTGTCCAAATACCCTGAAAATTACCAGTGTTCCTCCAGTAAGTCCCCAGTTTACTATCAGGAAGTGACTAGGGAGAACAGACCATAAAATCTTTCCAAAAGTGAAATTGTTCAATAGAAAGTAATACAAGTCCCTTTAGTTTTCAAGAACAGCACGAGTAATTGTATTGCTCCATCACATTTGTGTGTGTGTGTGTGTTTATACCTTTTTAATGGTTTTGAAACTGATTAAATTCAAAATAAAGTGAGGAAAGAAATTATGTAAATCCCAATTCAAATTCACAAATAAATTCCTGAGACTAAGCCCTCCATTTCAGAGCAGCTTGAAGAACAAAAGTTTCAATATGAATAAGCTTTGGTTTTAATGTAGTCAAACTATTTCAATTCCAAACAACGTAGCATGTGTTCTTAGAATCTAAATAAAACACAACTTAGATGTGTAATGGACTTTTAAATGCACTTCATGTGAAAATGTGCCATAATACGATACACAAACACACATTCACTTGCACACACACACACAATCACAGTATACTGTACTTTTAAAATCAAGTCAACCTTGTTAATGTTGAATTTGAAACTCTTAATTTTATGGAGCTAAATATGTATATTTAGGCAATCAATGCTCTGAAGCAGCTGATTGGGATTTTGACATTTCTGTTTAGAATAATTACGTGAGTTAAGATATACATTTTCAGCTTGCACATGTTAGAAAAAATGTGGGTGGCACCATATTTTGTTCATATTTGCTGACCAGAATTTCAAATGGTTTCTCAAATATGTAATGTTGATTTTCATAGAATTGATCAACAAGTCTAGATTTCCGAATAATACAGTTATAGCCTATTGTCTGTTTGAAATTTGAGGTGATCATTTCCTACTTATCCTTCTGACTCTTGAATTTTAATGGAACAAACAATTAATAATGGTGTGAAGTAAAGTATAAGTAAGTTTACTGCTAGCATTATGTAACGGAGATTTATTCTCTGGCCTACGCTGTTGAGAAGAGATTCAACTGTCAAATTATTTTGACTTATATTTTATTCTTGGTTCTTATTGAGCCACATATTTATTTCTTCTGGTTATATCAATAACTAGTTACTTGTCATGTGCTACAGTAAATAAATAAGGCCTGAAGATAAATTTTTCAATCAGAGAATTACTTTGTATTACAATTACACAGAATCAATTGAACTGAAACCAGTTACAAGAAGTTTCGGCTTTTCCTTTCCAATTAGATAAACAAGACCAGCCTCCTTCCTCTGACAGAGGTGCAGAACCTGACATTAAGGAGGAACAAGAAGAGAAAAGGCACAGCTCCTTTTTTTCTTACAGTGTTAAGGATTAAAAGGTGTGATGTAAGGGGGTAAAGACTATACATATTAGCCAGGAGGCCAAATAAGTATATACCACTTCTAAATATAAACAAACCACAAGAAAAGAAAGTGGGAGACTGTCATTTTATTTAATACTAACAATGAAGTGGATGCAATTGGTTTTAATGTAATCAAATTCTTATCATCAGTTTACCCTCTTTTCTCAGTAATGAAACATTCAAAGGGTAATTAACTAAAGGATCATAGGAGGGTTAAGAAAGTTAACTCTGTGGCCAAGTTTTTAGACTCAGATTCTGGCTCTGCCACCTCCTGGTTCTATGCTCCAAGTGACTTTTGCTCTTCAATGTCCTCAGCTGCAAATGAGTATCAATATATATCTTAACCATTGTGAAAATTAAAGAAATTATACATATAAAGCACTTAGGATAAAGCACTTAGGATAGGATAAATGAATGTTAGCCATTGTTGTCTGGGATCCAAACCCAATTTGTCTACATCCAGAACCTTTGTTCTTTCAAACCATGATATAGTATTTCTGAAGAATAGAAGTGGTTTAAAGAGAGCACGATAGATAAACCTCTATTATGGTACATTTTGAATGAGAGGTATAAGAAGTGCAATAACTGGAGTATACACAAGTTATACTATTTGTATAGAAGAGAAATCTAATTCTGCCTGGGAGAGGTTTTGGAATCTTCACAGGAAGGATAAAGCATTAACTGTGTCTGAGGGACAAGTATGAGTTTGCCACGATTCTGATGCAAAGAAGGATGTTTCAGTCAGAAGAAAAAGATAAGAGTCATGGAAAAGGTCAAATAAAATGAGGTATTCAGGGGATGGCAAGTATTTGGGCACTGACTGAGCACAAGAGTCTGGAGAGAGAGCCAGGGCCAGATTACTAAAAGTTTTTTTTCCATCATGCTGAGATATTTGACCTTTATTTTTAGAACAATGGGGAGGTTTTTAAGTAGGCGAGTCTTAACAAAAACTTTGTGTTTAGGAGGGTCTCATTGGGAGTTGGAAATAGGATGGAAAGGAGGGGGTACCAAACAAGAGACAGAGAGACTCTGGGAGTCCATTGCCATGATCCACAAATGATGAGAATTTGAACAAAAGCTTCGGTAGTAGTCAATCAATTTGCAAAATATCTTATTTAATATTAGAGAGTACATTTTTTTCTCTTTCTGAACAGCCAATATAGGTAACTGCTAAACAAAATTCGTATTCCTTTTCAAGATGTAGTGCACAGTTTGATGTTAACAAAAACAAAATACTTAGAATTCACTCTGTCATCAAAGATCCCAGATGGTTGTCAACATTGAGAGTTTTGTGGATTACAATATAACAACCATTCAAGAGATATTCTTAGCTACAGCATGGGAAGAAAAGCAAGAGACAGTGGAAGAGCAAAAACTCTTCAGAGTCTTGGGTGGGAGAGGAGATGCACGCATGTGGTGCTAAGCAACAATCTCTATGAGTGATTTTTGACACTATAAGTATCCAGATTTTGAAGGATAAAGAGTCTTTGTGGAATGGGATTATCACAAAAATGAAAGGAAGGGTCATGATTTAAGCAAACAGTAAGATTCTGATAGTTGAAGAAGGGAAAGAACTTCTCAGCTCTGGAAAATGGTACTCGCAATGATAGAATTAGTAAAGCACAAATTATTTGCAAAAGTAGGTTCTCAGTCCTGGTTAGAAGTGAAGACGATTAGAAAGGGAAATCAAGGCTAAACCTATTTGGTATTTGTAATTCAGGTTGAGGGTTATACTTTAAACATTCAAGGAACCATTGGAGGGTCTTCAGAGGACAATGCTATGACAAAAGTAACAGTTCACATTCATTAGCTGCTTCCTTTGTGTGAGGCCCTGTTGTAATCACATTACATGTATTTTCTCAGGTCACTTTCAGGAAGGTACTGTTATCAGCTTTATTTTACAGATGAGGAGACTGAGGCACAGAGAGGTAAAGTGACTTGTCTGTGGATGCACAGTAAGAAGAGGAGGCACCAAGAATCAGGCCTGAGCAGTCGGACTTTAGAGGCCGCTCTCTTACCTAATCTGCCAGCGTAGCAGATTCTTTTTATGCCAGGTGCATTAGAAGGGTTAGAGAACTCGAGATAGGGACCAATTAAAGGGTTGGGGAAAAAAGTATGGTGGCAACGGGACTAGAAAGTAAAGAAAGATGAAATAGAAAACATGAAGGGGAAATGGGCAGGCATTAAATAGAAGGTGACTGGCGCGGCCATCACACAGTCATCACAAATTGGCAATCCTAAAATAGCATCGTAGGCTAAGTGGTCTGCCAGTAAAGTCTCTTTTCACTGACAGTGATGGACCGTCCACACTGAGAAGAATGTGAGAAAGGAGACCTTACTGGCCCTGTGGTCTGTGACTTTTTTGAGTAATTAATGAACTTTATTTCTCAGAGTTTAACACTTTCTTGAACTTGTTGATTTACGAGTTGTGTTCCCGTACTATGAGGGCATGAGGACAGGGAACTTTGCATGCCCCAGGATTAATCAAATTTGTTAGGTAGTCAGTCATCTGATTCTTTTTACAGACCTACTATGTGCCAGGCTTTGTGTTCAGCAAAGAATAAAACCGACTGAATCTCTGAGTCGTTAAAATGTTAAAGGTACTAGAGGTAGGAATGCTTAGTATTCTAGGGCACTTATAAAAAGAAGTAGTAAATACTGCCTCGGGGGTGAGGAAAGGATAGCTTCAGAGAAGAAGTATTTTTGTATGTCTTGAAAATCAAGACAAAGTGAGGGGGGGGCAAGGCAGGGAGGCAGGAGGACATTGTTGAGTGTCCTCACATTTGTAAGGAACACAGCTTACAAATATGCAGGCATACTCCACCAATTAGGTCCAAACTACAATAGCTGAGGAGAGACATAAAACCAAAAAAGGAGGAACCAGACATTTCCATTTGGATTGAGTCACTGAGGCAAAGCCATACTTGCTTGCTTACATTCATGTGGATTAAGAGTTAGAAACTACAAACCCAGCAAATGCCCTTGATTTATGTACATTTGTTAGACATCCTTGACCATTTACCCAGAAATCCTTGGGGCTGGTTATTCTTAGGGTGCCCACACCTTGTTCCTGTCCTCAGATCAGGCCTGGCATGAACAGGCTCCCCTCTGTACAGTTATATATGGGCATGCAAATGACTCATACCCCCCAAGAGTTTCTCACCTGTTGGGCCTCCTGAGGTGTCACTTTCCAGTCACAGTAACTCATTGACACCTAATTCAAGAGAGTCTGACACCTTTGGGGGAATCTAATAGCATTCTTCACTGTAGATGAGAATGTGTTTCTTGAAAATACTCAATGATTCAGAAGTTTTTCTTCTTCAGTACAATTAGTACTTTTCTTTGAGTTTTCACACAGGTGATGACTAGCCCTGAGCCAGATAGATTTTCTAAAAGGAAGTGCTACTGATATCCTCTAAAATCTAGTCTACATCTTAAGACAAAAATGCATACCCATAATTATAGTGATATATAAATTATCCTTTGGGAAAAGATGGTTGAATATTAGATTGTCTGGAGAGAAAAAAAAAGAAAAAAAACCAAAAATATTTCTTCAGGTCTAAAAACAAAGGCAGCAATTTCCAGACTCACACATATACTAGGGAAAGTTGATCACAGCCCTGCTCTGGAAGAACTGTCACTTGACCTTTTAAAATGTTGACTCTGGAGTATAGAAAAAAATTCATACCTTTCCACACAGGGACTGGTTCAAAAGAGAACACCAGTATATTCAAAATGCCTGTTTGTGGCAAATCAGTTTTTTATTTAGTATTTCCTAAACAGTTCGGGTCACTATTTCTCTGTCAGTGACACCAAAATATCTCATGAGAAGAAGCATGCCCCCATACAATTAATGTTGACACTTAATAATCTGTTAGAAAATCATAATGTATTAAACTCAGTGATTTCCAATTATTCTAGTTTTGCCTGTATTATTTTTTTAACATTGCTTCTTTCTCATGGCATACACCCAGATATATGTCTTTTATAAATTCTGTATGGTGCAGAGTTTTTTAAGATTGAGAAGAATTAAATGTAATGTTGCTTTGAGAATTTCAGTGCATTTCTTTACACAGTTGATTCTACCCTCAGATTAAGGGAAAACGCATCTGGAGTTAAAGTCATGTAGCGCTCCGTTCTGCTGCAAAACCCAGCCTTCCACCCCTTACCTGGCAGTTTCTCTCCTGTTTCAGCTCAAAGGCCTTTACATGGGCTCCAGCCCTGCCAGTTGGGGTCCAAGGGACAGAATCAGGTGGACTAGAGTTCCCTTTTCCTATTATCTTAGCATATTCTTACTAAAGTCATCATGGTTACAAGAGTTTGCGATTTAAGCAAAACAAACAAAGCAAAAACAAATAAAACTTTTTCAAGGGCCAAATTGCCCAAAGATTTCACAAACAATTGTGCGATTAAATTTCCATTAAGACAGAAAATAGAACTACCTGAGCACCTTGGATTGCATCTTAACCACACTGCTGTCAGGGATCCCATGCCAGATCACACTCGGGATCCACCAGAGTGAGTGTTACTCTGACAAATTGGCTCAAGAGGAAAACAGAATTTAAGGATTTTTTTTTTTTTTTGAAACGAAACTTTGAATGGGTATTGTAAGCCAAAACAGAAAAAGATACTTGGGCTACAAAAAAATATATACGTTATGGGGCTCAGTTTACTCTAACAAGAAGTACCTAACTGCGAACGCTGGCAGACATGTTCAACATTCACAGCTATATATTGAGCACCTTGTCTGTGCCTGACCTTGTTCTAGATGCTTCTAATTATCTCTAAACAGAATATGTGAAAACATCGGTCCTCCTTGAGCTTATATTTGATTGGGATATAAAAGACTGAGGTGTAAATGATACTCTGTGTTTGAAGATAAGTGCTGTGGAGAGAAATAAATCAAGGAACAGGGATAAAGAATGTCTGGTGGGGGTTGAAGGAGAGAGGGGAGAGACAGAGGAGGTGACATTTGAGTAAATATTAAAAGTAGAGAGGGAGTAAGCCATGTGGAAACAGAGGGCACAAGCATTCCACACAGAGAGAATAGTGGGTACAAGGGTCTTGAGGCTGAAAGGTCTGCCCTGTTTCCAGGGAACAGCGAAGAGGCAGCATCATTGTGCGAGGTAGCAGCTGAATCAGAGAGTTGAAGAGGGTAGGAGAGTAGATCCTAACTGCCGCTTTGCCTTTTATTCTCAGGGAGACCAGGAGTGATTGGAGGGTTGTGAGCAGAGAAGTTACAGTATCTGACTCAAGTTTGAACAGGTTCACTCTGGCTTGTGTGGTGTAATATTTTTAGAGAACTAGTCAGAAGTTTCACAATTAAAGTGTTCTAGCTTTTAAAAATGGCTTTTGTACAACTCCTTTAATTCACCTATGACAATGTTATGTGCTTCCTTGGTGCTGAGTGCCTATTTACTTGCCTTTTTACTAAATGTAGCAAAAAACGGCTGTAAATGTCTGTTTCTTCCCCTTTACTGCCACTCAGCTCCTGCATCACTGGAAGTGTTTCTTGCCCTATTGGGTATAACATTACAACTCCGAATAAGGCTCCTCAGCCCCGTGGAGGTCTGCTCTCCATTGGCTTGCACGTATCCCATGCCGAGTCCTTCTTCTGACCCCCCACATTTACTGCTTATCCTGCTTAGAACGCCTTTCCACATTCCCTTCAAAGCCAGCTTGGTTGCCACAATGCCTTCACCAAGTGTTTCCATTGCTTCTGACCCATATTCCAAAATCCTCCCGCTCAGAACGTGCATCACCAAGTTTTAGCATCTGTTTGTGTACTGTGTTGTGTTTTTAGACAGTTCATGTGTTTGCTTTTTCTATCTAACCGGGGATCTTGTGAAAAAATGGGGCCATGCCTGTATTCTCACATGGGACACAGGTCTAAGCTCACAACAGGTGCTTACAATGAGTACCTGATGGTTGGTTGGTTGACCCTTCAACCCCTTTCTCTCAGTACCAGTAGCAGTGAGACTAGGCTCCTTGAGTCTGTTTTTCAATGAAGGAATGTTGGGAAGCGCAAGGGAATGGGGGATGGTACAGAAATCCAGGTGAGGAAGCCCCTCTAGTTTTCACTTTGGATTCAAGGCACGGGTCACTCTTCTCTGTCACAGGTGCTGAGTAACTGACAGGTAGAACTGACCTGTGCTTTCCTTGCTAGTCCCTCAAACAAAACAGCAGTTGATTTATATGTCTCTTCAGCTGCTCTAACTTCAGTTTTTATTTTGCCTCTTTGTTTCTTTTTTCACACTGATTATTTGTTGGCAGCATCCACTGCAAATATGGAAGTTCTCACTGAAAAGCATTTTCGGTTATATACAGTTGACCATTGAACACCGTGGGTTTGAACTGCTCGGGCCCACTCATATGAGAATTTTCATCGATAAATACACTACAGTATTATAATGTATTTTCTCTTCCTTATGATTTTCTTAATAACATTTTCTTTTCTCTAAATTTACTATAAGAATACAGTATAAAATATATATAACATGTAAAATATGTGTTAATCGACTGTTTGTGTTGTCAGAAAGGCATCCAGTCAACAGTAGGCTATTAGTAGTTACGTTTTTGGAGAGTCAAAAGGGCAATGCAGATTTTTGACTGTGTGGGGGGGTTGGTTCCCCTAGCCCCCGTGTTGTCCAAAGGTCAACTGTATCTTAACATACTATAATAAGCAATTGATTGTTTGATGGTGGGAAATAATCAAATGCTTCATTTTGGAGTTCATATATGATATTATTGATAGATTCCTAAGCGTGAAAGATACACATTCAAAAAAGCAAATAATATACTACATTTTTATCATTTGTGTGGAAGATCAAAGCATACTAAGGAACAGAGAATATATTTTCCAATATAGTCCTGGTCAGGTATATATCAATTTGAGGTTCAACACATATTTGCTCTTTCAACAATGAACGACTCAAATTGGTTTTGTAAATGGATGTCAGTTATAAGGCTCAGTAGTAGAGACAGTGATTAATAATACATTTGTCAAGGCTCTTTACAACATTTTTCTATCAGAAACAACCATTTGTTGTCATTGAGGTGTTTCACTTTCATTAAAAGCAGGAGTGATTATAAATGAAAAGGAATGTACTATTGAATTTCACACCTTACATTGCTTTCTAGTGATAGAAGTTAATTTCCCTCTGAGCTCTCTTTAAATGAGAGGTAATTTCATAGACTAGATTAAAAAAAAAAACCTCCGAATATAGCTACCTGGACCTGGACAGCATACTAAAATGAAGCACATGTCTTGAATGGGACTAAAATAACCAAATTTATCTACTGCCTCTATATACATTTTCTCTATCATTGAAATCGTAAGGAGAAGTGAGCAAGGCAGATGGAAGAAGCCTCATTTAGATCCCATGATGTATGCTTGAATATGCATATGTGGGCTATTTTCTTGTTAAAGAGATAAGATATTTGCTGATAATAGAATTCAGCTTCTTAGTCCATTAACATTTAATGTTTGAATTTTGTGAATAAATGTTGGGAGAAATTATTTTTAGATGTCCATGTTTCACTCATAAAATCAGTGGGTGATTTCCATGTATTACTAAAAGGAAGAAAGAATTCTGTTATTCTGTATTAGCTCAGAAAAAGTTTGTAAAGGATTATTGGTTTTTAAAAAATATTGTCATTAAAAATAGTCACCACTGTCTTTTTCCATGCTACATAACTAATAATCTCTGCTGTGTACTTCAGGCATGAACTTCTAGAAGAAGCTCGGAGGAAGGGATTACCTTTTGCTCAGTGGGATGGGCCCACTGTGGTTGCATGGCTGGAGGTAAGAGAATTAAACCAGAAAGCTCTTAAATTCATCACTTCGGTTTGATACTTTTTCTAGATACAGGTAAGGATGGGTTCCTGAAGTCGCAGCTTTCCAGTAGCCTGGAGTAGCTTATAAAGGGAATATTTGCTTTATCCAGGGGGCTACGGGCATTGTTTGGATCTTACTCTGATACATTCTTGTGATTGGGGCAGAAGGAAGCACCCAGTGGGATAAAAGGAAGTTTCTCTAAATCTCACCATCTTCATGTCCAGAGAAAGAGAAGACAGCTATTGAGCCACACATCTGTTGTCGCAAGAAAACATCTGTCCCCATCCATCAGTCCAGAGTTCTTCCTCATCAGCAGGTTACAGAGAAGAGCCATCTCTATCTTCAACACTTCTGTGTTTTCCAAGAGATCACTGTCACCTGATTGCATAGAGAACCATTCCTTTGCTTGTAAATTAATTCTAGATCCTAATTCTCTAAAACCTAGAGGCCAGCTAGGTTTAGCCACTTGGAATAAAGCAAGAGAACACTTAGCCCCTTGTTCTCCTCTTGGTCTGAAGTGAGTGTTATAATGAAACAAGAACTACATTCAGCATTTTCTACAGAACACTGGGGCCGGGAAAACAAAAAACAACAACAACAAAAAAACAGCACCTGAGCAGGGTGGGGGGCAGCAGGAGCAGACTGGGGCAGTGGAGGAAACACACATTTCATCACAAAAGACCCCTTCGTACCACGTATTAATAGTGCTCACTGCCTATTCCATTCGGTTCTCTAACGTGGGCTGCTAGCCGCTGCCGGGAGATGCCAATGTCAGGGCAAAGAAGAAAACAGGCTTTTCTTGCCTGGCAGAGGCTATTGGAACCCATTGTTCTAAGTGGTTGGAGATGATGAAATCACTGACTTTCATCATCCTATCATATCCAGAGCTAACAAATTAATCAACGAGGAAAAATGAAAACCCATTTTAGTTTAAAAATTAGTCTTATATAGATAGATATAAAGACATACTTTTTTCTTAGACTGAGTGAAAGAAGCCTCTGTCTTGCTTTATTTTATTTTCTCATATCAGTCAGGGGATTTTCAGCATATTAGTGATCAGAGCTGCTTCTTCCAAATGTGCTTTTAAAATTATGATACTTTAAAAATCAACTATAAGGCAACATGCTTAGGAAAGCACACTTCAAAATTGATAGCAGTTTTTTTGTTCAGTGTCACTCCAGTAAAATGAGCTACAGTTTGACAGAGAGTTAGCTGCTATTTTGGCAAGTGATGAACAAAGCCTTAGACAAAAAAGAAAAAAGCTTTACCGACATTAAGGAGCTAGGAAATGACAGGCAGTGAAATTTTGTGCTAATTAAACCTATCCTGAGCACACAGAAGTTGCTCATAATGTGCTTCCTAAAGTGACTCAAATGATAAAATGGAATAAACAAGATGAGTGAGCAGGGTGATCCAATGATGGAGAGCTCTTAACTTTCTAGCTCCTTTAGTGCCTCCTCGTGTGCACGGCCTGGTAAGAATGATGTGCAAACATAAGTCTGCTGCTTCACACACCATTTGTCAACACCAGAAACTTTTTGAAAGTCTAATTAAGGATGGTACCCATAACAGTGTATTGGCAAGATTTGGGTAATATTATTCAGTATAGAAATCTAAATATCTTAGAAAGGGGGGGTGAAAAATCATTAGGGTCCAGGGAAGGTATATTTAGATGTTTACTTATTGTGCACAACATGAGTTTATAAACTAAGAAGTCCCATCTTCCATCCCATCTAACAGTGCCTGTCAAGGTGAGGTCAATACTTTGTGCCACACCTGCTGGAAGATAGCATGAACTTCTCAGTGATGGGCTATACTTAGAGCCCCTCTGCCTTGTCTTTTATCTCTAATCACAGCCCAGGCCACAGTGACTCAAAGATTTGGCTTTCTGTTTGTTTGTCTGCCTCCCCTGTAGAGACAAGTTAACTTCCTCATACATACGACAGAATTTTTTAAATAAAAGGATATCTAGTTGGGTTAGTTATCTATTACCATGTAACAAAGTATCCAAAAACGTAACATTTATTTTCTTCGTGGCTTCTGTGGGTCAGGAATCTAACCTGGGTTTCTGATCAAAGTTTCTCACGAGGCTGCAACCAAGGGGTCAGCCAGATTGGCAGGCATCTCAAGGCTTGATGTGGGGAGAATCCACTTCCAAGCTGACTCTTGTTTTCACAGTCATGAGTCAGTTCCTTGCCAGTGACTGGCTGGTCACATCTGTTCCTTGCCACGTGGGTATCTCCAGCAGGGCTGCACACAACGTGGCAGCTGAATTCCCCCAGAGCCAGAGCACTGAGAGGAGGGAGGGAGAGAGGACTAGCAGGAGTGAAGCTACCCTCGTTTTGTAACCTCATCTGGAAAGTGGCATCCCATCACTTCTACAATAGTCTATTCATTAGATATAAGACACTGGTTTCAGCCCAAAGTCAAAGGCAGAGGATTACACAGAAGCACAAATATCAGGAGGAAATCCCTGGGACCCATCTTAGAAGCTGCCTACCACAATGCCCTAGAAGTCATAAAGCTGACTCTCTTTGTTTTACAAATGAAGAAAATAAGGCCAAAGTTTAGAGAAGTTCCAGGCCTCGCCAGTGGCACTGAAGCAGCGAGAGCCCAGCCTCCTGGCCCAGAGCTCTGGGCGGTGACGTTTGCTGATTCATGGCTTTTCTTCTTTGTCCTGTTCTCACTGTCCTCACTCCTTTTGCTTAATCTGTTCATATCAACAAATAAAATAGTCCAAAAAAATCACTATTTTGGACATTTAAAGACCAAGAGTTAAACTGCTCACTTGCCTGTGCCCTGCTTCTTATTCATAGCTAATGATGGGGGGGGAACGGGAAATGAGAGAATATTCCTTTTTCCAAATGTGCGTAATTCAAATGCTACAACACCATCCGTGTGAGTTGGCATTCACCCAGCGCTTAAGACGTGTGCAGACACTGTTTACCGATTCCATTGTCTTTTAAGAGCATCATAGCAAAGTTGAAAAATTGGAATCCCTAAGTTCTGATGCATTATTCATTTTCTTATTCTCTTTACCTAAAGTTTTCCAGATGTTTATAACTTCAGTCTCTCCCTTTAGCACATCATTTTATCCTCCAAAACTTTGTCCATGCAGAACATCAACTTAAGTTCACACCACTATCGCATGCTATAGGTAGGTATGTGAGAAATGGGGCTTAACTACAATACAGGCTTGGATCAAAATCACATGGCTGGAGGTGGTAGGGCCATCTCTTTCGGCGACAGAACTTCTTTGCCCTCAGAATTCCAAAGGAGATTGATAAATTGAATTCACGCATTAGACAAAGTCGATTGAGCCTTTACCAAATGCAGCTTGGGGCTGTTCTTCTTGTCCTTAAATCCAAGGGGGCAGGGGTGGATTTGGTGATGTGCAGCTATTATGTTTAACCTAATAATATAAAATAGTTGTTAAATTGCACACCCGAGAGACTCAATTTCAAATCTTTAGTTCCATCACTGCCTAGCTGATATCTTTTAATAAATTGCTTAATGCATTTATGCCTCTGTGTCATCTGGGGAAAATAATAATAGCATCTGCTTTTGGGGTTTGGGCAGTAAAAGAGTTCATATGTGTAAAGTACTTAGAATAGTGCCTAGCACATAAGAGACACTATTAACTATTAGTATAATCTGTGTATGTATTTTTTCCCTACCCAACAGCTCTGGTTGGGAATGCCTGCTTGGTACGTAGCAGCCTGCCGAGCCAACGTGAAAAGTGGAGCCATCATGTCTGCTTTATCAGACACTGAGATCCAGAGAGAAATCGGAATCAGCAATCCCCTGCATCGCTTAAAGCTGCGACTAGCAATCCAGGAGATGGTTTCCCTAACAAGTCCTTCAGCTCCTCCGACATCCCGAACTGTGAGTCCGCTTGTGCTCCTTCCCTCTCCAGTGCTGGGCAAATAGCAGCCTCTCTAAGTCCACAGAGCCAGGCTGTGGCAGCACACATTTCAATGTCAGCACGAATTATTCGGAAGAGACTTTAGCTTGCTCTTCATTAACCTTGCTGCTACTTTTAATAGGTTTTCAAGTGAGGAGCTGTGATTCCGATCAGACTTGAAGACTGTGACCAAGATAGACTTTTGAGCTAGTTTCTAACTAAAGTCTACGTTTTTCTCCCAGGCAACAGTATCCCAAGTTTACTCTTTTTTAGGATGTTCCCTTTAAAAAAAAAAAAAAAAGAACAGGAGATGAGCTGTTGGCATTAGTGCTTTCTAAAGATGCAATGCCGAACTCACTACTTCTTACGCAGTTTTCATAATTATGCAACTGTGCAGATATTTGATATTTTATAAACACCAAGTGGAAAACCTTCAAATTCTCTCTTTGCAAATTCTCTTTGCTTCTCATTTATAAATCCCTATTTTTCTGATAATTGTGTCCCTATCCTAATGCTAGGAAAGAACAAAATGTCTAAAAGAAAATGCATGCCAGATGACAAATTCATATACTAAGAACAACTCCAAATAATATTCATTCTTTAGTCCACTCCTGATTTATATATATCTTTTGCTGGTAATGGATATGATTTCTGATGTTAACTGAATTTCTCTGGTCCCATGTCTTATGCAGAATAACAAAATATGAAAGAATGAGGTACATTTGAGATGTGGGTAAAAGATAGAAAAGTGGTATTACTTTATTGCAGTTTTCAGACACAAAACTAAACTTGAGACAACTTTTCCTCTGTGGCCTCCAACAGTCCGAAAGAATTGGCTTCATGTGTATTGTATCTACCTTTACATTCCTTCCCAGCATACTAGGTTCTAATGCCAGAAATACCAGGTCAAATTTAAAAAAGTTTTATCTTTCTTGCATAATTCCATTTTAACTTTTTCTAAATCAGATGTAGAAAAAAGATACAGTTTAACAAACATTATGTATAACATTATTTTAAAATGTCTATAATGTTGTATCCTATAGCTGACGTGTTACTTAAGCTAAGAAATAATACAGAATATGTTTAACATAAAAGCTGAGTAGCCCATTAAAATAGGTATTGTAAACCAAATTCAGATCTGATAGAGTTTAATTTCCGAGTGAGAGCAAAGCATCACAGCTTGTTTGTATCGACACTCTTTTCCTAGGAGCAAATGCATACGTGGTTGCTGAAAATGCAAAATTGGAACCTTTGAAGTCCCAATTTCAAGAGGAAAAGTAGAATATATTTTATGATTTTTATTTAACATCCAGATCCATTTCTTAATGGAAAATAGAATAATTAAGCACTATTTTTCTAAAAATATCTAAGTGAACTTAAGAAATTTAAATCACAAACTATTAAAAGTAAAAGTATACTCAGTTGTTTAAAGAACAGTCAAATGTGGAGAGAATTTACAATGAGACTCTTCGTGATCTAGTGATGTAGCCTCAGTTCACCTCAAAGGCTTTATCTCCCCAGGACAGGATCCCAGTGACACAGAACTGCTTTCAGCTTGCTAAACTTTCATGCTTGTGGGTGATTGTGAGCTTTTGCAATTGCTCTTCACTCTGTCTGGAACACTCTTCCCACTCCAGGATCACCATCCTTCCCCAACTCATCATTCATCGAATGATTCGTGAATGTTTTTCCTTGAAAAAGCTTTCACTATGCACCAAAATCCGGTTTGCTTCCCTTCCTGCGTTACCACTCCATATACTTATAAAAACCAATTAAATTTTTTTCTTAATTTATCCTCCACTAAAGCCAACCAAGGATATTATCAGTTTTCCATGGCCTTAATTCAGTGCCAGGCAAATTATAGAGAGTAGTCAGTAAACATTCATCTTAAGAATGGTGATTGTACAAGTCACTCTACCAACGAATGCAGAGGCTGTAAAATCTGTATGGCCTTGACTTCTATGCCCTTCTACCATAGGACAGCTATGCTAAAGAAAATAAGACTTGCTCACCACTAGGTTTAGTAGATGAGATAGTTTAATTACTCAATGTTAGGCAGAAGCAAAAAGTTGTGGAATTCCAAAGAAGGGCAAACCTTCTCTGGAATTTGAATAAGGCTTCAAAAAGGAACTAACAGTTCAAAAACAGGTAATATATTATTAATTAATTATTAAAAATTACTAATTTTGTTCAATAGTAACTTTTGGATAAGATACCTTTTCAGTCTATTTCTTTTATCTTTTTAGAAAGATGAATTATTTCACATCATATATTATTTTATATTTTTCTTTTAAAACTTAGTAGTATGGTGTGAACATTTTCCTCATATTATTAATATACAATTATAATATCATGTCTAATTGCTGTATAACTCCTTCATGGAAATACCATAATGTATTTAACCAAATCCCTAATATTGGACGTTTTGCTTAACAATTTTCATTGTATTCACAATACCATAGTGGATGCACATATAGTTATATTGTTGCAAAAACTTTTTCCATAGCAATATTTGTGTATAGGGCATTTATATTCTTATTACTTTTAAATCTAAATTGCCAAATTGTATTGTGTAGCCTTTTCTTCATCTTTTTGTTAACAGTGATTGTTACATTGCTTAAATTTATATTTTTAAAATTACTACTAAAGTTAAAATGTTTTCATATGCTTATTGATTTAGTATTTAAATGAATTACCTATTAGTAATCTTTTCCATTTTTCTAAAGGATACAGGACTATTCCTCTTACTAATGTGTAAAAATTCTTTATTCAGAGAGGATATATACCCTTTACCAAATACTGATGCAAGTTACATAAAAGATAAGTTGTATCTATTTGTTTTAATAATGATCTACTGAATGCTTTTTCTTCCTTTTACTCCACCACATGGAAGTATTTACTCACTTTTAATACATTTTAAATATGATTTGCTTTGCTTATAAATTTCTAGTAATGAATCCACCATATAGAGTAAAGACTAAAACATCTTAAAGTCATCACCTAAAGTTATATATTAGGATTCACATTTTATTTTATTTATTTATTTTATTTTTATTTTTAGAGGGGGGTGGGGGCGGAAGGAGAGGAGAGAGAGAGAATCTTAGACAGCTCCATGCCGAGCACTGAGCCCAGTGCGGGGATGTTATCGTGTCTCCCAGAAGAACACTGTAATTAGTTCAGACTATACAAAGGTTTCTGTGTGTTCAGGTTTGGGTTTGTGTTCCTCAGTCAGGTGTATCTTGCTTATTTTTTCAAATTTTCAAGAGAAAAAGACAAGATTGTTTACTTAGGCTTTTTTTTTTTTAACTGAACAGAACTCTTGTCTGATTCTGCCTCCTTTCCTGTCTACATGAAATGGGCCAGACCACCAAAAGGAAAATCTAATATTTACATTTATTATTTTCTTGGGTCAGCCCTCATTTTCCAGCTTTCTGTTTCTTCTTCCTGAGTTGCTGTTACTCTGGAAAGTCTCTTACCTAAGAGAATAAGGATGGAGACATCAGTTCATCGAAATATTTGGTTAAAGGAGGATGTCATAAAGAATAAGTACATGCTTTAAATATTTTATCTTCAATAAAAATATGTAAATGTTCAGGCACTTGTAAATTTTAAATGAAACACTTAGGACTTTTCTTTGAGTACAATTCCAATGCCTGGAGTCCTACATTATCTTTCTTTTATAACTTCATACATAAAACATCTTCAATTTTTCTAGTTTGAGTTTCTTTTTAAAGTGGTAACTTCAGGATACTCAAAAAGCTATTTGAGCGCAGAATCCTCCTGGACATTTACAATCTTTTCCCGACTTTGATGAAATTGTATCTCATTGATAACGTGTTATAAGATTTGCCTAGATCTGTCTTTCCAAATAATTCAACTCAATGTTCATATGTGAGTGAAACTTATTTTCATTTTATGTAATATTTATTTAAATTGCCTAAGTAAAAAAATAGTGCAGTATAAAAAATGGGTTTGGGAACGCAGAATTCAGCAAATTCGAGCAGAAATGTGAAGCACAAAATAGGCATCAGTCAGCACAATATACAGGGGAAACAAAGAGCATTTATGAAACAAAAGATTTACTGGAGTAGAAATTGCTTAACAAAATTTCTAAAGAAATTGTAAATTTCTAATGAAACTGTGATAATATCCAACATCAGTGGATGCCTAAGTGTCAGGTACTGTTTGAAGTGCTTTACATGTTATCACTGATTTAAGCCCCACAACAACAACACTATGAGATGGGTGTTTTTTTTTTTATATCTGTTGTGCAGATGGGAAAACTGCTGTACAGAGAGGTTAAGTGACTTGTTGAAGGTCCCACCACCTTGTGGTTTGCCCCAGAGTTTATGCTACTGTTAAGTACACCCTCCTGCTTCCTGCATCTACCTGTTTTCTTCTGTTTTACGGCACTCTTCCAGTCTGCTTTGGTTCCCCTTTCCATTATTAGTAACCTCATAATAAAGTGAGGTGCAATTGTGCAAATGCTAGTCTTCATACAATAAGAAATATTTCTCTTCTTATACTGAAAAACATAAAATCAGATGGGGAGAAATGTGATTCTGGGCCATTTCGAATGTGAAAAGTAAATGTCAAGTTTATTTACTTTGTAACTCAATTATCAAGTAGAATAATACTGCAAAATGACCTAGGAAGTAACAGAAGTTACTTCCAGGTAAGGTAAGGTTTAGGATTATTCTGGGGTCTTGCTGCTTTACTTATTTTCTATTTCTGCCAGCAAGAGAAGTGATTATTTTCCCATAATTAATTTTCATGAGTTATCTCTTAAACTAATTTTAATATTTATTTTTATGTTGTAACTCTTTCCTGAATGACTTAATTAGGTAAGTGCTTTAATCCTCAACAACCATTAGGAATCTTCCTCCTAGTTCTCATTTGATAATACTATCTATATATTCTACTCTGATTGGACTAAGGTGAGGCAATTCAGGCAGGTCAAGTACAATACTGAGGGAGGCATGCTCTGTCAGGTGCTGACCTTGCATTTGCACAGCCATGAAAGTGAGTGCTTCCTTAAGTTTAGTCCCCTTGATACCTTACCTGCCTTATCTTAGTCTCGGACCTGTATCAAAATTGATTATATTATAAATTTTTCAATATTTTTTCTAGTATGAAGTACATTCCTAACCCACTTAACAGATATAGAATCTAAAACTTAGAGAGGTTTAGGAAATGTCCTAGGGTAGTTACTGAAAAGTGGCATTGCTAGAACTCAAGCATCTTTATTATAATTTGGTAAATTTCCAGATAGTTGAAATTTTAGAAATCACCTATTAGATTCAGACTGTTAACCACACACACACACACACACACACACACACACACACACACACATGAAAATGACTATAGGTAGGTATTCTTCAGCTCAGAATTGGGGGCTACAGCATAGACTGCCAAGGAATGAGTAAGTCATTTTCAATGGCTCTCAGAGAACCACAGTCAAATTATGTGATCCTTGTCCTTTATGCTTTTCCAAGTTACTTTTTTGCACTCTTTATCTTTGGACCCCAGGCATAGTATCCTCTGTCCTTTGGTTGCTCAAAGCCTCGCCCTCTAGCTATTCCCTAAGACATGCTCTTCACTGGAATGCTTATGCCCTACATCATCCCTTTATGACTTACTTACCCAGGTGAAAGTTCCATACCTTTAGCAGGTGGTGAGGAGAAAGAAATCTGAATAATTGACTTATGGCGCATGGGCTTGCTTATAAAATCAACTTGTTGAAACCTCAACGAATGTCTAAATGATTGGGTTGTGCAGAAGCTATTTTATGAGTTACTTTACAAGATTCTAGAACAGACAGTGTTCCTCACAAGTAAAACTACAGGTCAAAAGAGAACAACTAACATACAACTTAGGAAAGTTTGCCAGCCGTATATATTATTTTGCATGTATATATTATATATCAGTATATATTATTTCGCATGTAAAGAGCTACAGATAAAACCCTGGCTTCAAGCATCTTGCCCATTCCAGAATATGATGATAGACTGGCCAATATAAACTTTAAGATAAACTCTGAAGGGGATTATACATGTATGAATTCCAGTATGAGATAATACAGGTCAAGTTTCTTACAGAAGGAGGGAGATCTTAATTATTTGGATTCACAGTTAACAGAAAAGCTACAGAAATCGTTGTAAAACGAGACTGGCTTAAGTGAATTTCGAGTAACCATCACAGCAGTTCCCTTTGAACAAACAGTACAGCCATTCAGGCAAAGCACTGTGGTCTCTGGGTATAAAGGGTATGTGACACAGGAGTGTTAAGTTCTTTTTAGTATAGTACACTCTTCATAAAGTTAATAAAAGCAATTTATTCCAAGTGATTTAATGATTCATACATCCATATGCCTCTGTTTATATTGAGCACCATTCCCAAAAGCTGGGAGTAGAGGGGAGGGGCTCTTAATAACGTAGGTGACTCCAGTATTCAAAATAGTTCCTAAGTACACATAGTTTTATCTTATAGGGAAAAATTCAGATATACTTTAAATTCCAAAATGGTAGGAAAATGAGAATTTTGCACATATAAATTTTACATATATGATGGCTGTCCTCTGGGATTTTTTTAAGTAAGCTCTATGCCCAATGTGGGGCATAACTCCCCTTTGTTACTCAACTATATATATATTCTTATTCTATATTACGCATTACTCATATATATATAATTCTCTTATAAATGAGATTTCTCTTATATTGAATTATACTCATCAGTTTAGTTTATATGTAGTTATTTTTCAAATTATAACATAATGTTTAACAGAAGGAAAATTAAAACAGTACTGTGTGTTGGTAGAAGACGACAGAGAGAGTTATGGTGGAGGTTTGTGTGGGGGCATCAGATTTCCTACTTCCAATTCTAGACCCCTTCCAAAACAAGTTGTAAGCAATGTATGGGATATAAATTCCATTGTAACTATAGGATGGACGTACTTGGACAACCTTGCAGTGTTCATAAGAATTTCCCAGTGAAATGGTGGAATTTAATGGGAAGTGGTTCCCAGTAGCCGTTCCCATCAACAACATGTCTGATCTGTATGTTACTAACTGGACTTTAGTTTAGAAATTGTGCATTATTCAGTGTATAGAGCAAATATCATGGGTTATCTTATTTAGAAAACAAATGCGACTTTATAAAAGAATAGTGCCTGCTAAAAGGAAAATTTCCTTTTACATCATGTTATTCTCTATAATGGTATAGGACACTGCTGAGAAATTGGGAAGCCTAGGTTTTGTAATTTCTGACAGCATTTAGTAAGGTTAAAAAAATACCCTTTAAATTAAAAGTAGCATTTTACTTCTTTTTCCTCTATAAGAATATAGGAAAACAACATACATAAGGAATTATAAAAGGAAGAAATCATTTGGGAAAAACTGATGTTAGTTTCCAGATAGATGATGATAGTGCTTTCTGCTTTGTATTGACCACCAATTTTCTCTTTTCAAGGACATTGAAGAATCAAAACTTTGTGAATGAAATACTGGTAATTGCACAGCAAAGTACCTGTGCTTTTGTTTTCTGAAGAAAAATAAATACATTCCCCTACAGATCAAATTTAATCAGTTCTTTATGATTACAAAAAAAAAAAATGGATCCAATAGCTCCCTACCTTTGAAATGCAAATCGTGATTTGGCCTTTTTCCTGATTAATAATCACAGGAGCATCATTTTAAATCTATCCCACAGGAGCTTCACAGCATGCCTCTTTCTATTTAATCTTTTTAAGTAGAAGAAAAAGGGAGCTCTGAGCAAACCAGCAATGCTGTCTCTCCTGTGCATGCTGTAGAAGCAAGAGCACTGTCGTGTTGCTGTGGGGCTGGTAACTTACAGTACTGCTGCCTTTCTTCTTTACCACTGCTTCCCTCCCGTGGATCCCACTGCTTCCCCGCGGGCCTCCTCACTAGCCTTCAGGCAACGTTTGGGTGACCCATGAAGAAATGGAAAATCTGGCTGCTCCAGCAAAAACGGTTAGTCTTACAGCTTTGTTGAACATGAAAAATAGTTATTTGGCTGCTATTGGGATGAAAAAGCTATTTTGTGTGTGACAGATCAGAGTAATGGGTATGTTTCCATAGCGATATGCATGAAAACTAATATTTTTCGTTAAGGTTTCATTTTACTGCACTTGAACATTGTTAATGAAACAGGGCTAGATGGTCATAATGAGTTTGTAATGTGCGGGCAATAATCAAGAATTTTACAAAGCTTATTAATCCATTTTGCAACCCTGGGAATTTTTAGTAACAGCTATCACCTAGTATTGGGCATATTCATAGGTAATACATGTTATCAAACCCAATTAAACTGGTAATAGAAAAGTTCAGATTGAACACTCCTTTTTTTCTTTTTCTTTTTTTTTAAAAGATTTATTTATTTATTTGAGAGAGGGATAGAGGGGAGAGGTAGAGGGAGAGGGAGGAGGAGAGGGAGAGAGAATCCCAAGCAGACTCCTTGCTGACCACGGAGCCCAGTGTGGACCTCAGTCTCACACAACCGAGATCATGACCTGAGCCAAAATCAAGAGTCAGATGCTTGACTGACTGAGCCACCCAGGCTCCCTGAAGACTCATTTTTAATACAAGCATTTAGTTTCTTGTACTTTACCAATACAGAACTTAAAACTCCACCCCTCCAAAAATATTCTGTTCATTTGATATTCAAAGCACAGGCTTAAAGAAATTTTTAGTGACTTTGATTATAATTGTCAGCTTTTAAAAATATAGTCTTACATATACTCATTTTTCATTTAAAGTAACAAAGTTGTATGTCATACATTTTATTCTTAGCAGCTTCTTTTAATCTAATGTCTTTTTGGTTGTATCCATATGTGAAAAATTGATTATCTAGTTTATGAAGGATAAAAATACCAATGTCATTTTCTAACTATATTTCTAGTTCACTTTGTTGGGTTTGGTTTTACTCATGTTTGCTTTTGTTTGTTGTTGACTGTTGCTGAAATCTGTTTGATTACCACAAAGCTTTGTTAGAGGGAAACAGTTACTTTTTGTACTTCATTAATTTACTTTATGTTAGATTTTTTTCAGTGTGTGTGTGTGTGTGTATACATTTACATGTATTGGGCGCCTGGGTGGCTCAGATGGTTAAGCGTCTGCCTTCAGCTCAGGTCATGATCCCAGGGTCCTGGGATCGAGTTCCGCATTGGGCTCCCTGCTCCTTGGGAGCCTGCTTCTCCCTCTGCCTCTCTCTCTCTCTCTCTCTCTCTGTCTCTCATTAATAAATAAATAAAATCTTTAAAAAAAAACATTTACGTGTATTGTATACTTGTATATATAGAATCAGGAATTTTTATTGTAGCTTTTTTTTTACATTTACATTTGGAAAACAACATACTTTTAAGAATTAAAAAAAGGTTTGGAATGACCAGATCAAATATCATGAAAAGCCCATATGTTGTATGTGTGTATGTTTAATCGGAATTAACTGGAAACCACATGGCTGCTCTTGAACTGCTATATTGATTACTATGGGTTTGAATAAGGATCAGTGTATTTATCTACTTAAGTCATAATTAACATTTTCAATAACAAACAGTTTTGCTTCTGCTAGAATAATTTTACTGTCTTCATTTGAGATTAATTTATATTCATCTGCTTTATTAATCATTCCCTGCTGCTAACACAGAAAGAATCTGAGGAAGGAAGCTGGGCCCAGGTAGGAAATTCATATGCTTTAAAACAATATCATTTAGTACTCTATGAGGATATAAAATAAGAAACTGTAGTATGTCATAATATAAATCTTCACTTAGCTTAGGATTAAGCTAATATGTATATTTGAATTTGTTATGTTTAATACTATATATGTCCTTTTAAATCACCATATTTTGCTAAGAAAATGAATATCATTTCATACCTGGCCTCTTTGAAAGGGAAATTTTCTTTCTTTTTCAAAAGAAGGAACTGTAACTTAAATTTCTCTGAAATCGCCCCTGAATATATTTAATCAGGAATCATTCAAGTTGGATATAAAAGGGGGTGTTACAAAAAACCTTACAAAACATGTGCTTTAAAGTATAATGGAAAGCGTGGGCGGCCTGGGGTCGAAGGCCATGTGTCAGCATGAGACTGCAGATCGGAAGTCACTTCCATTAATTGAGATGGCCATATGAGACAGGCATCTGTACTTTGAACAAGCATGTGTGTTTGCAAGGAAGCTGCACATTTTTCAGCATATCCACATGACATACAACCAAAAGAATTAATGCACGTGATTAGGCATCTGATTCAAACCTTTGACTATAAGAAAAACTTGGTATACAGTTATTACTAGGACCTATGTTTAAACATTCAGTAAATTAGGGTGGTATTTGGTTTTGATATGGGTAAGAATTTCATCCTTTTTAAGAACACGCAAAAGAAGGGGAGAGCCTGAGACTTTCATTAGAAATACATGTTATAATTACAACTGTGAATTTGTTGTAACATAAAGAACTGTAAAATTAGTAGATAGTAATAGTCCTTTTTAACAATTGGTTTAGAGGTGATGGTTGACTTTGGTTTTCATTTTGGCTGTCATGAACAATGCTTGGTTAGATGAGTTCTTTCATATTGTTATATTAAATAACTAGATTATTTCTTTGTTTTTTGACCATACCCTGCTTCTTAAATACAGAGTCTATACTGATTGATTTCTAAAAGAGACTGATTATTCCCAGTGACCTTTATGGACCACTGGCTGCATGCTTCACTAGATAACAACAGTGTCCACAAAAAGCTTCAGCATTCTGTCTCTCTAGACTTGTTGCTCCTTTCTCTATTTGTTTACTAAGGTCTCTACTTTCATGTTGAGATTTGCAATAATGCCATGGTAATGCTAATAGTAGCATCGAAGAGATGGTGGACTATTAGCAGACAGATAAAAATCAGTTATATTAAATAAACTTACCTATACAAAGAATCTCAGTGTTTATATTTTGTCATTAATTCTGTTTTTTAATTTAAAAATGCATATTTGTATATAATATAATTTCTTTTGAGAATACAAAACAAACACAATCATTTCCTATAAGCAGGTGCCATGATACATGTACCTAGAGTTTCATTTTATCAAATTAAATCAAATACTTAAAGGCTAGATATTATTTCTGCTTTTTTCCCATATATTATAGTAATTAAATGTCAGTTATCATAATATGCAATATCCTCCTATTACCATCTCATCTTATTGGCTAAGAAACTTGACTGCTATAAAACAATTCTAGTGTCCGGTTTTTCTACAGACTCTTGCTTATGGAGATATGAACCACGAGTGGATTGGAAATGAATGGCTTCCCAGCCTGGGGTTACCTCAATACAGAAGTTATTTCATGGAATGCTTGGTAGATGCAAGAATGTTAGATCACCTAACAAAAAAAGATCTCCGTGTCCATTTAAAAATGGTGGATAGTTTCCATCGGTAGGTTTTTTTCAAATAGTAATTAAAATGAAACGATAAATAATGTATATATTACTAGAACAAAAAGATGTCTAGGAGATAGAGAATTATGCTGTTCAAAACACCTGTGTGCATATACTTGGTGAATATTTTCATGCAGCAAATTGCAGGGACTATCTAATGTAGAGCTTTGTACATATTATGAGCTCAAAGTTTATGGAACCACACATGTACACAATTCTCATGCAGTGTAAATCTTTTTTTTCTGTATCTTTGGGAAATTCCATGTTTGTGATTTGTATCTGTGTATATTTTTATATTAGGAAGTTATTAAGAATAAAATTAAGTCAGTTTCAACTCTATAAATAGATATATGGTTATAAATTATATAATTTAGGTATATACTAGGAAAAATTTGAGAGAGCACTGGATCCTAATCACTAGACCACCAGGGAAGCTTAGAAAAAATTTGAGAAGGAATTCTTCTCTGAAGAAAATATTTTTTTTGTTTTCATATAAATCTTTTAATATTTTTATTTGTGCATTAATTTTCAGAAAAAAATACTGAATGGATTTTGAGACAGCCATAAGGACACATGAATAAAATGCAACCTCTTTTTTCAAATTGTTTACCATCTAGGGCGAAGAAGCTTGTTATAATACCGTGTCATAAATGTTATGCTGGTATCTTTGTAGGTTAGGTGAGAAATTGTCAGTGGGATTATGATTCTTTTTTGTTCACTTCAAGTGTTTATTTATTTATTTTTTAAAGATTTATTGATTTATTTACTTATTTGAGAGAGAGAGCACATTGAGCAGGGGGGAGGAGCAGAGCAGGAGAAGCAGACTCCCTGTTGAGCAGGGAGCCCAATACGGGGCTAAATCTCAGGACCATGGGATCATGACCTGAGCCGAAAGTAGAGGCTTAATTGACTGAGCAACCCAGGTGCCCCTCAGGTTTTTGTTTAAATTCCAGTTAGTTAACATATAGCATAATATTAGTTTCAGGAGAATTTATGGTTCATCACTTACATACAATACCTAGTGTTCATCGCAAAAAGTGCCCTCCTTAATATCCATCACCTATTTAACCCATCGCCCACCCAACTCTCTCTATCAACCCTCAGTTTGTTCTCTATAGTTGAGTTTGTTTTATGATTTCATATATAGTTTATTATGATGATAAATTAATAAATATAAATCTAGATGATTTTGGCTTGCAAAACCCTATTTGTTCACACCCTGTCCAACATTTAATTAGTGACTGAAATGAAAATGGTATAAAAAATCAGATATGTTGATATGACATAAAGTTGGGATAAAGAGATAATAATTGGAGCTCTTCAATTAAACTTATGGAGATGTTTTGAATCTTAATACAGTTGTTGACACTGTTGGATTAAATTTAGTAGAGATAAATATGATGTAGTTTTTAAAAACCATTAAAACGTTGGATGGGAATCCATGTTTTAAAAGTAGATCAGGTGAAAAAGATATGATTTATACTTGGCACAAAAATCTCAGTTTTGGTTAATGGCTTACAGGGCATATTTAGATTGTGTTTATTTTCAGACTTAATAAAGTCCTACCATCTGGTGAGATGACAATAAGAAACTATTAATTTGGGCGCCTGGGTGGCTAGGTCGTTAAGCGTCTGCCTTCGGCTCAGGTCATGACCCCAGGGTCCTGGGATCGAGTCCCACATCGGGCTCCCTGCTCCCGGGAAGCCTGCTTCTCCCTCTCCCACTCCCCCTGCTTGTGTTCCTTCTCTCGCTGTCTCTCTCTGTGTCAAATAAATAAATAAAATCTTAAAAAAAGAAAGAAAGAAACTATTAATTTATGGGTATTAAATTGTTATTGATAAAGTGGTAAGAGCCTGGTGAAAAAGTTGAATTTTTAAAAATTTATTTCTTTATTTTGAGAGAGGGAGAGCGAGCAAGCAAGTGAGCACCCATGCAAGCTAGGGGGAGGGGCAGAGGGAGAGGAAGAGAGAATCTTAAGCAGGCTTGACTCCCAGCATGGAGCTGGATGCGGGGCTCAATCCCACGACCCTGAGACTATGACCCCAAGACCATGACCCTGAGACCATGGCTGAAACCAAGAGTCGGATGCCCAACTGACTGAGCCACCCAGGCATCCTGAAAAGTTGAATAAATTAAAGACATTTAGCTTGGATAAAAGTAGACTTTAGATGTTTTCCTATGTTTTGATATTATTACATGATGGAAGAATAGTATTTGCTCTGTTGAACACGTACTTTTCTAGTTCAGGTAAGTGTAGATTGGTGAATGATTTGTGTTTAAGTAGGCTGAATGATTTCTATCCAGTAGAAAGAACAGCTTTGTATGACTCTCAATTACCCTATCGTATACACATTATTAGGCAATGAACTCACTGTTCACTGAACTCAAATTTTACGTGGTTGTATTAGATTTTCGAATACTAGAATCTTTTGATGATATATTTGTGCCTGTTTCCCATTCTTCACTAGGTTTTTAATTGTTTTACATTATAGTAAAAATGATTGTTACAATGATTTTTTTTAATAAAAATTACTGAAACAGGGTTCTCTTGGTTCAGGGAAATACACAAACTTCACCTTTATGCTATACTTAGTTCTGACTTAAAGCAGGTAGTACTGACTGCATAGTGCATCCCACTGTCGTTTTATGGCCCAGTTTTCCATCTGATAGACATTGATGTAATAATATATATCTTAATAGTACAATTTTATATTATGTATAAAAACCTGGCAGAAATGAGCCAAGAGCCATTGGTTTAACCTCAAGCTACCTAATACCTATGACTATTATTACATCTGTATTATCTGTTTTTCCACTATATTAGTTTGCTGGGGCTGCCATAAGAAAATACCACAGACTGGGTGGCTTAAATAACAGAAATTGATTTGCTCACAATTCTGGAATCTAGAAGTTCAAGATCAAGGTGTAAGAATGATTAGTTTCTTCTTGGCTTGCAGATGGCTGATTTCTTCTTGTGTCCTTACATGATCTTTCCTCTGTGTGTGCATTTCCCCGGTTTTCTCTTCCCAGCATGTCCAAATTTCCCCTTCTTTTTTTTTTTAATTATGTATTTATTTTAAGAAATCTCTACACCGAACGTGGGGCTCAGACTTACAACCCCAAGATCAAGAGTCACACGCTTCTCTGACCGAGCCCTCCAGGTGCCCCCAAAATTCCTCTTCTTATGAGGACACCTACCAGTGAGACTGGAATAGTACCCATCTTAAGGGCTATATTTTAAATTACCTTTTTAAAAACCCTATCTTCAAATATAGTCATATTCTGAAATACTGAGGGTTAGGGCTGAACATTTGAATTTGAGGGAATGTAATTCAGCCCATAACACTGACTTTTTTCCCATTTCTTCTGATTCTGAAATATTGTAACTCAGCATTGTCCTTATTAACATGCAAGGCTTAGAAATGCTTCCAATGCTTGGGTGTAACCTGGCCAGTGTGTGTGTCGAAATTTCTGTGTATTTCTAAACAAGAAATTGCTAATAACAATGCTCTTTACTCTTGAAGCCTAGAAATTCTTTTTTCCTATTGTACTCTTTCACATCTTTTATATCTAATATCACCCTGTCTTCTTTCTTCTCTCTGTACATCTCTACTGTCTGGATTTTCCTTTTATGATCATGGCAGTTGTCCTTTTTGTGCCCTTTATTTTCACAGCATTGACCCCTTAATTGATTTCCCTATCCTTAGATTTGCCTATTCTCCCCATCTCTGGCTTTCCTGCCAAGTTAGTCTTCTTACACCGAAACAAGAAACCATTTATGATCAATTCTTTTTGCTGTGAAAACCATCCAAATAATTCTCTGTCACCTAGATGTATTCCACGCTTATGCCGAATGAGGCTTTCCTTAATGTTACCCCATTCTCCATATGTAATCATATTCCTCCTTACTTCCTGGCATGGATTTCCAACTCTGTACAGTATGTCTCATTATCACCACACATTTAAAATTTCATTGGCGACCCTGTGTTCATGGTGCTCCATTTTCTTTAATAACCCTTTCTCTGCTACCTGACCTTTAAGGATCTGATCAGTTTTCTGCTCTTCCACAATATCCTTTCCACACAGAATTTCATTATCTGCTGACTTATTTCTTTCACATACTCTGTATCACTGAAAGGTGGTAGCTATTCATTTTGGTATGTGGTTCTCTGTCTTACTTTAACTTATTCATGTGTTTATATTTTTTTCTCATCAGCTTAAGAAGAAAGTATTCATTTTTTATAAATTCCTTCCTCTCATCATAATAGTGGTTTTAAATTCTTTCCAAATGAGTAAAGTGTTCATTTGTCTGCAAATAATGCCAAAATAGCTTGATGGAAGACAAAGACATATGGATGAACAACATAATCCATAGTTATTTTCAAGACTGTGGTTTTCTTATTTTGAAATTAATATTTTTACTCTTTAGAAACCTCGTGTGCTTCAAATAACTGTAGTTTGTTTCCCACCAGTACTAAAGGATTTAATTGCAAATGTAATTTATTATTCTGTTGCCCTAAGAAGTAGTGCATAGTGTTGAGTATGCTTAATCAAAGAACATTTATTATCTGCTGAGTAAATTCTATGTGTTTTCTTCTTTTAAAAAAAAAATAACAGAACAAGTTTACAATATGGAATTATGTGCTTAAAGAGGTTGAATTATGACAGAAAAGAACTAGAAAGAAGACGGGAAGCAAGCCAACATGAAATAAAAGGTAGTATGTCTTTCTTTCATATCAAATGCCTTTTTTCCTGGGGTTTTTAGTTTTCACTTTTATGAATCCCAAATGCTGTATATGTTACAAGGTCACTAAGTAGCATAACTGTTTAGGCCACTATTTAGAATTCTGTCATCATTATTTCTTTTTTACTGCTTTTATGAAACATTAAATATAAACATGAAAAAGATATCATCACTTTATAAGGTGACTATCCCATCTAGGACATATTCTTGATTTTTTTTTTTAAAATTGCATTGACCCCCTAATGAACAAATGAATCATGAACAAATGATCATGAACAAATGAATAAATTAAGATTTATTCCTCTGAACCTATTAATTATACATTGTTTGTCCTGGAGATACCTTCAGGTAGACATTTTTGTCAAACTTTTAATAGAACATTCTCATATTCAACAGAGAAACATGGTATATAATTTATTTATAGCAGTTCATCTTTGGTTTATATCATTTGCATTTTATTTCAGTGCTTAGAAATTTTATTTGTGTACTATAGTTACAGAAATCATATAGGGATTTTATATAGAAGTTACACAGAAATTTCCCCTCTATAAATGAGATTAATCCATTAATAATTTTAGCTCTAATTGTTAAGTCAAAGAAATTATTTAAAAGCATTGCTAATTGCTGCAACTATTGTGTGTACAAAAAGGTTTGATTTGAATAAGAAAAGACACTCCCTATTACAGATTAGAAAAGTATTGTATTTAATAATTAATTCTCTAAATGTTGAGAAGTACCTTAATATACAGGGGAAAGAATTGTTTAAAAGAACATGTTAGATCCTATATTTATTAGACACCACTTTGCTTTTATTACTATTGTTGAAAGAAAATTTAATTGTTGGGTATAAGTATTTATGGGTCTTTTTCAGTAAAAATCATCAGTCCACTTAAGTCCATTTATATTTTTTTAAAGTAAAAAATCTCTCCTTAAGGGAAATATCACCAAATTTTTTGTGGAAGATTTTGGATACAAGCAATGTTTCCATTTACTCTTCCCCAGGAGTTGATATATGGGAGCATTTCATCAAATTCAATAGGTGTTTTTACATTAATTGTTTACAGTTAGGCATGAGTCTCTGTTTTCATCTTCACTTCTTTTGGGTCTCACTTTTTTGGGGGGCTCACTTTAAATATGAAAATAGTATGTGCTGCATGTTATGTTACCCTTTCCTTCCTATTCAAGTTTAACGTTGTTTTATTCTTTAGGATTATCTTAGACTTCTGTCATTTTCATTTGTGATAAACAATGTCAGAAATTACTTTTATCAGGGTGCCTGGGTGGCTCAGTTGGTTAAGCGACTGCCTTCGGCTCAGGTCATGATCCTGGAGTCCCAGGATCGAGTCCCGCATCGGGCTCCCTGCTCGGCAGGGAGTCTGCTTCTCCCTCTGACCCTCTCCCCTCTCATGTGCTCTCTCTCTCTCATTCTTTCTCTCAAATAAATAAATAAAATCTTTAAAAAAAAAAAGAAATTACTTTTATCTTTGGCAGTTTAGGGAACAGCACATTAGTTCTAGTAGAATGGGTTTGAATGCACGTGAAGGTGATTGGTTAATATATTTTTCCATATGTGGTTCATTGGAGAGTAGATAGACACACAATGGATTTCTTGTAACAGTTCATTTGACTCATTACTTAGGAGCAAGAAAGTGTTTTTCCATTATCAAAGTTGAGTTGTTTGATTTCACTTTATTTTGGGGCCCCAGGAAATTGCAAGTTGTTTTCAGTACATTGTCATTCAGTTGAGTTGAAATTTGGGAACGAGTTGATCAAAGAAAGACATTAGAAAGAAGTCTATGCTTGACCTAACAAAAGATGTTTTAGCACACAAATAGATTTTACCCATGGGATACCACTTTCTAGTTTTCTTTCTGAAGTATTTTTTCCAATTAGATTTTATTATGCTTGGTCTCACTGCATGGAATCCTTCATATATAGGCAGATGTAAAAGAGAAGGAGAAATTACCCATTTGGCCCTACACCAAATATTATATTAGTATTTGGCAGCTACTGGTTAGAACATAGCCCTGAGAAAAACTGCTGTGATTTACTCTGATTGTACACAGACCACTCCATATGATAGGTGGCTGTGAGTGAGATCATAAAAAGATAAAAAGCCCCTGTTTCCTGTAGCTGACGCAATGACATTTGCAGGAATAATTCTTGACGCTGACAAAGGGTCTCTGTTATTATCTGAAGTGTTAATTAACCTTGACCTTAATAAATAGCTTTCTGAAATGAAGGGACCATGTGAATATCAAGAATGTACTAACATTTAATTTGTTGCTAGGAAACAGTCAACACTGATGTCTAGCCATTTATTGTTGAGGTCAAGAGGATCCTTACAAAAGCTTTAAAGTCAGGGCATAAATTTTTCTTGAAAACAGATTTATAGAAAGGGATCTGATTTACAAAATGAAAAAAAAGTATATTGCTGTTCAGAAGGAATAAAGTTTAGATTAGTGCTTTATTTACCTTCACCCTATAAATAAATGGATTATTTTCTATTTATAATTTTATAAATTTGAGTACTCTGAGCTACAGGTGTGGCAATGGAATTTTAATGAAGATATATTTGCAGAAATATGGTAAATGCAAATGTCTTGTCTATATTTGCAGAAACACAGTAAATACAAATGTCATAATATAAGCCCATCTCTAGAAAAGAACAAGCACTTCCTACTTACAGATCCACTTCGTGCAAACTGGACAGGTTTTGTTATTTTTTGAGGAAACCGTTGTAGCATTACTTTTTAAAAATATTGCCGTTAGTGAAAGCAATTGGAGAACAGATGCTGTCAGCCATACATACCTGCCCAATTTTTGAAGTGCAAGTTTAGTGCAACCAGTAGTTTGAATCGATCTGTTGTTATCAACAGCAGTTGATTAATTTAACCAAAATATAATACTAACCAACTTATATCCCATTTTCTGAGATTTAACACCTCAATAGAACAAGCTAATGAAAACTCAAAGGAAAATATACCCTTTAGGAATGACCCAGGGAGACCCCACTGAATGAATATGTGTGTGTGTGTATACACTATAACATTTCTCTATCTAGTAAAGAATTTCTCTGTAGAGTAAAAAATTTCTGTATGTAGTAAAGATCATTAAGAATGTCTTTTGCCTTGTTGAAGACATGGGGAAAGAAAGACCCATAAGTGTGAGGGAGACAATAAACATCCTTCTGCCTAAAGAAATTCATTCTGCTTTGGCTGGAACAGGGAACGGTAATGACTGTGGGAAGTGGGCATTATGAGTCTTTCTTCACAAGTTCCTCATTAACTAAAAAAAAAAAAACATAAGGATTGGAAAAAATATATAGAAAATCCAAGTAATCTAATGATATGCCATATAATTCAAATTAATATGTGAATTTATCAGGGTCTGTATATAAAAATTCAGTATGGCTAAAAAGAAATAACAACCAAACCATGGAAAGACATGGAGGGACCATAAATGCATACTGCTAACTGAAAGAAAAGTACTGTATGATTATACTGTAAGAATCACACCATATGATTCCAACTATACGGCATTCTGGAAGAGGTAAAATTCTGGACACAGGAAGAATTGATCAGTGGTTGCCTACTGAGTTGGAGAGGGAGGGATAAATAAATGTTGTACAGGGGATTTTTAGGGCAGTGAAACTATTCTGTATGATGCTATAATGATGAATATGTATCATTATACATTTGTCCAAACCTGTAGAGTGTACACCACCAAAAGTGAACCTTAATGTTAACTGTGGATCTGTGTCAATGCAGGTTTGTCTAACGTAACAAATATAGCACTCTGGTGAGGGATTTTATAGTCAGGAAGGCTGTGTATCTATGGGGGCAGGGGCTATATGGGAACACTGTACTTTCTGCTCAATTTTGCTGTGAACTTAAAAATACTCTTTAAAAATAAAGGCAATTTTAACGTTTCAATAGATAAAGCTACTATATTTCCCCAAGTATTCTTTATACTTTTTCTGGAAAATAACAGAAATATATTGTCTCACAGTTCTGGAGGCTGGATGAAGGTGTCAGCAGGGTTGGTTCCTTTTAAGGGCTGTCAGGAAGAATCAGTTCCATGCCTCTCCCCTACTTTCTGGTGGTTTTCTGTCAATCTTGATGTTTCTTGACTTTTAACCACATCACCCTGATCTCTGCCTTGATCTTCATATTGTTTTCCTTGTGTGCATTGCATATCTTATTTCCAACTTTCCCCTTTTCAGAAGGAAATCATTATATTGGTTTGGGGCCCACCCTAATAACCTTATTTTAACTAGATTACTTCAATAAAGAACTTCTCTCTAAGTAAGGTAGCACTCTGAGGTAGTGGGGGATCAGGACTTCAACATACGAATATTGGGAGGACACAACTCAATCCATAACAACAACAAATTTACCATAATGGCTAAAAACAATGAAATGAAACAAAACATATGAAAAATACAAAGTATTGGTAAAGATGCAGATTTTTATACATTGCCATTGGGGGTTTAAATTGTGAGAGTGGAATTTATTTAACATATATATGGTTATTCAAAGCAGCGCTATCCTTAATAACCCACAGTGGAATCTAGCCAAACGTCCAGCAACAGTAGAATGGATCAACTGTGGCATAATCATACAAGGGGGTACTAAGTAATGATGCAAATAAACAAGACTTCTATTTTCCATAGCACAGATGAATCCCATATTGAGTGAAAGACACAGACACAAAAGTACGTATTGTACAGTTTCATTTATAAAAAGCTAAAAAACAAACCTCAAAAGCAAAACTAATCTGTGTTAAGGATAGTTAGAATATTGGTTACTGTTGACGTGAGGACAGTGACTGAGAACATGACATAAGGGGCCCCTGTGCGGCAGAGGTATCACTCTCTTGCTTTAATGGTGTGCACAAACCTAACTTGATTATAAATGAATGCATTAGGACAAATGAGTAATGCTTTTGAAAAACTTAAACAATATATAAATACTCTCCGCCCCCCACTTGTGACTTGACTGAGTGCTTGATTTTTGCATTAGTATGTGATTGAAAAATAATGAATTGACAAAGTAGTGGGGTAAGGAGCCAACTATGGAATCACTGTTCTATCTTACTGTTCTGTTCTTGGATTTATTGCTTCAGGTTAAAAATTAAAGTCTCTCTACTATATTCAATATCTAACCAGTGGTAAAAAAAAACAATGATGAAGAACCATATTAGCCTCTCATTTTGCCATCTTTACTAAAGAGCTGTGTATCAAGACACAAAGGAGAAATGTCCCCATCTGGTGATAAAATCACTGCACTTCAGACAGACCCCTAGAGCTCTAGAATGAAAACAGGAAACACTTTGAGACATCGTGTTCTGTGTTATGGAAGTGCTTTTCAGTGATAACAAACACTCTTCAAATTGACAACTTTTTTTTCTAGGCTAAAAGTAGCATAGGTGAGTTATGAGAACGGTAAATACATGCAATACAAGGGGGCCAGGTGCATCAGCGAGTGGATGAAGAAATCGGCATAAATGCTGACTTGGCCAGACACCTGTGGCTCATTTCAGCCAGTAGGTTTGTTTTTCATGCAAAATACTGCAGCCTAAAATGATGCACCTCTTTTCCTAGATGTGTTGGTGTGGAGCAATGATCGAGTTATTCGCTGGATACAAGCAATTGGACTTCGAGAATATGCAAACAATATTCTTGAAAGTGGTGTGCATGGCTCACTTATAGCCCTGGATGAGAACTTTGACTACAGCAGCTTAGCTTTATTACTACAGATTCCAACCCAGAACACCCAGGCGAGCCCTTTATGCTCTAGTTGTACTGTGTCTTAACCTGTAGAATGATAAACTGAACTTTTAGCGAAAAAGTAAAAGTTGGCTGTGTATTCATGATTCCTAATGAGAGTTATTAGCTCAGCTCAACCTTTGAAATGTGTCACTGGGGCTTTAATTTCAAGCCACTGGATTTCTAGCCAAAACAAAATCATAAAACTAAGCAGGAAAAGGGATTTAGAGGTTCTGTAGTCCAGCCTTCCACCTGAATGCCAGATTTCTCAAAACAATACCCCTGGCAGATGGCTTTCAGTCTCTGCCTCTCTTAGAGGCGTTCATTTCTATTTACATGTCTGAATTAGACAGACACTTAACAATGAGGATGCCAGTGATTCCCCAGCCTGGATAATTATTTGAAATCATCAGAATTCCTTAAAAACTTAAAAGAAGGCTGCAAGCTTCATCACAGGCCTGAGAAATCAGATATCTACAGGTAGGGTATAGGAATCCTAATTATCTCAAGTTTCCCCCAAATAATGATCATTGAACAAGTTTGAGAATAGATGTGATGAATATCACGCATTGACATGATAAAGATCACGTATAGATGTGATAAAAATTTGGCAGTCAACTTCACTTTATTTTGTTTATATATATTGTGAAGTTTATATAAAATATTCAGTTGGATTAAAGTAACAGAGTGAGGTCAGTGCCCCTTGACCTCAGACATGTATGTGAGGCTATCTCTCCATTGTTCACAGACTAAAGAAAATTGCCCTGCTTTATATTTATAACTAAAACTTGCAACGGCTTGCAGACATGGAGGACTAAAAACTTAAGCTCCCATAAATAGGATTTGTAATGTTTTCTCAAATGAATGTAATGTCTATGATTTTTAAAATAAAATGTGACTTTGATGATGATAACTGTACTTTGATGTCAACAGGCAAGGCAGATTCTTGAAAGGGAATACAATAACCTCCTGGCTCTGGGAACTGAACGGCGACTGGATGAAGTAAGTCCTTCTGTATCATTTTCAAGGGATCTCGGAGAGTACAAGTAAAACGGCTTTCAAGGAATAGTGCTCAAAAATCAATCAGATGCTTGTTCCCGGGATAGAATCTAGAATTTTCCCCAGTATTGTTCTTAGCTATTAAGTGTTATGACTCATTTGGTTTTAGAAAAACCTTTATGAATTCATAAACATTATCATATCAGCCGTTAGTAACACAAAGAAGTAATTCAGAAACAGGCTCTTTTATGAGCTGTGACTGCAAAATTATGTTGAGTGACATTTAAAATAAGCAGTGATAACACTAATCCTGATAAGTTCAGCTTTTTAATAAGGAATGCACTTATTTCTTAAATATCAGTATATCTTCACAGGAAATTTTAGGATATTAAAATGAAGAGAAAACTTGCTTTCAGTAAGGGGAAGCTTTTCATTATTTTAGATAGCAATACTGAGTTTTCCTTAAAAACAAATGAAAAACATTTTGACAGTCACAAGATTTGAAAGCCACATGGAATGTTAAGAATCCCAAGCATCATATATGCTTGTTTAAATTATTTGGAAAATAATAAACATGTAAGTAGCCTCCTGAGATAAAGGAATACAAGGGGCATTGGCAAACTCTGTGCATTGATAAATGCAGTGGACTTTAACAGGCCTTCTGAGTTTTTTACAGGCCCTTTCTGGAAGAAGTAAGAAGAAATCCTGAGTATGAAGTCGAAAATGCAGAGATGCATAATTCTGTGTTGCAAAATGCAGGTGTTTCTTAGCTATCGAGAAAAGCTGATTAAAATAATTTTGTTAATGAACCCAGCAAATCCTAAAATGAGGCAATTATTCCACATTCAAATGGGCAGGACAGATGATCTTGGATTTATAAAACCCAGGCTTTCCTTTGCAGAGGAGGTTATGGACAGATAAGCTCTACCTTCTTGACCTCAGCTAACTTCCTATAAATTCATACTCCTGTCCAATAGGATAATGAATAATATTTTTAAAATCCAGTTAATACTTAACTGATTTTCATTTTATAAGTTGTTTGATAATCTTTTGTCCTTATTCTTAATTGTTGAATCAAAAAGATAGTCTACATACACCTACATCCTTTTGAACATAATTATTCTCCTTGCTTAAAAGTTGCAAAAGGGATTTTAATAAAAATTATTAAAGATCTGTCCTATTGCTATATTTTTAAAATGTGGATTGACCCAAAGGAGCTAGGTAGAGATACAAGCCTATGTGAGTTAGTGTTGCTTTCTGAGAGTAAAAATAAGCAGAAAGATCTAAATGGAATGTGACTATCTGCCTTTAAAATATGCTGCATCTTTTTCTTATTGTTAAAAACATGGCACATGATTTTATCACTCAAACTCTGTAGTCTCTTTTGTCCTGTCTTTTGTCATCTATTTATTTATTCATTTATTTATTTTAGTGTGAACAAAAATAGCTAGACAACTTACCCAGAACCAGAGTATACTTGTTTCTGGGGCTGATTACGTTCAGATTCCACTAAAAGAATTTGAAAAGTGCTCATGTGCTTCTATAGACTTTGACTTCAGTTAAGTGGGTATCTTTTAACCTCACCTCATGGAAACTTTTTTCCTCTGATGTTGTCGCTTGTAGGTCCTATTAACTTTCTACAGTAATAAAAGAGCAAAAGGAATCATTATTTAAATCTTCAACTTGCTTATTTTTCAGTCCTTAACTCATGCATTATAGGAGTTGTATATCCCTACAATGTGATGTAGTGTTTAGTAGAACTGAAGAATATTTATCTTTATGCAAGAACTCTTTCAAAATTCAAGAAATCAGAGAGGCCACAACTGTGAAATTCTGTTCCTTTTCTTTATTTATAAACATTTGGAGGCGTAGGACCATGCAGAACCTGGCAGCTGAGAAAAGGAATAGCAGACATCTCCTAAAGTGTAAAATGGCTACCTAATCTAAACAAAATTTAGATTTGGATAATAAGAATTCTAGTAAAACTGTGCATATATATATATATATAAAATTTCATAAATTTTCTTCTTTTCCAAAATGACTCTGAATGTCAATTAAATTAGCAATCTATGATGAAGAATACCTTATATTTTTACTCATTTATAACAATGATAATTTGAGCCAAAATGAAATCACCTGAGCTAGTAGGGTCAACCCCACATACTGAGCCGTAACTTCAGGGAATGGACAGCCATTGCCTAGATAAGAAACTTAATGATATAAGAAGATAAGATCTATATAGAATGATTAATATATTCCTTAGAATTTGACACAAAGAATAATTTGTGTTTAATAAAGAATACTACTAGTTAGACACTCGGTTACATAGCATTCCTTACGAATTTAGAGAAAGTTCATTGTATTTGAGGAGATACTTTGTGTATGCACAGAGAGGGAAGAGAGTATATCATTATGATATAGAATTACACTTGTAAAACAGCAAGCAGAATTATATTATGCTTTTAGTGGCATCTAAGGAGCACGTGGATTTATTAAAAGGATGGTTTCCGGACTGCACAGGTTTTTCAGTAAACTACAAGTTAATTCAGTATCAGCTGAAATCTGATGAATGACAAATTTAGAGTTTCTTACGTAGACTATAGGCTGTAGTGTCTCATATGATCCAGGCTATATCAAATATAGCTTTTCCCTTTCTCTTTTTTACATAAAAGTAAAATTTAAGTAGTAGTTCCTCAAGTCTGTGAGTCAAACGCAGTTTGCCTAACACTTATTAAACTGAATATGTCATCTCATACAGTAAAATGAGTTGGCTTACAGTGTAACAAAGAACAGCTAATATTCTTTTCAGAGAAACTTTTGGGGTTTTACTTTAGATTTTCAAAACTGTTTACTTTTGTAGATAACAAACCTTAGATTTGAAGTCACAGGAACATTTTTATAAAAACATTTCTGTTGCAAATCTCCTGTGTTATCATTTTGGAATCATAGAACTCTCAAAATAAAGCACAATATTCCATATGTATGCTTTACGGACTGAATATTAATCATCAATATTACATGTTTCTAAGCACACATTTTTAAGTACCTGGACTAATTTACTTGTTGTTATCACATCAAATTATAATTCTGTATTGGCAGAGTGATGACAAGAATTTCAGGCGTGGGTCAACATGGAGAAGACAGTTTCCCCCCCGTGAGGTACATGGAATCAGCATGATGCCTGGGTCCTCAGAAACATTACCAGCTGGATTCAGGTTAACCACAACATCTGGGCAATCGAGGAAAATGACAACGGATGGTATAGTAGTTTTGCATTTCTCCTTATAAAGTAAAAATACCAGTTTAGCAAATGCTAGTATCATTCTCTGACCTTGCATAGCTTTCTGGAATTCTTAAGTTGGTTTGCTCTGCTTGAAGTTTACTTTGCTTTCATCAAAAACCAGACTCTTGTAAACGGCTAATGCATGAACCCATGGCACCTCGTTCACATTTTTCAAAAGAATTTAGAAAATCCTAAAAAGGACAATTTTTGGCTAATGTCCACATCTAGGAAGAACAATACTCATCTGCATGATTTGTGTTTCTTTACTCTTCTATTCTCAAAGTAAAGAATTTGTTTAGTTAGAGGTTGGATTTGGACTAATGGTCCTTAGTGGATGGAAATTAACTCTGTGGTCACCCTACATGTTTGAATATTGTGAGTTTTATATTTTGTCTTAGAAACCCAGACTCATCAGATCTTTTCACCTCTGACCAAGGCAGAAGGCCTTAAATAAACAAGCACAACTATGAGAAGAGAATTAAACAAACACAAAGCCAACAGTAATTTCCCAATTAGTATTATTTCCTTCTGTGGACATTAGACTTGTGTTACATACTTCACAAAGGAAAACAGCCATTCTGAAGGAGAGACCACTTTGAAATAGTAGTCACAAAGTTATTTCTATTTGGGAGGCATTAAAAAAAAATAAATTCCCTCTCTCTTTATTCAGACAATTGCCCAGAGTCATTATTTCTTTTCAAGGTTATAGCTCTCATGGCCCTTAAAATTAGTTCCAATATAAACCGTGATCTCTGATCTACACGTCTTCTCACTTGTTAATATTATGGAACATGTTAACAAAATTCATGAGGAATCTAATGTGATTAAAATTAGTGAAGAAGCTCTTTAATACTTGGAGGGGAAAAAAAATCCACTATTCTGAATTCTCTAGGAGCAATCTTCGCTTCAGAAACAGAAGCACCGTGGAGAGTTGCTTTTGTTACAGGCTTCATCTAAGGAGGACTACAAAACAACCCGAAAGCACAGTTGAATCACACTGGAATAAATTTTCATTAGTAACTTGGTCTAGCGGGAAGGGATGTGAGTGGCCTATGTCTGAGAGAAAGAAGGTCTACTAATATGTTCAGGATCCCTTTACGCAGGGGATCATCTTTCTCATCTGAGATTCTGTACTCCATCATCCAAGTTCCTCTAAAGCACTTTTCTCCGTTTGCAGTTGCTTCATCAAGACTGCAGAGGTTAGACAACTCCACTGTTCGCACATACTCATGTTGACAAGCCACTCAAAGGAGGCAGCACTGACTTGCTGTGAGTAGCTTTCCTTGGCTGACGAAAGACAAACCACCCCAAAGTGGAACCTACGTAGAGTAGGAAATATACACGATACTCTTTGGGATGGCCTAGCAGTCCAGAAGGGAGATCACCCTTTTGGGTCACTAGAGGGTAGAAGACGAGTCTTAGCATCGGTAGCTCTGAATCCAGTCTTTCCGATCACCATCTGCCTGCTCTGATTGATGTAAAGTCCCGCTATTGGCAGCCTGGCACTATCTTATTACACATCAGCAGGTCGCAGCCCTAGCCACCGTCACCTGCTTTTGAGTAGTATTTTATATGGATGCACATAGCATTTTACTGAGGACAGTTTGGCACCTTCAGAATGACACACTTCTAAGTGAGTATTTTATGTAGGGGAAGCTGAAGTAAGCAGAGAGTGATTCTAGTAGGTACACAGAGTCAAATAGTAGCAGAGACAGGAAAATGACTTAGAGGTTGTTTATTATTAAAAACAAAAGGGTAACTGACAATTTTGAACTTTTAGCATGTTGTTTTTCATCGCTGTGATTTATATTTGTTGAAAACAAATATGAGTTTTAAGTAGCTGGGGCTTACAGCATAGGGACAAAATGAAATTATAAGAATGGCAAATAGGACTAAAACCTTGATTATACCATCGTAAGATGCAGGCATTTGTATTTAGAGAAATACTTAGCTGATGAAATCTACTTTCAAGTCCATATAAAAATGGAGTTTGGAAAAGATTTGGTAGTAAGACTGTAGTTTCCTGGATTATAAATGTCAAGTGCTCATGAAACTTTTTTAACCTAAAACTGAGTTTTACAAAAATATTCACCATTTATAATAAATTAATATTTTGGAAAAATAATTTTTAGAGCAATATTTAGAACCCAATATATGCACAAGGATGGGGAGAGGAAGCAGTTATAGGCAGAGGAACAGCTCATCTTGTGCTGTTTATTCATTGCCTTGAAAAAGCTCCATGCAATTTATTGTTGGTCTTTGGGGCCTAATATGGGAGCTGGTATGCTGCCTTATTTGGGTCACTATTTGAAGCTGCTGATAAAACAAAAAGCTTTCTGATAAGAGATTTAATTTCAGAATGTAAAACCTAACATTAAAAATTTAATTATGGTATACAATTTGGCATCTAATTAGGCATGATCTAAAGTATATAATGATTCGGCTAAATAAGAGGCTTTCCAAAATACTGTTTGTAATAGCTTCTACATGATAATTTCCCCAGGAAATGAATACTTCACTAATTTACAAATGACTATTTAATATGTTGAGTAGTGCTTGCTTCTTAGTTCCTGACTGATGGGTAGAATTACTCTTTAACTATTTGCAGTCTGTATTTTGTGCATGGCATTCTAGTTCACATTTCCCAGTTTTTACCATTAAATGGGATAAAGGTATTTATTTACAATAATCTAATCTAGGACAACCAATTTCTATTAGCACTTTTGTTATTAAAAGAATTCAGAACATATCATTTATTGTTTCATTTGTGTCGGAAAGAGAAACTGTGAGCTTTTCCTAAGTATATTATCACAGGAAAGAATCAGTGATGCCACATCACTGATCCAGATCCTTTAAAATATGTCATTTATTACCATTATGTTTTTGTCACAGTTAAACAAAGGTGTCTTTTTAAGAGCTCTAGAAGATATGAACTAGAATATGACTCTCTTTCATGGAATAGGTCAACTCAACCAAATTTATTGATGAGCAAGCTCTAAATTTTTCAAAAGTACTGCTCACATTTTCTGTGAATATCTTTGTTTCTATTTACCGCCATGCTTTCCACAAACTTGAGCAAATCTTGTTACTTATTAAGTTGGCCTGCACAAAATCGGAGAAGAGCAAATGTTAATTACCTACAACTCTCAGTCAGATCCTAGCTGACATTCTGGGCACAGGCTCCCAGGGCAGACGCAGGCAGGCTGCACGGAGATCACCGACAGTGGCAGAGGGGCATTGCCCAGGCTGGGAGCTGTGGGTAGACTAACGCTGTGCATTAACTATTTTAGATGTCTTTTCCGTCTACTCTACCTAAAGTGCACTACCATCTCAGAAGACAAACAGTGAAAACCTTTGTGAAGACTGAATTCTAAGGACACAACCACAAGTAATGGCTTATTGAGCTGAAAATGTGACCTGGGGGGAGTCAGATACTAAGTTTGATTAGTTTACTACAGTTGTAAGAAAATGCTTCAGTCATTTGAATAATAAGCATCATCCACATCATAATTCTGTACAACTGATGCTTTTATGAAATGGAGCCACTTGTTTTTTCATGTTTTATTGTAATATACTACGCATTTATGTATTACTGTGTATGTATTTCTTTTTAAATGTGTCTTATGTAAATGGATATAAATATGATTTTTAAAAAAATAAAATATATGGTTCATGGAGTCTCGAGTGCAAACATTTGACAATTCCAAGTACTGTTTGTATTTTACCATCCCACCATTTTTACAGTTTTTGAATTGTAACAGTCAAATCGATATGTTTCTCCTTCAAGTCTGTCAATACTTAAAGCTGAAAACCTGCCTCTGATCATGTAAAAAGGAATGATTTAACCTGGAACTGGAGCCAAAAATAGTCCTTTAAAGGCAATCAGGGATGTCCTAAATCTTTAGAAATAGCACTGTGATGGCTCGATCTCCTTTTCAATACAAAACAGAGCTAAACTGTTTACAAGAGTCGAAAGCAATTATTTAAAAAAATTTATAAGGAATAAATATTATCTTCTCTTGTTACCTGTGGACCAAGGAAAAAAAGAAAAAAAACTTCTTTACTAAGAACCACATGTTCATCAGATCTTGAACCGCCAGCCAGCACTGTTCAGTGAATGTCAACCACTACGGAGTCTGAGGCTCATTTCCATTGAAAAAACAAAACAAAACAAAATCCAGAAACCTTTCCCTTTTGTCAATGTAACAGGGCATTAGTCAGACTCATGTATAATGTTATAAGCTTCTAGCCAAGATGGCCTTGTTGCGACTTCCCTGAAGTCAGTTTTATCAGAGGAAATAAATGAAAGACAGAATGATTAACATATATAGTGTATAAAAGTACAGAAGAGTAATCTCTTCCCTGTGGCTTTATTTGGTGGTGTTACTGTTGTTTATTCTTTGTTTATATGGGAGATTTCAAAGTAAAAACCTATTTAATAATACCATTTATCTAACTGCTGATTTTCTGCTGCTTGATCTTATGAAGCGCAAGACCTGTCATTAGTAATTTCCTTTTTGCATTTAATTTGCTATGTTTGCACGTACATTACATTTGTTTTGATGTCTGTTTTTGTTTAACAGATTCAGTCAAAAGGTAATGGTAACAGAAACCCTTTCCATTGTCAATAAAAAAAAAAATACTTCCAGTTCTCTGTTTAATCTTTGTTTTCTAGTCACCTAATGTTTAACAATTTACTTGAACCACAATGCAAATTGTCCTTTTAGTGATTCTCAATCTAATATCTTCATTAGTGAGTCTGCCACATGAGGGAGCTCTAAACTTGCTTATGAAGGTGATTTTAAATTTTCCAGAAATGTTGCCTGAGCAGAAACAATGGGAAAGAGCTTTCTAAGCTCATCTGATCGTGGGGATTCTGACTTAAGGAAATGAAATGTAATATAGGAACTATGATATTATAATAACAAACGATTTGTATCTACTCTCAATACATGACTTAATCACATAATCAGTTTCTCCCCTTTAGAGATCATCTGGTAAGAAATAGTAATCGTTTATAATAGACTCTTAACGTAGAGCGATAAAAAGATCTACCTGTTCCTTCAAAAAAAGTATAAAATACTCTTCAACGTATGATATAATTTCTGCCAGATTCTAAACTACATTTAATTTGGATTTAAGCTCAGAATCTCAATAGTTTTCCTTCTGGCCATCTATCAGCTTTATGAATTTTCACATTTGTAATGAGAGCCTGTTCTCAAATACAATTTTATATAAATAAAAGTGCTCTTGAAATGTAAAGCAGGTCTAATTTTTATATATTTAATGTATTGTCTTGAACAAAATAACTCAATTGGAAAACACTTTTCCATAGATTTTAAAAGAACATATTTAAATTTTTCCAATGTCTTACAGTAAAAATTTCCATGGAGATATCAAAAGAAGGCCATGCGGACTTTATTTCAGCACACTTAAATATGACTGTATTTTTAGTAACATTATATTGTTATTTTTAAAGATACATTTGATCCAGAATATTTTAGGTACAATCTAGTGAAAGTGCTTTATGGTAAGTATGAAATAGAAAATTCCTTTTCTTTTCCTCCCAAATTTTAGGCAATCGACGACTCAAGTTTATCTTTCTTGCCCCACTTTTCATCAGTGAAAGTAACAGTACTTCTCCAGCCTCATGCACCGTTTTACAATCCCACTCAACTGGAAAATAACTCAAGCCTGATTGCTAATGTGCCCCTTCAGAATTGATTGCAGGACAAATGTGCAAGAGATCCCACAGATGTACCCTTCACACATGCCTTTGTTTACACCTTGCAAATGAATGATGATATGCATTGAGCTAAAGAATGTGCCATTTCAAATTAACTGAATCTTATCTGAAAAAATAAGGTAATACATTTTAAACATTAAAAGTGTATTATTTGTTAAGATTACAGTTGTGATTATGAGTAAAATGTACCCAAGAGAAAAGACACTTTAAGGAACCCGGCAGCTTCAAATTATAAGTTGAATGCCTATCTAGTTGGTTTAATTCAGGCTACTAAAAAAACTAAAGAGAACATAGCTGACTATATTTTTTCAGGTATAAACAACCAAGAAGCTGATTTAAGCAAACAGAACTTTCCTTTGAGAAGCCATTTATTTATACAGCCTATGGTCCAAAAAAAAAGCTATCATTTTCAGAATGTCTTACACTGGTTGTAAGTAATTTTTATGAAACAAGTAAATAAGCTCTTACGTGTTACCTCTCACAAATATTTCGTGCCCAGACTATTACGTTAGGACAGCTACTCTTAAAAATAATGTTCCTGATGGGGACTGAAAGACTGGGAAATACTTCGAGCACCATCAAAGACTCAATGGGCATGGTATATTTTTTTTACTTTAAATGTATTATTTGATAACTGATATCAGGTAGAATCCTAAGTAATCCTAAGTAAATCACATATTTAACTATATCAAGCTACTGTGGCTTTAACTGGCACATTATCATAAGCTTAGCAACAAAAACTCATTTTCAATTACTTTTCTTAATTTCTCAATACTTTTCTATAAGTTCAAATGGAAAGATGTGTTTGGAGGTCACAATATTATTTTTTAGTGAGTTATTATTTAAAAATTAGAGATTTCAATAAAAATCTGGATTTGGGGTTTCTTAAAAATTCCTGGTCTTTAGCATAATGTAAAAACTTTTACATTTCTTCCTTAAGAACTTTCCTTGTCAGTTTACCCCATTTCTGTGTCATTTGCTTGTTTTGATAGGAAGCTGGAATCATTAAGTGTACAGTCTACTAAGAACCTGAGACGGGAGGAGGAACTCCAAACAGCTCTCATCTCCATGACAAAGAGATCGGATTAAATGACCTCTAGGATCTGTCAGGCATGTGATTTCCCTTGACTAAAAATGGCCTGAAGGCAGAGCTGTACTCTGGTATCCAACCTTCCCTCAGGAAATGTATGACGAGACAGATCCTCCTATCTAGAAAATCATCTGTCTAGATGATTACCTAAGACCTCCCATGTTACCGATTTCATTTAAAATAACCGGGCATGGGGACATCTCAAGAATATTAGAAAATACTCAGAATTTCTGTTAAGAAAAATGATAAATATTTTCTGACTTCAACTTGAGTTTTAGGTTTTGGGTCAAAGCTACAGATTCCTCATTTCAGGAAGTAGCTCTATATTAATGTGTCTCTTTCAATTAAAATATTTGGGGGGTTCAATTTTTTAAAAATCATACGGTAGATATATTTTTCTTTAAGTGCTAGACAACCTTTAAGGAGCCATGTTATAGGCAACTGAAAAAGCTGCTCTTTGGATCTAATCAAACAGAAGGCACAGGTCTTTCACTAGGCTTCAAGTACTGTTTTTAGACCAAGCTTTACAATTCATATTTCAGTTTGCAAGTAATTTCTATTTAAATATTTATTTATGGGAAATAATTCCAGAAATTTGACTCCAATTAGAAAATTGATTCAAATTGACTCAAAATAGGGGAAAAAGTCATGATGACTGCTTCAGCACTTCTTCTATGTGCCCAAAAATGCTGGGGTCTTCGATTGTAGGTGTTATCTGGAAAGAAAATACAAGTCAGATGAATGCTCTTCCTTGAACCCTTTTCCCCTCTCCCTATAATTAAACAATTACCTGCAATACTGCATTCTCCATTTTCTTATAAAGGCATATAGAAATGTTCAAAAAAGGGGACTCCAAATTTAATATTTTAAAATGTATATATAGTCTTCCAGAGTAATAAACTGTTCAGTTAGCAAAACTATAGGTCCTAAGTGGAATTTCTCTAGAATCCCTCTAATGAGCCTTTCTATGTGCTTCTCTAGAAATATATATATGTACATATATATGTATATATATATATATATATTTGTATTTACAACTACTATTTACTGCTGCATCACTTTCTGTTAGCTGTTGAGGATTAAAGACATGTATATCTATGCACATATAAAGTGCACAAAAATTCAAAGAATATATATACTTGAATTAGCCTAATGTTTGCCAAAATAATTTTCACTCAAAACAGGAGACATAATTAGCATATGCACCAGTTAGAACTGCTTAAGCATGTATAACCAGCCTCAAGTGTTTGCTTTCTCATTCAGTAATAGACATTAATGACTACAATGAAGGAAGTTGTGTCTTTAATTCAGTAAGATTGCGTTCCCACAAGTTGCTGGAATTTGACGTATTTACTAATAGTAAAAGTATTTCCACACACTGGTACCTATAATCTCGAAGCATATGGTGTTAATTAATCTGTGTTTCCACAACCCTGATTCCTAGAGAGTGGCTATGCAGTTTCCCCCTTAACATTAAAAAAAAATGTTAATGCCAAAGAGGTGGGGAAGAAACTTTTCAGAACCTGGCATTAAACATTCTTGATAATTTACCTTATAGGGCTTGCCGTTGACAAGGGCTGACAGAGCCGACCGAGGAATTTTGCCAGACCTCGTTTTGGGTAACTGTTTGACAAACACTACATTTCGAATTGCAGCCACAGGGCCAATGCTCTGTCTCACATGGTTTATAATCTCTTCCAAAACTTGTTTCTCTGTTGTATTTATATCTAGGGAGAAAGTCCAGATGATAAGCACTGAATTAACCTTCGTTAATCATTCAGGGCCCAAACACTCAGGGAGGACAAAGATTTCTCACCTTTTCTCAACACACAGAGCGCTAAGGGCACGTGACCTTTCAAAGGATCTTCCTTGCCGACAACAGCACAGTCGGCCACAGTACCATGGGAAAGGACTGACTGTAAGAAGGAAAAGCATCCATTTAGAAAATATATGTGTACATATATAAGAATGTATATACACACACACGTATTTTTGTATGTATTTCAATTGGGAAAAAAGTACATGTCGGAGAATCGAAAACCTAAAACCTATAGCTGTCTGTGTGGAAATTACTGCTGATTCACAATTCCTACCATTCTAACTGGGGTGAGAGAATTGTTAGGACCCCCGTGGTAGTCACTCAGTAAAGGCTAACCATAATTAAGACAAATTGCTTTGCTTACCTGGAAAGTAAGGGAACTGTTTCTTTGTCTCGCTTGCTTATTAATGAAGTTGGGGCAAATATGCAGCAGATACCACATGGGAACAAATTGCAGTGGGCATCCGAAAACAGATGACCTCATGGTGATTTGGCTTTAGGTGGGCTACCATAAGCGGACTCTCCAGAGAAATCCAAGGCAGCCCCATGACTAAACGGTGATTTTATTTCTGTATCTGTTACTGAGCAATGAACAGAGCATTTCTTTTGTTGAGTGACCACCCATCCAGAGAGGATTTTCCGACTTGAAAGAAAAGGCTGGGCGTGGCATGAAGCCCTGACATCAGATAATCACTCCTGTTGAGGAATCATTTTCATACTGCTTACCCTGAGCTCTAAATATCTTAAAGAAAAAAGCAGCTATCTATCTGGAATCACAAGAACCCACAGAGTAACCACATGAAATACAGAAGCTTAGGGTTAAAAAAGCATTTCTACCGTGATGGTACTTTTAAAAATGATTGTTCAAAATATCCTCTTCTGAGAGAGTGATGGGTCTTTCAGGGACTGCAAATCTCTAATAGCTAGAGAAAACAGAGGGCAATATACCAACAGCTCGTTTGGCACTTCCCATTCTTTCAACAGTTACTAAATCCTTCTCTGTTCCAACCACTGCCCTAGGCCCAGTGGTGAGCAAAAACAGGTGGAGCACCATCTCAGGCTGCTTACAGTCTAATGGATGAGGGCAATATTCATAAACAATCACGAGTACTTATTATTATGAATGTTTAAATATACAAGTGATAAGGGCTCTGGAGAGCTAGCCTGGTTTTTATATGAAAGCCATAGCAGAAGCAGCCAAAAAAACTTGGGTTTTTATAGGAAATATATGGCAAAAGCAGGAGGATAAATACCGGTCTCAGAGAAGCCTTCAGGAAATGACAATGAGTTCAGGTTTAGGTTTACAGGATGAGTAGTCACTGATTAGGCAAGATGGAGAGGCGGGGCAAAGCCCTGAGGAAGGACTTGGCACAAACCATTCAAACCTGAAAGAGATTAATATGGAGGGAAAGCAGAGAGCAAGACTTTCAGAAAGGAGCAAGAAGAGATGAACGTGCAGAGTTAAAGAGGGGCTGAGCTAAGGACTTCCAATTTGTTTTAGTAACACTGGAAAGGCAATAAAGCATTTTTGGGAGTTGAGGAGGAGAGACAAGATTTTTTTTAATAGACTTTATTTTTTAGAGTAGTTTTAGATTCACAGCGAAATTGAGTGGAAAGCACAGAGATTTGTCATATATGTCCTGCTTCCATATATGCGCAGCCTCCCCCACTCTCAAAATCCCTCACCAGAGTGGTATATTTGTTAGAACTGATGAACCAACATCAACACATCAGTCTCACCTTAGGCCATAGTTTACGTTAGAGTTCACGCTTGGTGTTATACATTCTGTGGGTTTCATGATGTATGTCCACCATTATATTGCATTTCACAGAATAGTTTCCCTGCCCTAAAAAATCTCCTATGCTCTGCTTATTTATTCTTACTTCCTGCTAGCCCTTGGCAAACATGATCTTCTCAGAGTCTCCAAAGTCCTTTTTCAGAATGCTGGAATCATACAGTATCTAGTCTTTTCAGTTTGGCTTCTTTTACTTCAGAGTGTATTTTGAAAAACAAATTTACTTTGGGTTCATTGTAGAGAACTAATAGAGGATTGTTAAGGGTGAGTATTACAGTTTGTTGAAATCGCCCATGAGGCTACCATAGTAGACCAAGGCTATGACAGTCGATATGAAGATTCTAGAGTTTCTTTAGAGGTAAAATGAACACAATTTTATGGTAAATTGGATATGGGGCAAGAATAAGGTAGAGAAGCCAAGGATGATTCTGTGCTTTTTGGCTTGAACAGCTGATTGGATAGTGGTGCCATTTTCTAAGCCAGAAAATACTAGTGAACTCCAGGCTTGGAAGGAATGATCATATATTCAATCTTGGAGATGTTCCACAGAAGCACCTTGGAGATATCTGAGTCGAGGCAGTTGAATCTGATGGGAGTCTGAATCTGGAGATGCACATTTGAATGTCCTTGAGGCAGTTGAATCTGATGGGAGTCTTAATCTGGAGATGCACATCTGAATGTCATTAAGTGCAGAGAAGGTAATGAAAGCTATAGACATTGATTAGATCAGTTAGGGAGAAAGCAGTAAGAAGAGTGAGAGCTTTAAGGAACGCCACCATCTAACAGCTACATGAAAAAGGAGGAACTGCCAAACTAGACTAAAAAGGCACAACCAGAGAGAGAAGAGAAAAACCCACAGAATCTAGGACACTCCACTCTCAAGGCCCAAAGTTTCCGTGAATTCTTCTTTCTTTTAATGATGCCAAGTTGAAAATGAGCTGTCTCTTCTCTGAGGTCCTGGAAGACTCAGTGAACTACTAGCCTGTGCACTACCTCACACAGCCCCTAGTGAAACAGAGAAATCAACATCTCCTCTATCCTCTTGTTACCATCCATGTTGAAGGACTGAGTTGTAAGAGTTGCCATCCACATAGTTTTTGACTCTTATACTCCTGAGGATAGTATGTGTTAAATGATTTTTGTGCTGTACATTTTATTAACTTCATTGCTGAGATAGAGATATGCACCTCATCTTCCATTAATTGGGCGTCACTAAAAGGCTTCTGCAAAACACCAACTAAACAGGCCATACAACACCATCTCCTCCCAGTGCTTCAATCTGAACTCTCAAAGTGCTTTCAACAGCTTTCCCATTTATTAAGATTTTATTTACGGTTTAGGTCCATATGCTTAGACACAAATATTTATTGCCAGAGATTTGTACTGGTAGGTAGTAAAGTCAGTCACAGTCTTTGGAAGAGAGTATTTTGTCTATAGCAGATAGAATATAAACTTGGTAGGCCCATTGCTCTGATTCCGATTTAGGATTCCCTTAGTGAGAACAGAAAAAATTTTACCTGCCTAACCAGAGTTTTGCTTGTCAAAAAAAAAAAAATTTATTAAAGTTTTCACTGGTGCCATAAGCCTCTCTACCTTAGTTTTTAAAATGCCAATGTATCTGTTCAAATTACTATTAAAAAAAATTGATCATCCAGGTATTTTGTCACCTAACTGGTATAGTTTTAACTAAATCAAACACCAAATCTTTAACTAAATCAAACACCTTCTCTCACCTTACTGTTTTAATTTCACCATGTTTCCATCCTCAGTGTTAGTATGTTTAGAAGTAGATGGGAAAATGCTGACTGCTTTTCCATATGGGCGGAGTATTTTAAATTCAAAAGTAATATATAACACAGTTTTCTACAATATCAAAGTTTCAGTTTTTTGTCTAGTTTGTGGACAAACTCTTAAAAATCTGTGAACAACATAATCATTTACCAGAATTTTATGTCATCTGTAAATGAGGTTCATTATTATAGTAGATAAAATATTAATCTATCAGCGTTAAAATGATGTCATAAAGGGAGGGAGACAGCTTTCTATGTTGGCTCCACAAATAATATTTACATGCCAAATTATGATTTCAACAACTGAATCATTAAAAAGGAAAGCATCAAAGTATGTCTTGGCAACATTTAAGGGACAGAAGCCAAACAAATGTCCTATGGGGGTAAAAATAGCAAAAGCCACTTTCGTATATGTCCTGCAGGTACAATCCATAAAGCATCCGTGATTAACTGACAGTTAAGAACTGAAAAAAAATGATACAACTTGAGAGATAACTGTCTCACCAAAAGTGTGCAATGGTTCCAACTTATGACTTTTTGCCTTTAGGATGGTGTGAAAGCGATACGTGTTCAGGAGAAACTATACATCAAATCTTGAATTTTGATCTTTTCCCAGGCTAGCAGTATGCAGTACACAATCCTTTCTTGTGATACTGGGATGCTTCTTGTCTTATGGTATTATTTCTCTCACATTTTTTTCTTATTTTGTAATATTCCAAGCATCATTTATTCATAGTGGGTAGGGATGATCTGTAAATCTTCTTTGTCCTTATATCTTGAAAATGTATTTATTTTGTCAAATTTGATTGATAGATTAACTATATGTAGAGTTATTATTTAAAATCCCTTCCCACTCAAATTTGATAGCATTTTCCAGTCTTTTAAAAAAATTTTTAATTTAAATTCAATCAATTAACATATATTATTAGTTTCAGAGGTAGAGTTCAGTGATTCAACAGTCTTATTTAACATCCAGTGCTCACTAAACCCCTTCACTCCTTAATGTCCATCACCCAGTTACCCCATCCCCCAAGCCCCCTCCACTCCAGCAACCCTTCCTTTGTTTCCTATGATTAAGAGTTTATGATTATGGTTTGCCTCCCTCCCTGATTTCATCTTGTTTTATTTTTCCCTCCCTTCCCCTATGATCTTCTGCTTTTGTTTCTTAAATTCCCCATATGAGAGAGATCATATGATAATTGCTTTTCTCTGACTTATTTTGCTTATCCTCTAGTTCCATCTACATCGTTACAAATGGCAAGATTTCATTTTTCTGATGGCTGAGTAGTATTCCACTGTGTGTGTGTGTGCGTGTGTGTGTCTGTGTATATATATATATCACATCTTTATCCATTCATCTGTTGATGGACATCTGGGCTCTTTCCATAATTCGTCTATTGTTGACATTGCTGCTATAAACATTGGGGTGTAGGTGCCCCTTCAGATCACTACATTTGTATCCTTGGGGTAGATACCTAGTAGTGCAATTGCTAGGTCATAGGGTAGCTCTATTTTCAACTTTTTGAGGACCCCCCCATACTGTATTCCAGAGTGGCTACAACCAGCTTGCATTCCCACCAACAGTGTAGGAGGGTTCCCCTTTTTCACATCCTCACCAACATTAGTCATTTCCTGACTTGTTAATTTTAGCCATTCTGACTGGTGTGAGGTGGTATCTCATTGTGGTTTTGATTTGTATTTCCCTGATGCTGAGTGATGTTGAACACTTTTTCAAGTGTCTGTTGGCCATTTGTATGTCTTCTTTGGAGAAATGTCTGTTCATGTCTTCTGCCCATTTCTTGATGGGATTTTTTGTTCTTTGGGTATTTAGTTTGATAAGTTCTTTATAGATTTTGGATACTAGCCTTTTATCTGAATAGACATTTGCAAATATGTTCTCCCATTCTGTTGGTTGTCTTTTGGTTTTGTCGACTGTTTCCTTTGCTGTGTAGAAGTTTTTTATCTTGATAAGTCCCAGTGGTTCATTTTTGCCTTTGTTTCCCTTCCCTTTGGAGACATATCTCGCAAGAAGTTGCTGCGACCAAGGTCACAGAGGTTACTGCTGGGTTCTCCTCTAGGATTCTGATTGATTCCTGTCTCACATTTAGGTCTTGCATCCATTTTGAGTCTATTTTTGTATATGGTATAAGAAACTGGTCTAGTTTCATTCTTCTACATGTGGCTATCCAATTTTCCCAACATCACTTGTTGAAGAGACTGTCTTTTTTCCACTGGATATTCTTTCTTGCTTTGTCGAAGATTAGTTGATCGTAGGGTTGAAGGTCAATTTCTGGGTTCTCTCTTCTGTTCCATTGATCTACGTGTCTGTTTTTGTGCCAGTACCACACTGTCTTGATGATTGCAGCTTTGTAATAGAGCTTGAAGGGGATACTGTCATTTTTGTGTATATTTTAATGGATTTGAAAGATTCTATAACTTTAGTGGGTTGAATTACACAGATTTTTCAATTATGTTTTTAAGAATTTTAATTTTAGGAGTATTAGTTTAAATCAAGCACCTTCATAAGATGCAGGATCCAGTCTTTGGTAGGAGATTGCCTCTGCAGTGGGAAGAAGAATGCTTCTTCATTCCCTCTGATATTGGAGTCATCTAGGAAACTGTTAGATTCCACATTATCATCATATGCATATTTGTACTCAGGAAAATATTCAGCAATTTTACAACTATTTAAAACCAGTAGTCATTTAATGCTGGGTAGAAGTGAAATTACATGGCATCTTTGCTGAATGCACACTTTATGGAAATATATTCATTCCTGAAGAAATCAATCCTAAAAATAGCAAACAAAATAGCTAACTTGGAAAACAAACAGTGAAACTTTGGTTCGAATAACCTTCCAAAGGGCAAACTGCAATGAACACTGCTCTAGGATTTAAGTGCCATATTTTAACAATTCCCAAGGATACTAGTAGAATTATTTAACAAAATGAAACTGAAACTACAAGTGAAAGAATGAAACCAGGGAGCCTAATTTGTTCCCTGGAGGTGTCTTTGCATGAAAACCTGACCACAACAGTGAAAGAGAACCAAGCAAGAAGGACCACATTAGCTCCTAGTAATTTTGGCTCATAAGACCTGAATTAGCAGATTTCAGACCCAATTTTCTTAAGGACACTTTGAACTTCCACTGAAGTATCCCAAGTGTCGAGCTAGATGTCAGGCTCTCAAACATTAATCAACTTTTCAAATAGATATGATTATTACTTAATAGTTACAGAAGGCCCTTACATGTGTTGAGATCTGCAAGGATAAGATGCTCTTAAATTTATAAAAGCTATTCTAGAACTGTTTCTTATGATGAGAACAGAAAAGAACATACAGTTTCCTGAAATGTATTTAATGTAGTAATTTTAATAGAATTTGTTTGATTTAGTCTTATGTAAGGTAATGCACTTGTCATATTTTACTTTAAGAAACTGGAAAGACACAGATTTTCACACTATATAAAAATAACATTCAGTCTATTTTTAATTATTACAAATGAGAGTCCCGTGAATTAAGACCCTCAAATCCACTTCAAAAACTCAGAGTGGAATCCAACATTCAGAATTGACAATTGAGAATCCTAGTGAGAGTCCTGGAAAGCATTTACAAATAAAGTAAGGTTTGAGCACTTTAATAAATGTTGGTTATGTCATCAATAAAACCAATAAAAATATGTATGTAAAAACATACACATTAATTATCAATGTTAAGCAATTTTGCTAGGAGGTGAGAAAAATCCAGTAAAGAATGTTAGTTCAAAACTCTCTAACAAATGCCAACATGAAGAAGACAAGCCTGATATGAATTGAGGTACTAACTTCCTTATTAGACATAAATATATGATAGAGTTAATCATTTAATTCATATAAAGGGAGACGTTCACTTCAAGAAGGCTTCATGGCTGACAGGTGTCCTATTACGAGCTGTAAGTACTCCAAGACCTAGTGGCAAAATTCCTGTAGGAAACTATTGATTCTAGCATGCTTTTTTTTTTTCAATTTTGTCATTTTACTGCCTACCTTCTGCCTGCTTCATTCTCTGATTACATACAGTGAAAAGGATGTCAATAGAAACATATTAAAACATATATTTAAATAGGTTGATACTTCTCTTTTTGTTCTAAAAATAAGAGAGAACCAAGAACTTTGACTGATAATAAAAGCCTTGCATATGTAATCTCCATATTTTGATTAGCTGACTCTGCCAGAAATGCAGGTGAATATTAGAGGTAATCTACAGGCAAGAAATTAAAAGTTCATGCGACCAGAACCACCTTTTGCCAACACACCAAAATACATGAAGCGTAAATTTCAATTTCAGGTTATCACAAAATTCACAGTAGGTTAAAAATAAGATAATATTATGATAGCACACAAAGCCACTTATTCCAAAATATTATATAAAGTTCTTTCCTTTTACTCAAATGATATTACATTGTCACACACACAAAGCCGACATGACAAGAAGCGTTAAGCTATTTTGTTGTCGCTGAAGGTAAGTATGACTTTCAAAGAAGGTGACCATCTTCAAATTATAGGAAGGAGAACTAAGCTTTCATTCTGCACACTCTGATCCCACTGAATTATTTTTAAACATTGTCTTTCATTTAAACTTCAGTTTGCTCTATTCCATTTAAAAATTATTCTGGGTTTGGTTCTGAAAAAGATGGAAGAAATATGTTCCATCTTATCACTTTCACTAATTGCAATGAAAAACTCTGGCTAAAAAAACAGGTCGGATGACTCTTAAAATTATAAGAACTTGAGACACAACCATCTTGTTTGTTTCTTTGGAGGTTTTGGGTTTTGCTGTCATTATGGTTTGTTTCTTTGTTTGTTTTGCCTCCTATATATTCTGGCTTGGGTGCTAGAGTAGACCAAAAGGTGCAGCTGCCAATAAGTGCAGACAGAAAAGCCCTAAGAAATGTCTGCCTTTATAGAGGTCCAGGGAAAGGATAGAGGATCTGGGAAATAATCCTTTTCATTTTACCTCCCTACTCCAGGTGAACACCAACAAAGAAGCAGTGCCCTTCTTCCTTCCTACAGAGCTGTAGCAACCTTATTGACTCTCTGCACCCTACTCCAAGTGAATGCCAGCAAAAGAGCTGGGTCCTTCCCCTTCTCCACTACTGGTGCACAGCCTGTGGCATGAAACCCTGAGGGACCCCCGCCCCAAACACATGCACACACTCTAAGGGAGCCTAGAAAGATTCAGAGCCATCTGCACCACTGCCCCCCGCTCCAAGAGCAGCTATCCAGTCCCTGAGTAGATCCCTGTCAACTTGCTCTGCTCTACACTAAGCGAGTGCTACCAAAGAGACAGTCTCATCCTCTGCCCAGGGATGCTGTGCACGTAGAACATGCAGTATTGACCCCTGATAAGAAGACAGGGAACACAAAGCCCCAACTTTTTACCCAAAAGAATAGCAGTGGGGATCCTTGGAAATCAGAAAGTGAAGAGTAGATTATGGAGAGGAAGGAGCTGGAGAAAGGGATATTTTAAATCTGTGTATGAAGTCCTGAGCCTGCCCCAGATTCGTGCATGCATGAATCCAACCAGATTCAGCACAGTGTAGATTCTGAACACTTAACTCAAGTTTCAGATTGGTCTCTGGGAGAGACACAAGTGAGATGGACCACATATCACTGCAAAGACTGAAAATCAAATTGACATTGGAACCACAGTCCACAAAAAGTGAATAAGGACAGGTGGTCTGTTCTCAACTAAAATAAGTAATCACAAGAACACAAATCCAGATGATTTAAACAGGATCCAGAATCTCATAATGTAATATTCAAAATATCTAGGATAAAAATCTAAAGTTACCGGACATAAAAGGAATCAGGAAAACCTAAACATCTCTTAAGAAAAAAGACCATCAATCAATAGATGCCAATGACAAGATGACCCAAATATTAGAATGATCGGACAAAAATTTTAACGCAGCTATTATAATGGTGGCAGAGGGATAAAACTTTCCTGGATTCCTCATTACTCCTCTAAAAACCTCTAGCCTCCTGAGAATTTTCAAATACCATGAGAATTTGATCTATAGCTGTTTGTCAGGCTAATTGCTCTGATCTGAAAGGATAATAAAACTTTTCTAATTTCCCTGGGAGGGCAAAATTATTAAAGTCTGGACTAGACTAGATCCCTAGGTTAAACTCACAGTGTGCTGGGGAGACTGGCTCAGTAGCTTCCTAGGTATTTACATGTCAAAAAAAAGATGAAGCCTCAGAACTTGGAAACATTTTTAAGTTGTAAGAGTTGAGACACACAGGGCTATCTGGCTCCTGGAGAGATTTTATTTACATATCAAAGAGTTGGAATTTGGAATAAGGCCCTTATGTTTGTAAGGAGACCTTCTGATGAGGGTGGAAGATGAATGACTCCTTGCTCTTCATAAGCCGACAAAAATTATCTTCCTCATCTCTCATCTATGAAGTGTCTAGCACTTCTGTGCGAACGGAGGCTAGAACCTAAGAGGATGATGACACACTTAAAAGAAATCTGTCTTTGACCCATAACACCTCATTTGCACATTCAGTATAAAATTAACCAAAGATGAGTATTAAAAACTCAACAATAGCCATGGCGCAAGAAGAATGGGCAAACATTCTTGGAATAAAAGGAAACACAGAAGTTTTCAGTAAAGAAACAGAAGCTACAAAAAAAGAATGAAATGACTTAAAAGATAGGAGATAGGGTATAGGAGAGGAATGAAAAACAGGCAAAAAGAAAACTAATACACTGATAGGCATAAATATAAACATATGAATAATTTATTTAAATGTAAATGATCTCAGTTAAAAAGATAAAGATTGTCAGATTGGATAAAAATAAAAATAAGACCCAACTGTACGCTATCTACAAGAAGTCCATAGGAAGCATAATGATCCAGATGATGGATCTGTATGGATCCATAATGAGCCAAATGAAAGGATGGCAAAAAATAAATGATTCAAATGCTATTCCAAAAAAATGGAATGGCTATGTGATTACCACACATAACCAACTTCAGAACAAAGAAAATTACTATAGATGTTTTTTAAAAAAATCACCCAGGGGTGCCTGGGTGGCTCAGTTGTTAAGCATCTGCCTTCGGCTCAGGTCATGATCCCAGGGTCCTGGGATCAAGCCCCAGGCCCCCTACTCTGCGGGAAGCCTGCTTCTCCCTCTCGCACTCCCCCTGCTTGTGTTCCCTCTCTCGCTATGTGTCTCTCTGTCAAATAAATAAATAAAATCTTTAAAAAAAAAATCAATACATTGCAACCAAGTAAGGTTTATCCCAGTGATGCAAGGCTGAACATTTGAAAATTAATTAATGCAATTCATGTATTAAAAGCCTTAAAAAAAAACAACACATGATCATATCAATAAAAGCATAAAAAGCCATTTGGCAAAATTCAGCATTCATTTGAGATTTTTTAAAATACCTCATCAAATTAGGAACAGAATGAACATCTTAACTTGATAAAGTTTATCTACGGAAACACCTACAGGAAACAACATTCTTTTTTTTTATTTTTTGTTTTATTTTTTTTAGGAAACAACATTCTTAATGGTAAGGTACTGAATGTTTCTACCCTAAGATCAGAAACAAGACAAGGGTGTCGGTTCTCACCACTGTTATTCCATATCATACTGCAGTTTTAGCCAGTTCAAGAAGGCAAGAAAAAGGAATAAAAGGCATTTAGACTAAAAAGAAAGCAATAAAACTATCTCTATTCACAGACAATAGGATTTTCTATATAGGAAATCTCAAGAATCTATAAAAAAATGCATTACCAGTTCAAGGAAGTCAATGGTATTTCTACCCACTAGCAATGAAAATTTAGAAACTAAAACTTAAGAAAAGATTATATTTACAATAGCTTAAAAATTAAATACTTAGTTATAAATCTGTATACTAAAAAGTGTAAAATGTTGATGAAACATATCAAAAAAGACCTAAAGAAACGGAGGCACATACAAAATTCTTGGATTAGAAGATTCAGTATGGATCAGATATCAATTTTTCCCAAAAGAATCTATAGATTTAATCAGTCCCAATAAAAATCCATTGTAACTACAAAAGATTCATTTGAAATATATACGGGAAAGTAAAGAAACTAGAACATCCAAAACAATTCTGAAAAAGAAGAGCAAATGTGGCTACTATTCAACTTTAAGGCATTCCATGAAGCTATAGTATCAAGACAGAATAGTATTGGTAAAAAGATAAACATGTAGAATAATGAAACAGAAGAGAGACTCTAGAAATAGATCCACTCAGATACTGTCAGCTGATTTGGACAAAGGTGCAAAGGAAATTCAAAGGAGAAATGCAGTCTTTGCAATAATTGATTCTTGGAACCATCGACATCCATATTAAAAAATAATAATAATCCTCAACCTACATCTTGCACCATACACACACATGAGAACTCAAAATGTAAATGTAAACTGATACAAAATATAAAACAATAAAGCAAATGTAAAGAATGAAACTATAAAATTCTTACGTCAAAACAAAGGAGAAATATTTATGACCTTGTGTTAGGAAAGAGTTCTAAGATATAATGCCCAAATTATGATCTGTCAAAGAAAAAAACTGAATTTGATTTCACATTATGAAAACTACTTCTGCTCTGTTAAGGACACATTTAAGAGAATATAAAAACTAGTCACAGACTGGAAGACAATATTTGCAAATCATGTATCAGATAAAGGACTCTCAAAACTGAAGAATAAGAAAACAACCCAATTTCCAAAGAATGGGCAGAACGTTTCAACAGGCATTTTACAAAAGAAGATATGTGGATGAGAAACAAGCATGTCAAAAGATGCCCAACATCATTAAGTCATTATGGAAAAGTAAATTAAAAGTAATGAGATACCATTACACATCTAATAGAATGGTTTAAATAAAGAATAATGATAACACCAAGTGTTGATGAAGATGAGAAGAAACTTCTACCCTCAAACACCGCTGGTGAGAATGTAAAATTGTGTAGCCACTGAGAAAACAGTTTGACAGTTTCTTAAAAACTTAAACATACACTTACTACATAACCCAGCCAACTCACTATAGGTATTTATCCTGGAAAAATAAAAACAAATTTTGCCCCAAAACCTGTACATGAATGTATATAACAGAATTATTTAAAATTGTTTCAAACTAGAAACAATCCAAATATCCTTCAGTGAATGAATGGATACAGAAACTGGTTAGTACATCCACAAGTGGAATACTACATAGCAATATAAACGGACAAATTATGATACACACAAAAACTTGGATGGATCGCAAATGTATTTTCCTAAATGAAATAACCCAGTCTCAAAATGTTACATAACTGTATGAGTCCATTTATATGACAGTCTAGAAAAGCAAAAACATAGAAACAGAAAAATCAGTAGTCACCAGGGATGGGGAGGGTCAGAATACAAAGGTCAATGTTTTGGGAGAATTCTTTGGCAGTGTTGACATTTTTCTGTATCCTGTCTGTGGTGATGGTACCAAGAATCTATACAAGTATAAAAACTCATAGTTCTGTACAACAATAAAGTGGATTTTACTCAATGTAAGTATACAAATTAAAAAACATTATAAAAGAAACCTCTTCTGGGGACTTTGTGACAATGTATTTACATTGGAAGAAAATTCTCAGGATTTAAGAGTACAATAAAATGTTTAAATCTCACACCAGTTAAAGACGATATGCAAACCAGGTTATTAAGCAAGAGAAAATCAAGAAGCTAGAGGCAACGAAGTAGCAAGGATCAAGAAGCAAAAGTATATAAGCTCTCCTATAAATAACACGTATGTGTAGGTTCTTAAAATTCCTCCCTACCACCCAGACAGAGATCAGGGAGTGAGGTGAGAAGAATAGGAGGATTTACACAAGAGGAAGTGAGGTGAGGGAGATACAAGAGTAACCTAGCCTCTACATCAAATGAAGGGTACGGTAATTTTCCAGGTACACTGACTTAACCTCAATTATTGACTTCAGCTCTGTCTCTAAAAACTACCAGGAACAGAAAATCCATATTCATCAATACCTCTTCAATAGCACCTGCAGAAATCCTGTGACCTGCAACATTTATCACATCATCAACTCGAGACATAACATATAAATAGCCTTCTTCATCCATGTAACCAGCATCCATGGTGTCATAGTATCCCTGAAAATAAGAACCGATAATGTTTAATTAGCATGTATTGCTAGGTAATGCAATCATTTAGGTTTCTTATAATATAAAATCTGATAGAAATGGATTTACTGCATGCATTTGACTTTTTTCATTACTAGGCTATGGAATTAAACTCCTTTTGATTTTGATAACTTACTAGAATCTCTTTGCTCCACTAATAGCCAGGACTAAATTTAAGCATTCTTATATATATATTCAAGTTAAATGTTTGAAAGTTGTTAAGTTTATGAACTCCTTTTTTTTTTAATGGAGAAATAACAGTTCAATATTTCCAATATACTTTGGTATTGCAAAGTAATTCTTTTATAGATTTCTTCCTTAATTATACTAATTTTTAAAAGCTTTAAAGCTCTCCATAAATAATTACAAAATAGAGAGCTAGTTTACTAACATGAATCTGGGTTAGACTCTAGCTTCCATGAAATATAATAATAGGGGTGAAATTTAATTTTTAATCAACTCAAAGTAGTAGCACATCTTCACTGGTCCAGAAATCACAACAGAAATGAAGAATCAAGAAGAATAAGTAGAAACAAATACTACTTCTAATGCTTTTCAGTTATCTTGATACTTACGTTAATAAGCATGGGCTCTAGGAACAATCCAGATGAGTCACTATTTGTGCTTCTTATTCTTTCTGAGACTCAGTGTGCTCATCTGTTAAACAGGGTAGTGGACTATACCCTGTAAGGCTTCTGTGAAGCATAAACGAGATAGTGTATCTAAAGAGGGCAGGCCCTGGCCCATTATAAGCCCTCAGTAATTGGCAGCTCTTACTGCAATTACTACTGGAGAGAAAACCTAGAGTACAGTTAAAGAGCACGGACGGTGGAACCGGCCATTATGAGTTCCATTTTCAGCTCCATCACTTCTAAACTATAGGCAAGTTACTCAACCCTTCTGTGCTGTGATCAAGCCCTTAGATGAGAAGTTTGAAGTCAGGGTAACACGGCAAGAATATATATACAGAGTCACTCCACATAGTTTAACCATAAACTGAGACTCTGAAGGAGCTTTCAGTGTTAAAGGTGATCATGTTAAAACCACAGGCACACCTTATTTGCCATTGTCAGGTGTAATTAATCATATCAGTACTCTGATGATTTAACGGTGGCCCATCGGGCGGATAGATTGGGCTGACCTGGAGTCAACTCTACTAACAAATCTTCCTGGCCACACTCTATCCATCGGGGGCCTGTTTAATCTCAGCTACTGAGGTCATTTAACTCCAAGATCTCTTTCTAAAGGAAGCTATTTTAAATCTTGTCATTTGTCTGCTTGATTAGATTACCTGTCCTTCACTCACAAATAATAAAGATAAAATGTTAAACACTGAAACTTGTTTTTGTTTTTAAATGAAGTTCTGACCTTTTTTTTTTTTCACCTACTGCATGATGAGAACCAAGAATCTCTCGGAAAGAAATAGAAGTCAAAGGACAGCAGCAATATGATGGTGGGACCTGATGTGTATTATCAGTAAAGTGCTGTTATGAACACAAAACACATCTCGGTGACGTGGAGAAACAGGTAAACGACAAGACAAAAACAGTTTTTGTCATCCAGGTGACTGGAGTTTGTGCTACAGGAACACCATGTCGAGCATGTATCTGTATTTTAAAATGGGAATTTAAAAAGCCAAGAGAACATTCAGGAACGAATGTCAAAAATAGGTAAGGGAATGGAAAAATAAAACTGTGGGCAATCCAAATGAACTTTGCTCACATAGCATAGATTAAGGGGTCCCAGTGACAGGGTACAATTCTGATCAGGTGCTCTCAGTCTGCAGAGGGATCCAATGCAGGAAAGAACAGAGATAGCCCCCCAAAAGTCTTTAATTTAATAAAAACTTTCCTGATATTGAGGGCTGCTAAAATTCAGGAAAATGTGCTAAGAGAAACAGAAATGTCTATGTCCAGAGACTGAAAAATAAATATAAAAATGACTTGTTTCGATCACTGGGGTGTCATTCTGATTTCTGAGATCTAGAACTTGGTCCAGATAAACTTTAAAAGTTGTATTGTTATCTATGATTCCAGGACTGAGTGCTCAATTTAATAGGCAAGAACTATAAAGAAGTACTTTGGAAGGTTTAAAGAAAAGTATAATAAAGTTCTTACAGGAAATTTTTCAAAGTATAAATGCTTGAATGCTTCCTGATTCTTCCAGAGTCCTGAAAAAGCCCCAGGTGGTAATGGCAACCTTATATAAAAACAGAGCAGTTAGAATTATGATCAAAGTGGTAATAAAGATAGATTGATTAGAATAATTTTCTAGTGTGATGGATAATTGCAAGTCAAATCCCACATTGAAATATAACCCCTAAATCTACTGGACAGATCATGTCTAACTGAGGCTGAAGTAGCTGACCATGACATAGCAGCGTCACTGAGGGATGACTGTAGTTTCTGGAAAGGTCACAAAAGGCATATATAGCTGGCATTCAAATAGATATTAGCAGCAATCACTGTTTCAATAAGAAGCATAACATCTGCAAAAAGGAACCACAAATGCATCACTGAATTACTTTTTAGGACAAATATCCTTCTACCATAGGCAAATATTTTTTTTTTTTTTTTGAAGTTCCAAGGTCCTAACTGCCACCTCTGCCCATCTCTGTGTGATGAAATGCTCCAAATCAACATTCCAGGAACAATCTTACCTTCCCAATCAATCTGCATCAGGGAATTCCCTCTCACTACACCCTCTTGTATTCTTCCTTTTCATGACCATCCCAATCTATGTGATTTCTCGTCTGATGAACACATGGAGATACTTGTGAATATAAAATATAAGATAGGATACACCCTTCTTTCCAACTAATTTGCTCTTCTATTTTTTGCTTTCCTCCATAGTATCAAACAGGTGTTATACACTTGGCAAGGGCTTCATCTTTATCTGTCTATCTTGATACAAGTAAATGAACAATTGTTTTCTGGACACAAGAACATTTTCAGATGTTTTACAGTTTGGAAATTCAGATGCTGTAAAACTTATGGATTTTCCAAAAACCTTCCCTCTCCAGGCTCACGTAATAAAAAATACAAAGTGAAGCAGTGACTTCACAGTACTGATTCTGAGAAAACTGAAAACAAAGTAGACATGGCTACTGCCCACATGAGGCAACATCCTGCATCCTCCACCCCAACATTAGGCCTCCGAGGCTCTGAACTGTAGTCTCATGTTCTATCAGGCAGAAAGTGCCGTTAGAGGTGGATCCGCAGCCCAGCTCCACCATCCCCAGCCTCCCGATAGGTCCTCTCCTTGCGAGGTCTTCATTTTGTACTATTTTATGATGGAGGAAAAAATGCAACATCTGCATTTCTGGACCTCATGTAATTGCATAAAATGCATATGAAAGCAATTTGTAAAGAGAACGACAGAGATTCTGCTGTTGTTACTATTGCGGTTCATCACTAAACCTGCGCGAAGGCAGTAGGCTGAGGCAGATGATCCCTTTGGGTCCTTGTAACTGACTTTGCTAGGTCAATCCTCAATCACTATGTATATAATTTCATTTCATCAGTTTGTTTTTATTGTTAATATTTTACAAACAAGTGTAAATCATTGGTAATTAAACATGGAAATAAAATATGAATATGGCAGCCACCAAAACACATTCAATTCAGCATCCTTTTCAAGATGCTGAGGATAAAGAGGTGAACAGGACACCAAGAAGGGATGGTAGATGGTAAATCAAAAGCCAATCTGGGCCAGAAGTGATAACATTAATGAGTGAAGCCAACTATATGTAAAATAAAAGACCTCGACCATAATCTCAGTGGAGATGGGTTCTGTTCACATATTAAATGAGTAATTTTCAGTTGTTTCCCTCCCCCAAATATATCCTGATATATATTCCTTTGTTTTTCATGGTGATATTTTTAAACTATACTCTTAAGAAAAACAAAAGGTAACTATGATAATCAATGGCAACTGACACCCAGGCAGCTTTGGGGACATCAGAGAGTGCTGGGGTCTGAGGCAAATTAGAATGCGGACACCACGTCTAAGGAAAGCAACTTTTTCTTAGCTCCATCTGATTGCTGGTATACAGAAATGCCCATCCAAATCCTGAAACACTTAACATTGCCCATATTAAAAACTATGCATATAGAAGGACCTACTGTTCAATAAGCTTCGCTTTCATTTTATACAAATTTTGATCCCCCCAGCAGTAGAGATGCCTAAGTATTTGCACTAATAATCCAAATGAATTAGTACTTTGGGTACTGCATGCAATCTGACTTTCCCGGTGGCCTAGTATGTACCTGATTCAGTCAGTGTGTGTACATGGGATGGAGAGTGCAGCATTTTCTGGTAAGGGTGTTACTAGAGAGAAAAGGAACATTTTAAACTTCCCAGAAGTTGGTTACATCTGCAACCTCTGTCCTTAAAAAGAAGATGCCCTGATAATTTGGCTTTTCTCTTACTTCCTGAGAGGACTATGGTACCAAAAATTAGTAACAGATAGATTATATTCTTATAATTAATTAAAGCTTAGAGAATTAAAGTATAGGTAGCCATCCTCTGGGGGGGTAATTAACGAACTTCAAGGACATGGGCTTTTTCAGCTGTTGCACAACATTTTAAACACCTACTTAAATTTTTTGAAGAACAGGGACAGTAGGGATTTTTATACAATTTCTCACTCCTGTGAGAAAGGTCTGCATAAGTTTGTATAGACCTATAGACCCTGAGAATTAAGAATAACATACCAAGGATATGATCCAGGGACAATGCACGAAATGGAAGGAAAAATTCAAGGGCAAATGCTATTCTTCTTTAAGGACCAAAGAAATAAGATCAGGGAACAAAAACAAAAGAAAATCAGATGTTTAAGAACTAGGAAAAGATAGTATCTTAGGAGCCACTCCAGTAGAATTTTAATAATGACTGAGTGTTCAACAAAGTCATAGAAGCATAGATTTTGTTTGAAAGTGATTCAATAGAGGTCAGGGAATTTAGTGATTAAGATACTTTGAGTATTCTTAGGATTGCCATTTCAGTGGTGTGGAGCAGACAATAACAGGAGTGATTAAAAAGTAAACAGGAAGTAAGTGGAGGCAGGAAGTTAGACTACACTTTTTTAAAAGTTTGTGGAAGACTGGAAGGAAAAATATGTCATTGATTTAAGGCAGAGAAGCAGGCTGATTTAAGATGGAGACTATGTGAATAGAAGTAGCCAGTGAGGGGGCAATGAAGATATGAAAGTTAGAGAAGAAAATACCAGAGGAATTATGTTTTATTCACTCATTCATGTATGCATGCATGCGTGCATTAACTCATGTATTTATTTTCTTCATTCAGTCAATATTTGTTGGATGCTTGGTATTCCTCAGTCACTGTGTTAGACATTAACGATATAAAGATTTAAATTCCGGTCTCAGACACATGAAGATCCTGGCATAATGGTACTATAAGAAACTTAGTATTTTTATAATATAGATAAGGAGAAAGACTGTCATGAATGATGTCTATTCCATTAAGTTAATGAAATAACATAAAGATGTTTGTCAGACAAGTTTTATAGCAGGTCCTTAGACTCTGTACCAGCAGGAGCTCTTGGAAGAGAGTTTTATCCCTCAAACTAAGCCCACACCTAAAAGCCAAGGTGCGGATCTGCTGGAAATGGCATCTGTGCCTCCTGATCATTTTTGAGATGTCCCAGAAAACTACTTCAATATCCCCAAATCTAATTGAGAAACAGGCTGGAGAGCAAGATAGGAGATTGCAATTAGTACTTAGTAGGATAAAATGAGGGAATGCTATCTGTTCTTCACTAATAAAGTCTGATACATTTTAAAAATTCAGATGTTGCAATTTCAATATTAGAAAAGGAGTCTAAAAAAGGAACCTTGAAAGATGCCATATAATGGTCCTAAAGAAAAGCAGGAAGAGAGGCTTCCAGAATTGGGAGTGTGAAATAAAACAGGAGCAGCAATAAGCTCCAGAGAGAAGTTAGGTGTATATGAGTTAGAGCAGATTTTTTTTTTTTTTTTACAAAATTCCAAATTAACATTTTTCTTGTTGAATATCCTAACGATTATCCTATTCCTTCTGGAAAAATGGATGCCCTGGGGATAATATCTGTCCTACCGTCTACCTCACAGAGATGTTACAGAAAACGAAAACTATTTTCTATAGTTACAATAACATGAAGATACATTAGACTGGCAGGAGGAGGGGAAGACTTGAAAATACTGAGACATAGGCTGGTTAGTGTCTGTACTCCTCCTTCAAATCCAAGATAAAATGTTACCATTCTGTGATACCTTTCCCAACTCTTTCAGGCAGAGTGAAAGGCAAGTTTTGTTGCAACCTGTCCAACTGTGAATCAAGAGTTACCCTCAAAGAATGTCTTTCCTCAGAGACCAATCTTAAGGGGAAAGAGAAGTAACAGAAGTGATCCCCTGCACGGGCGCTGATGGGGAAGCATGGGGGTGCTGAGAAATCCTTAAACAGATAAGAAAAGAAGGGAATGCTCATCACTGTAGAAGATGACATTCCGGATCACTCTGGAATGTAAAACTCTTATATGTCTCCATTCCCAGATACAGGATGGTCTGTATTTACTGTTCCATTAGGAATCCCCATGGTAACAAAAGTACATTGAAGATATAACTCCTGTTCCCTAGAGAACTGTGGGATTAGATCCCAACTTTGCCCTCCCAGCATTTCCTATGGAGTCTGCAGGCTTTACTTGACATTTTTCATATGAGGCTACTTTTTATCTCCCCACAGAGACTGATTAGGCCATAATTTCTTTCTCTCTGGACAGACAAAAGACTAGGTTATAAATGTGAGCTCTAGCTGTGTCACTACGAAAGATGTTTAGACACCCATGTCTAAAATGAGGATAATATCTGTCCCACTGTCTACCTCCCGGTGATGTCGTAAGGCTAGTAAAAGATCATACTAAAATCTGCATATGATAGTTAGAAAGGAACATGATTACAATTATGTGTCACCCTTAGTTTTACTCAGAGGAGATGCTGAAGAAAAGAAAGCTGTCCTGACCCTTTCCCAAGACAGCAGCAAAGCGACCAAATCACTCCTGCGAAGCTATAAAGATGTGAACAAACACCGTTAGGGGACAGGAGTTCAATTTCTGGAGGCTGAGAAATTGGCAGGCACCAGAGTAGAAGCCACCTGGACGCTGCCACTGCCTGCAGGGCACCCCCACCCCCCCCCTGCCCCACCCCCCACCCCCCCCCCCCCCCCCCCCCCCCCCCCCCTCCCCCCCCCCCCCCCCCCCCCGCACACATCAAGAGTCAGACAAGCCCCACTTCCAGTAGCAACAACTGGATCTGGTCCAAGAAAAATGCAGGCCCATAAAAGAGGACTTTTTTTAAAAAACTGAATACAGTGGAAAGATTTATTAGTCAGTACAAGTTGGTTTTGATCAGCTATTGCCTACTTGTTACAGTAGCCAGAGACCTATGGCTTTAATAACAGTGAGCAGTGTGGTACTGAGGAAGGCAATTGCAGTTAAAATGTTCTTTCATGCCCTGCTCTGTGTTGCTTGGAAATTACTGGCTGTTTTACTTCTGCACTTTAGAGCTCTGAATGCAATTGCAGGACACCTCCCACAATTCATGAACATTCTGTATTCATAGCAATTCAGACACTATAACTTTCCCACTAAATTAACTGCCTGGAGTAGGTTTCAAAATCAAAGGAATTTGCTAACATCCACAAAGACGCATAGTTTCTCTTCTACTAGAAAGGCAAATCCTATGAATGCAGAGAATCTACAAAGCTGTAGGATTCATGTTTATTACATCCCAGGGTCTATGGTAGTTTAGGAATCACTTAAATGTCTCCCTTCCAGTAAAGGGATCCCCAGGAGAGCAAAACAGTGATTTCTAAAAAACATTAACAAAAAGAAGTGGAAAAAATGAAGCAGAGCTAGAGTTTTCTGTTCAACATTTCCACATACCACTATTTCTCATTTTAGGTGAATCATCTTAATATGATAAAATGAATCATTACATTTAATATCTCGAAAAGGGTGGAAATATGATTATAGCTTCAGATTTTAAAGAAACTCAGAGAAAGATGGTTTCCAATGTTATTATTTATCCTATTCATAACAGATTTTATAGTGAAAGAAGCAGCTATAGCAGTACTTATAAAAGCAAACAAATTTGGGATTAAAACAATGAGTCATTTTTTTATTGACTTACGTTAATATACTTTAAGCCCCATACATTCCAAATATTCCATGCAGACTTTCCCCATATTCTTGTAATTATACTCCAAGTAGGATTAGTGAGCAAAAATAACATTAGGGAATACTGCTCTTTCAAACTGCTCCTACTTAGTTACCAGACAAGATAATAAAGAAAAGTGTGGGTATGAATAATCGAGAGTGGACATCTATCTCTGGCCAGGGGTCAATCCCAGGGGTGGCTTTTGATGCCATCTCAGTTTCAAGTCCCCCGTGGGCCCTAATTATTCTTATTACCAGTGGCCTTACCCCCTATATGTGCACAAATAATAAAACATAGCAATACGCCATAGAAACTAGAATTTTTCTGGAAGAAAAGTTATAATTTTGCTTTTAAAATCATTTGGCAAGAAGCCACACATTTAGTTTACTATTGGCTCTTATTTCTCAGCAGTCACTGTATATATTCAGAAACTGTGCAGAATGAGAAAATAAGACCTAAACGTTGTTTGCAAATGAACTGAAAAATTTATGAAGATTCAATTGACTGGGTGCCTCGGTGGCTCAGTCGTTAAGCGTCTGCCTTCGGCTCGGGTCATGGTCCCAGAGTCCTGGGATTGAGCCCCGCATCGGGCTCCCTGCTCAGCAGGAAGCCTGCTTCTCCCTCTCCCACTCCCCCTGCTTGTGTTCCCTCTCTTGCTGTGTCTCCCTCTGTCAAATAAATAAATAAAATCTTTAAAAAAAAAAGACTAAATTGACCATGAAGTTGTTACGATGTTAAATTTCAAAGATATTTAATTAAATATGTATTAACTTTTGTTGTAAGTTTTTTCAAATTTGAATTTTAAGAATTTTTCAAATTTCTTAAAATTTAGAGTCTCAGAGGATGTGAGGGCGATCTGGCTGCAACATCTGTCACCCCATTGATCGCCAGGGTTGATTCAGCTGATCTGGCTGGCTAGGCGGGTGTCCCCTTCCTCCCTCACCACTCCATGTGCGTCCCTCCCGAAGCTGCGCACTCGGTCGAAGAGGGCGACCTTCCCCGATAGAGGAGAGGACCGTTCTTTGGTCAAGGGTATACGAGTAGCTGCGCTCCCCTGCTAGAACCTCCAAACAAGCTCTCAAAATTTAGAGTCTCAGATATTTTGTATATCTGATATAATCCCTTTTACAGTCCACTGAGGTTTTTGGGGGGCCCATGTGGCCAATCTCTAGAAAGAAGCCTGCTTTCAGATCACAGACCTTCTTTAGAATGTAGTCTTCAGGGAAAAAATTATTATCTCTCAAATTACATACTATTTTTTTTAAAACCAGAATAATCTTTATTAACTCAAAAAGCTGTGCTTTTTTCTTCCCCTTAATTCAATTAAACATGTATTTATTATGAGATCTTAAAAAGCATTCATTGACCATCTCACATTCTGGATGAATAATGTATCCCCTCAAGGTACAAAGAACAGCTATGGGTCTTATCGATAGATGTTAAATGTGAAAACATCCTTCGCATGCTACCACTGAGATGCACAAATAATTTTGAGGTTAATGGGTTAGGGTGGAAAGGCCACTGGAGAAGTGGGTTTCAAAAGGAAATCCTTGCTCTCCCAGATAAAAACGAGTTCCTAAAATAAGCCTTCAAGAACTATTTTTTTTTTTTTAAAGAAGAGATCTTAGTGGGAACTTTTTTTTCCTGTTTTTTCTACTTTACCTTTTGAATACAATAATATATATAACATTTCAAACATCTAGTTTCACTATTAACTTAAGGAAAGAATCAGACTCCACTGCATGTCATAACATATTATATCTTCAAATAATTCACATAGAAATTTCAGAATCTCAGATCAGTACAATAAAATTCCCTGTTCAGGAATGCAGAGGGAAGAAAATAATTCTGAATTGGTGACAATTTAAACAACAGAATGCTTTAAGGCAATAGTTATGTTACTCTTAAGTACTAGAAGTCACATCAATGGCTTCAAGAAAAAATATAGTTTATGTGGGCTGTTGCTATATTTTATTATTTTTGAATGGAAGTAGGGCAAAGCCACCAATAATTAGAATGACAGAACACATGAAGGGTATAAAACTGCTAGATCAAACACTACCCCTAGGATCATACATGAGTTGCTTTATGAAATAGATAGACTCACTTATAGTTAAGAGGTTATATAAAAATGTATGCTGCTAGAGTGCTTTTAAAGGCTCTCAAAACCCATGTGCTTCCCTAAGTAAGCTAAACAACCACCAACAATCTTGTTCAGATTACTTATTTCTTAGAACGCCATCCCCCCATCCCTACCATCTTCCACCAAGAGGTCAGATTTCAACCAGCTCTATGTTAACATGCATTCTGGCTCAGAATAATATGCATATAAATGGTATATTCAGTATTTAATTTTCCCATCTTGCCAACAAGATGTCTTAAAATTTAAACTTGAAAAAGCAACATAGTGCTTATATGTTTAGGGATAAATGAGAATCTGAGAATTGTATCATAAAGTGTATCTGCTCTGTTAGCTTTTTGTAAGGTTAAAGTATTTTGACCTGAAGAAATACATTCTTTTTTAAGTTACTGTTTTTCATTTAATTTTCACAGAATTTTAAATGTTTTATTAACCTGAGATAATTTTTTCTAGCTCCATCCCTGTTGTTGTAAGTGCCAAGATCTCGTACTTTTTTATTGGAGTATAGTCCATTGTATAAATATACCATATTTTCTTTATTTTTTCCTCAGATCTAGGGTTCAGGTTTGGGTTCGGGTTAGGTTTAGGGACTGGTGAGGGTATGTGTCTGGTATCCTGCAGTTCAGACATCTAACCTGAGACAATTTTGTACCTCAGGTTAGGTCTCTGACCTGAGACAGGATGCCAAGTCATAAGAATTCTTTTCTTTTATTATTTCATTTTATTTTATTTTTTAAGGACGCTCCACACCCAGCTTGGAGCCCAGTGAGGGGCTTGAACTCACAAGCCTGAGATCAAGATCTGAGCTGAGACCAAGAGTCAGATGCTCAACCGACTGAGCCACCCAGGAGCCCCAAGAATTCTTTTATTTTAAAATTTTTTTTCCAAGTATTTTTTTAAATAAATAGGAAAACAAAGCTTTTTTCAGACCTGACATACAATGTTCTTTATTTATAGCAGCTCCTTCTGCCAAATTCTACTATGAAACCATATCAGTAAAGATGCCAAACTCATGCTAATCAGAGTCACTAAAGTAACCTGTATCAATTACTAAAATGTCACATCCTGTTTTCCTCCCAACTTAATCAACTTCCATTTCAGCTTCCACTGGCATAACAATTTTAAAGTATGGATATAATCAAAGCAAATTTTAATATTTCCCTTCAAATTTTGACACTTTTGCTTACAAATGAACAAGGTTGAAAAATGTTAGCAAGGAATTGTACTTGCTGAGTCAGGGATTTTATATTACGCTACTATTTGACCTAGTAATTACACTTTCAGAAATTATGCAATACTATAGTGATTATCAGAAAAGAAGAAAAGACAACACAAAGAAAGATGTTCAATACAGCATTATTTATAATCGTAAATATTCGAAAAAGACTAAGAGTTCTAGAATGGGATAAACATTTTTAGAGGCAGAGTTAAAGTGAACAATGCTCATGAGACAAATTTAAGGAAAAACAGCAATACAGAATAAGCTGAATTGTTTCAAAAATCTAAAATGCTTACCAAAAGGAAAAAGTCATATATACTATAAAATTAATGTTGTATTGCTAAAGGGTGGGAGTATAGAATCTTTACATACTTCCTTGTATTTTCGGCATTTAAGTTAAATTGATCACCTACACATTACTTGTATCATCAAAAAATTATTTAAAATGGAAGATTTATCTTTTAAAAAATCATATCTAAATTTGTTCTACTTTAGGGGGCTTCCATGTTTATTTATTTTTAAAATTTAAATTCAATTAGCCAACATATAGTACATCATTAGTTTTTGATGTAGTGTTGAATGATTCATTAGTTGCATAACACCCAGTGCTCATCAGATCATGTGCGCTCCTTAATGGGGCCTCCATGTTTAATGACAAGAGTTGGCACTGTGTATTCTCAAACAATGCATGAGCTTATTTTGCAACCCCTTCCCTAGGACTATCATTGCAACCACTCCATTTTTTTCTTAATATTATATACCAATTCTTGGTCTCTTAAATAGTAGCATTGCAAATCTTTCTTACTTTACCACAATATTTCCTAAACATCGAGCCTTCAGTTTTTGCATGTTGTCATCCAAAATCATAACTGCAAAGTAAAATATAAACAAACAAATAATATAAATCTGAATAAAAATGCATACCCTTAAAGCTTAAACTTTTCCATGTTTCCTATATCCAACCCCCAAAATTGTAGCTTCACAGGCATCTTTTAATTTCTATGAGACCGTGAACATATAACTATGCTAACATGTCTCACAAAAAATTAAAAGAGCACATGCTTTGATTCTTAACAAGATCATGAATTTTCCCTCAGAACCTCCCTTAAGTAAAGACATTGCATTTCAAACATGCTGTTAATTTCATAATCCATGTTTATATCCACTTCAACATGGCCTATTCTACCACAAACATTAAAAATATATGCAGCTTTTCAAAAATTAAAGGAAACACATCAAGTTCTAAAATACACCAAAAAATATTTCAAGCAATAAAAATAAGGTATTTAAGCCTGGGAAACCCCTTCTTCTGATTTAAAGCTTAATATCCACTTCTGAGCCTTCAAGATCCATTTAATTCCCAAATATTATCCCAGTACTTTCTGTTAAAATACACTGTTAAAATCCTGAAGATTTTAGGAGGTCAAAGCTTGAATCCACATTCAGTAACCCCTAGTGCAAGCTGGAAATGAGGATATATCATCATGTTTTAAGCTCTAATTGATCCTTTATGTGGCTTCATCCATCCAGGTTGTTCTACTGAGCGAGGCTATGAGAAAAGAAGGACACTGTCCCCAGAAAAAAGTTAATCGTTCCTTTCTTTGTGTTCCCAGAACACTTTGTTTTAAAGTTCTATTCTGACAATTAGTAGTGGTATAAATATTCCTCTCACAAGACTAGAAGGTCATTAAGGTTGGAGGTCATGCCTCACTAATGCTTGCGTCCCCAAATCTCAGTACAGTAGCCAATTTACTCTGCTCCCCTGTACAAGTATTACACCCTCAATTTCTCTAGATAAAAAATGGGAGTGATTCTTTTCTCAGTGTTGTTACAAGAATTACCTGAAGAAAAAGGTGACAAGCTTGTGTAAGGTACTCAATGAATGTGAAACTGTTACATCGCATTGAATATTTTTCACACACAAAAAATGGTTTTCTTTCCTTTCCCAAGTGGATACTGCTTTTTTATTATACTACTGAATACTACATTATGCTTCTGAATCTCTGACTAACCACAAAACATAAAAATCATGAGTCATAAAGTCACTACTTCCTTGGTTATAGATACTTTAGTTCTAACGTTTAACCTACACTGTCTGTCAGCCAAGGAGAAATTTCTGTACTGAAATTTCATGAGGCATCAAAGCTTAACTCTTTCTTATAGCTCAGTATAAAAATACCGAAAGGGAAATGTATTTAACATCTCCCACAAACATCAGCCCCTAAAAATGGCTCAACACAAAGTAATTTTTCCAATAAAAGGAGCAAGGATGACAGAACCGTTCAAAGTGAAGATTTCACTAAAGCTGGGTTCACCTTCCCATGCTTGGAAAAGTCACTGACTTCACAGAATATCTATTTCTGCCCTAAAAAAAAAAAAAAAAAAATCTAAAGTTTCTTTTTACAAATACATCTGAGAGGCTAAGTCAAATGATCCACATTTCCTTAACTAATCACTGTCCTAGAAAGAAAAGACAGTATTTTTATGTCAGAGAGGCAGAGGATATATATTTTATATATTCTCTATATTTTAGAATTTACATGCAAATAGAAACTATATGTTGGAACCGTTTTCTGTCTCCCAAAGATGGGTTTTCCTCATAAGTCTATTAAGCTAAATTGTGTGACCTTATGCATATAAAATAACTTCTGTTCTTCATATTCCCTGAAATAGCAGCACACGACTAGCTAAGACTTAGTTCAGTCTGGTTACTGGCAAGTGCTTGTGTTAATGCTTCAGTGTGTTACATCATGACCCTATGAAGCATGGGGAATTATTATTCCCATTTAGAAAGAAGGAAATCGAATTTCTGAAAAGTTAGGTGACTTGTATAAGTTATGCAACTAGCAAGTGGAGCCCATGGGATATTACTGAACTGTTATAGCCACTACCAGCAATCTATAGCAAAAACTTAAAATATATTATATCCCATTGTCACATACCACCAGCATGGATGAAGTGATTTCTCTATTTAGAATCTTTACTTTTTATTTTTTTTGAATCTTTACCTTTTATACTTATCTTTGGCCAACAAGGTTCAGAAGCCTTATCATCACTCCTAAATTAAACGGTAGCATATATATAATGGGAAACACTGCAACTTTTGTAGCAAAAACACACAAAGAAACAAACAAAATAAAACGTTGTCTATAGGAGCAATCAGCCGTATTACCTCAAGAAAGTGATTCAGTCTCTCCGGGCACCAGTTAACTCATCTTTAGAATGGTAATGATACCTCTGAATTAAATACAATTCATCATTAAATGAAATGATGTATGCAAAGTACTCTGCACCTAGCAAGGATTCCATACATATTAATTTCACAGCCATATCCTTAATGTACCTTATAAATACTATTTTCTTGGTTATGACAGCCATTTAGAACATGTCCTTGGAAGTCAACAATCTTATTTTTGATCCAATTGACTAATAACAAAATTAAGGCATTTATTTATAGTACAAAGTATTCATTCAATCAAATACTTTTAAGCACCTACTGTGCAGTTTGATTCGCATTAGACATGGAAAAATACCAAATTTATTAACCTTGCATATTCCAAATAATCAGGGTCATTTCTCACCATTGTATCCTGGAACACTTTTTCCTGCTTGTCCTGGAGGAGGTGTTTTAGAATTACCTAATCCAATGCATGATGCCGTAATTGGGGATCCAGTCTCTGGAGAAATAAATATTATTTATCATTTAATATTTAAACTCGAGATCATGATGTTTCTTCGATGTATGCCCTGCCCCCTACCCCCAAGTTTGTCATAGACTTTAACTGCACGAGGAAGAGATGAGGAGTGGAAATGTATTCTTTAAAAATGAAAAAAAGATCCAGTAATCGATACCAGATCCAACAGTTTTAAAACCTAAGGACACAAATTGAGAATAATGTATAGAGTAACACTTCTAAAGAAAAGAGAGATCTCTCTAATGTTCTTGGTTATGAATCAACAGGCATGAAAAATACAGAATTATGTGGCTGTGAGAATTTTGCAACACATGATAAAAACTCAAAGATCTTTAGAAAAGTGCTCTCTCTTAATTCACCTAAAGATTTTTATCATGGTAAATAATAGCTACGTGCAAGATATTTGTTATTTATGGCTTAATTTCTGGAATAAATAACCCAAGGATTTGGGGGAATATATGAACAATATCAACTCTAATTTTGAAAGAACTACAGCTACCTAGAGAGCTTGCATCTACAGCTGAACTTAACAATGCTCTATCAAATTGCTCTCAGTCTGTTGTCCCTGGGCTCCTAGAAGGCAGGAAGACAGGGCAAGCAGGCAGGCAGGAAGGGAAGAAGGAAGGAAAGAAGGACATTTATGCTATGCTGATTATTTCATCAAGACCAGAGACTTTGCCACAATTAACTTGCACGGATGAACAAACATGATAAAATCATTTTCTCTGTCTCAAATTGTTAATAGTCAGAACAATGGCAGCTATTATATGATAGCCATACATTCTGAAAGTGATTATTTTTATGGACAAATGCATTTGTTATTATGGGTGAACACAAGTTTGGGGTTAGCATAATCTTTTAAATATGAGATTTGCATGTGCGGAGGAGCACAGTAAGAGGTACTGACTGAAAAGTTTTGGAACTAGTGGCTTAATATTATACACACAAACATACAGTATGTATACCCAAGGGATTAACTGCCAAACCAACTGAATCCAAAGTAATCCAAAAAATTAAAAAACATCTATCTTCCTAAGGACTCAGAATGTATTCTTTCCACTATGGCTTCTACCATAACTTATCATACATTTATATCACTTTAGGATGGTGGGAAGAATTTATTACTCTTCTTTACTTTCCAGAGTAGTTCAGTTTATTATTCACATTTTATGGATGGTGGTTCAGCTGGCATCAATAACAGAAGATGGACTCTGGAACATGAAAATACAGTTCCTAAGTCACAGTCCAGTGCTTAAGATGCTAAGCGATATGGTCACCACTGAGGAGAAGCAGCAAGTCACCAGAGCAGACATTTCTGATGTTAACAAAGAACTTTCAAATGGCTTCATACCATGACAAATGTTTCAAATGTGTTCATACCATGACAAAAAATGGACAGGTATTATACAAAATGGCATTCCGTCAGTCACGCAATCTCCCTGTCTTCTCTCCCTACAGCACAAGCAAAGCAGGGAAGGAAACCCCCATATCCGGAAAGGTTAGCAACATTTTCCCCTTTGCCTTTTTAAAAATGTCTCAGTAATGACTCAGCTGTCCTCCAAACTGACAGAGACAAGAGCGGTGTGGTACCGGGAAGCAACCCCCTGTCGAGTTTCAGTGAGGAGCTTAAAGGAAGGTGTGCTGACAGAGCAAGGTGACTACAGCCACAGAAGCTACTAGGACACAGGACACAGGGAGATGTCCCCCTTATGATGCTTCTGTTCCCCCTCACGCCCTGGGCGGGGGAAGCAACTGCTAAAGCACATCTTCTGTGTTCAAAGTGTGTCTTATCAGGTTTAGTTTATCACCAGTGGCACTCCAATCATTTCAAGTTCAAACTCTCTACATTTCTTAACACCATGAAGCCTCTCAGCAACGTGTCAACAGATGGCTCTAGAACCTACAAACGAACCTTCCGGAAGATGGCTTCAGGACCTGCTGTCTGAAAGAGAGACAAACACAAAACCACCACAACGAAACTCTAACTGCACTCTGCTGCATCTCATGTCCCTGTGGATTCTTAGGAAAAATGCGGGCACTCTGTTCTTCCTCTAACACTGGGAGAAAGGAGGTATGGGAAGAGGAAGCGAGAACAAAACCTCGTCTTACGCAAAGACACAGGAATGAGTTAGTGACATGGTCAGCTTCTACTGCCTGCATCTTTGTATAGTGATTACATAGTTACCATCTTTGCACCCTCAGCTGTTTTGTTATAATTAATGATTGTAAGACATATGAAGAGCACGTTCTTCTACATGATTACTTTGACTGAATTTTAATGGCAATAAAAAGGATTATCCAGTAGTAGACAAGTAGACAATATAAGTCATTCGGGTATCTCGCTGACTTTATATTCATTTGGGGGTTTGGAAAAAGAACTGTTGGTAGTGACATGTAAAAGATACATTCAGGCGAAATGACAGTTCCTCGGCTCCACACAGGGAGCCATAGTTAGGACCAAAGTGGGATGAGAACTTTGGTTTTCTCTCTTTATATCTCTGAACATCCTGAGACCCAAAGAATGTACTGATCCACCTGCACGGCAAGTGCATGCCTGTGTGCTCACACATCCATGTGCTCACACATTCACGCACACAGATCACAACCACCCCGGCTCTCAGGCTGGTCCATGTGCAGAATAGGCTTCTGGCTGGGACAAGCCCTTGGGCATACTGCCGGCCTTAACCAAACTTCTAAGGATTCCCAAAGCCCCACTGCAAATATGTTCTAAAATCATCTGCTTCACACTGTCCAGGCTATAATTAACCGGCTAGCAGTTATCTAGGGAGATGGGAAATCCGGATGTCACCCTGTGACCGGGAAATAGGTGCAAACTAGAACATTCTCTCTGAAGAACAGAATTGGATGGTTCATTTGGAGAAATCTTTCCAAAGATACCTAATCTTAGAAAGAGACACCCAGGAAGAATATGGCAGGGAACTGAATGAAGCTTGTGAAGAATGCGTTATTTTGGTACATTTATATTCATACTGCATTAACGGCGAATGCAGACACTTCACTTTACTGTCTCTCTACCTCATTGCATTAGTGAACTGTTATGTAAAGGAATTTTCCTTAAAACTGCTAACTCTAAAGGAAGAAAAGGAATGAAAATGAATATACTTTTTTTTTCAAATATGAATTATGCTGTGTACTATGCTAAGTGCTTTTTGTTTATATTATGCGTTTAATCCAACTACATAGGGAGACAGGGAGAAAAGGGAATATTCTTCTCACAAATGAAAACTACTAAGGACTAACCTAGAAAATTTAAACCATTTGCACCGGTTTGCATAGTTCTTACAGACAAGGAGAAGAATGAAATAGACAAGTGTACCACTTGTGAGGTTCTTAGGAAGAATACAGAGGGCTGAAGAGAAATCACCCAGACTGTGTCTCAGAGGAAGAAAAATCCTAGCAATAGAGAGTGACCCGGTCTCTCATATTCGCAAATGGAGGTACTGGTGGGACATATCCCTTATTAGCAAATATTTACTGAGCAGCTATTACATGATAGGTGCTCTCATTAGAACTGGGGATAGAATAGTAAACAAAAGTGACCACAATTCCTACGGTCAAGGAGCTCACATTCTAGTTGGAAAGACAAACAATAAAAAACATAAATAAACCATATGGCATGTTAAAGAGTGATGAGCACTAAGAAAATTTTTAAAAACATAGACAGGGAATGAGATGTGATGGGGAAGAATTGCAATTTTTGACTGGGGGGCCAGAAAGGCCTCCCTGAGAAGGCAACATCTGAGTAAAGACCTGAAACGAGTGAGGACCTATGTCACATGACATCTAAGGACAAAGAATCCACGAGAAAGGAACCACAACTGCAATGGTCCTGAGGTAAGCTTATTCCTGGAGTGTTTCAGGAATAGTTAGGCAGCTGGTGTTACTGAAGCAGAATAAATGAGGAAAGTATTAACAGGAAATAAGCTCAGATAGGTAGTGAGGAAACAGATCATTTAAAACTACTTTGAAGTCCTTGTAAGACCTTAAGCTTTCAGTCTGAGTGATCCTGCAAGCTAATGAGGGCTTTTGAACAAAAGGTTAATGAAGCACAACAATGCACATAAAATTTATGTAAATATTTGTACAACATCCATTGTCTGCAATCAGGTTTATTTTAGTTGGGGTTTTGAGAGAGATGTGTATGAGAAAATTCATGGACAGACAGAGGCTGTATTAGAATAGTTGTTTCATATTGAGATTTCTGTGGCTTCCTGAACATGAAGAACATGAGAATTTATTCTCAGATGAGAATTCACTAGACTAGCAGAAAGACTAGGGTGCAAGGGAGACAGATTGCCCACAAAAGCCAAAGACAATCATTTTTGTTACATAAGTGTTAGTGTGTGTATAGATCAACACAACATTTCTCAAAGGCAATGTGGCAATTATAAAAATCCTTAAAAAGGTACATACTCTTTAACCCAGTTAAGGGATATATATATATAAAGGAATATTTGTAGGAGTTCACAAACATTAAGCAGCAAGGATATTTATCACAGTATTGTTTATATTAATGTTTAGAAGACTGTCCAAAAATAGAGAATATTCCATATTAAGAATTATGCATAGCTATTCAAACAACATAGAAAAATGTCTGATAGGAAATAATTCTCACAAAATATTGTTTAGAAAATCTGTAAAACAGAATGCATAATATGATTCTTTTTTGTAAATACTATGCGTTGAACAAAAATATGTATCCTGGCAAGATACACATGAAAATATAGGCAGAAGTTATTTATGAATGGCGAGCAAAGGGGAAATTATGTTGAAAAAGTCAGAAGGCTACATCCACAACTTTGAAATTTACCCACGGTGGAGATTAAGGATGACTGCAATTTATTTGAGCCTCATCCTCCTGAAAGGTGGGACCTATGTCCTCTCTATTGGAATCTGGGCCACTTTTTGATGACACTGAGAGAAAAGAGTGGAAGTGATTCTTTGTTTCCAGGCACAGGCCTGAAGAGTTTTAGATCACTATCTCTGGAACCTCTGAGCCACCATGTAAAATGGCCCATTATTCTGAATCTTCCACACTAAAAATGCCACTTGCAGGCATTCACATCAACAGTCCTGACTGACTCCAACCTTCCAGCCATTCCAAGCATGAGAGTGAAGTTATCTTGACCCACCAGATCAGTCCATTCACCACTATTTATTGTCTGAGTTGTCTCAATCAACAGTCCATGGAAACAAACAAACAAACAAACTAGTACATGGAGCATAAAACCCCTGCTGATCATTGCCCATAACACACACCCATGAAACCATGATACATGGATGTTGTTTTAAGCTGCTAGGTTTGGGGGGTTTTTTTGTTTGTTTGTTTGTTTTTGCACAGCAATAAACACTTGGAACACTCGCCACTAAAAATATTATAAAATCTTTCAAAAAAGAACTAGTGTAATTCTCAAAAAAAAATGTGCATATAATTATCTGAAAACTCTCTCCTAACCAGTTGTTGAAATTAGGTTCTTCCTAGGTGCTTGAGAATCATTTGAATGAGCAGGACCAAACACAGTCTAGTCTCTGACATTTTGTGCTTGAGAAATGTTTGCTGACTAGTAAATACATACTTCTTACAGGGGTTTAGGCTCCAGTTCCCATTACTGAGGTCAGGGTTCTTAAAAAATAAATAGCTAATCACAGAATAATGCAATCCTAAAATGAATCAGGGAGTGGGAGAATAGAGGATTCAGAAGAGAAAAAGCTGTATCTTACCATTATAATTCTGTTCCAACATTTTCTTATCCCAAGAATGATATTCAAAGGTCAGTCCTTCAATACATATTTATGGAATTCTCTGAAAGGCATTTCTTTTAATGAGAAGGCAGTGTTAAGGGTGGAAAGACATGCCAAACAGAAATAGCAGCATGTTCAAAGGTTGAGAAGATAGACCATCAAGGGACTGACAGCAAGTTATTCAGCATAGCAAAGCTCAGGGCAATTGGGTGACTAAGAGAGAACAGAACAAGAGACAAAGTGAGAGAGATGAGCAGAGGCAGATCATGAAGTGTCTTCTGTGCCATGGTAAGAAATGTGGATATCATTCCGGGAACAAGGAGAGACACGGGGTTTTAGCAGAAGTGATTTGCTCAGAATTGCATGGTAGAAAAATCCCTTCAGTTGCAAACTGGAGCACTAAGCTGAGGATCCCATCCAGAGCAAGAAGTCAGTTAGATGCTGGTGGTCTGATGAAGGTGAGTGAGCAGAAGTGGAAGATAAGACCAAATCTGAGTTATGCTCAGAGTCAGAGGGTCTTGGTGATTGTCTGGGTATGGAGAAAGAGCAAGAGGGAGAGGTCCAGGACCACCCCAGGATTTTGGCTCAGACATGAAAGGCAACGTGGAAAGAAGAGTAGATGTGAGTGTGGGTTAAGAAGAACACAGTGGCAGGTTCACAGAGCCCAACTCTGTTGATAAGAGCTCCTGTCGCATCTGAAAATCTGCTATTCTGCACACTGTGGTTCTAGAAACACTACATTTAAGCAATATAGATTTAGAAGTTGGTGGCCCATGCAGAGAGCTGAAGTCCTGGAAATCAATCAATTCAGCAGCCTGGTACCGCTGAGTCATATTAATCACAGCATCATGATGGGCATAAAAGCAATTTGTAGAGAAACCATTCTCTCCACCTCTGAATCTATACAGTGCGCTATAAATAACTTGAATGGTGGTAGCAGAAAGAAAACAGAACAGTGAGATGTACACTGGTGAAAGAAAATCAATTCAATCTTTGTGTTCATGAGATGGTACGATTACTGTTTAAAATACTTAATTCAAAGCCGCCTAACTTTTTGTGCTGGAAGCAGACCATTAATTTGAGCTGTGGTCTTATCCTTCCTCCTTACGAGCTCCTTCCTGCCTCTAGTGGTGGGAAAACTCATAAATAACCTGCAGTTGAGTTAGATAAGAAATGTTGAATTAATGAAGGCATAAGATAGGACATAAAATAGGAGGACTCTGGACAACACAGAGCAAGGAGAGTTCCAATTCTAATCTTAACTAGCTGGCTGACTCTAAGAAATTAAACTATGATTACTTTTTCTCATGTATAAATTGAGCTCTTATGTTCCAAGTTTTCTTGAGTCTGGATTACCTACAGGCCAGGAGGCTAAAGATGGTCTTTATATTCGTGAAGGGTGATTCATAGAAAGGAAAGGAAAAGGAAAAACTTCATTGAGTGTTACGATCGGCCGGGAAGTCAGCTGCATTGCTTGACATATTTCACTTCATTTCAAGCTTTCTACAAGCCCATGAGATAAAGTGCAAGCAGAAGATCAAGGACTTGCCCATGGCTATCGGGTCAGTGGCTGAACCAGGATTTAAAGGCCATCCTGTTAGGATTCCACAACACTTTCCACTACCTACATTGATTGCTTTTTCAAGGAGAATAGGCATCTGTGGTTTTTGAAACCAGAACTGACAGCAAACGAGGTAACTGGGAACTATTTGGGGGGGGGGGTCAATGGACCCACAGTACAGGGGTTTACATGCAGGAAAGAGAAATTTCCAGACAGTAAGGTTTATCAATGGAGGGTTTAGGAACTCTTTTTTTCTTATAAAGATCTACAAAAACATAACAGATTTTCACCTTTCAAGAGTGGATTAAATGTGATTCTTGCCAAAGGTTGGAGGATTAGAATAGACATTTCAAAGACCAAACCAACTTTATGTTATTAATCGATTTCCCAGTGTTCAGTCTTCTGTGAAAACATTATCACTAATACAATAATGAGTACAAATAAATATTCTAAAAAGCAGTTATACATATCCACATTACTTCATGTAATCGTATTTGAAAAAAAAAACAACTTGATGATCTTTCTACATTATCATGCTGTAAAGAGGACAATGTCTGATTCAATGGCTGTTATTTGACTTGGGAGATTCAGTTTCAGATGGATTAACAATTTGTAAACAGTTATTCCCTTTCAAAAAGAAAAGCCTCATCAAGCTTGCCTTACATTTGACAAGAGATTATTCCTTCCACAATTCAAATTCACGTAGCTTACCTCTAAGCCCCTGCTTCTCAAATGATCAGTAAAAATTACCCACCTTAAACTAATGAAGATTGCTCTAAATGAGAAAAAAAAAATACCGTTGCCAGGCAACAAAGATGACGTCAGGACTTTTTTCTCAGCAGATGGATACTGTCGGCATCACTAGCTGAACATTGCTGAGATGCCACTGCATCCATAAAACTGTTCTTTCCCCAATCATAACTTCTCATGCTAAACTATGTAAAATGTCTTCCCCATGAATTAGAAAAAAGAGGTGAGTTTATTTTTGACCACTGCATTGAAAAAAGCAAAAAGGCAGCAGACAGAAGTGATTCATTCACATCACTAAAGACTCTGCATCCTACTATTTGAAAGTGGCATGGGGTCTACCCTGGACAGCGCAGGTCATGGGGCAAAGGCATTGTCAGTGCAGCCCAATTCAACCCAGTATTCTGAATTCTACAGTGTGCATTTCGAGAGTTTAGTGCAATGATGCATTGTCTTTGAAAATACAGGCCTGTACTTTAACGAAGCTATACCACTCGGACTTGGACATTAAGTAAAACCCAAAAGCCAGTAATAACAAAGAGTTAGAAAGCAAACACAGGAAGGCATCATCTGTACATAGGTGTATTTCACTCCGAGATCTGCAGCCGGGGAGTGTTGGCTAGTGACTATTGGCTCCCAAGCTACAGAGAATAGCTTGTAAATAATTGAAGATAGCATCTTCAAGGTAAGTGACCAAGAAGACGCTTTCCTCACTGTCACGTTACCCATATAGAGCTTCTTACGCCTTAGTCCTAGAAAAGCATTTTGCAGCAAAATATACAAGATTTTGCATGGGGCAAAGTACATTCAAGTTATAAGAAAGTCACACATTTCGCACATAGTTTCAAAATGTTTTTTAAAAAGGCAGAAATAACAATCATAAAGCTTCCAATGTTGAATTCCAAAGATGAAGAAAATCCCCTACTATGGATTAAATTTAGGACTATAGACTGACACATTAGAATCTCTCGGCAAAAAGTGTACCAACATATGCACAAGAGTAGAATGTCTGAGAAAGCGGGGGTAACAAAGGAAGAGGGTGATCCGGAGAAACAAGTGGCTTAAACTCTGATACCCTCCATATCAAATCCTCAAATGTTGGCTATGTGTTTCACAATTAGCCTAGCTGGGAGGAATGAGATGGTACTATATTTGAACCTGTACCATTTCCCACAGAGATCCCTGCTCAGGGTAATTGTTCTTAAACTGTAATTATTTATTCAATTTTGTGGATTTGATTTTTGTAAAGAAAATACATTGCTGTCTTTAAAAAAATCCTGGGCTACTGGATCTTGTCCAGATAAACCCAAGGATATGGACTGAATTTGGTCAGCCTAACCAGTTTTTGTGGTTAAAGCTGTTGTCCAAGTTGTCTGTTCTTAAAAGTACATCCTACAAAATTGTGCAAAAATAAGGATTACCACGTCAAGTAGCCTTGACACATATTAATAATATGGTATTAGGGTTCTGTGTACTTTTTTTTTTTTAAGATTTTATTTATTTATTTATTTATTTGACAGAGAGACAGAGAACACAAGCAAGGGGAGCGGCAGGCAGAGGGAGAGGGAGAAGCAGGTTTCCCGCCAAGCAGGGACCCCGATGTGGGGCTCAATCCCAGGACCCCGGGATCACGACCCAAGCCAAAGGCAGCTGCCTAACCGACTGAGCCACGCAGGCGCGCCGATTCTGTATACTTTTAAGATCAATGATTTTGGTTTAAGAACTGGCATGAGTGAAGTTTGCTGGAGGATTTGGAACCACTTTAATAAAATCCAGAATTATCAGGCTCCTCAAAGAAGGAGGATTTTGGCTATATATAGAATATAGTGACTTCAGAACTGGCAATTGCAATTAAAACTGTAGCAGTTCAATCAAACAGAGACAGAAATACTGTGATTACTCTAAGACATAAGAACTCAGCAAAGATGGCTCAAGGCAGATAAAGAAAGATCAGTAACTTAATTTGTCACCAATGTCTCAATCCATTAGGTGACTACTGTTTTCTCATTGAAATCCCTCCTTAGGGCTTTTGAAATTCTATGAAAAATCTTACTCCCCCATTAAAGTGATAGAAACAAAACAAGTAAACAGACAAACAACAAAATCACCCTGTTGCTGCTCCAACTGGCAGCTCTTAAGTCATTTCTACTACTTCCTCTCTACTTAGGCAGAAGGTACTTGAAACACTTTCAGTGTCAGCTCTGTATCTTCTGAGGGGAACCACACAGATAATATTCTGGCAGCAGATGGGAAGAATCATGGATTCCTTTCATCTCAACCCTTTACCAAGTTGTCCTTTATAGAAGCCTTCGTGGAACTCGAGTATTCTAACCTCACAGTCGTTGTCTTTAATTAACTGACTGATGTCATGTGAAGAAATAGTGTTTCTACATAAATAACATTAAAAAGTGGGACGCCAAGCTGTTTGGTTGCAATCATTTCTAAATCAGCATCATAGCTTCTCAGTAAATAGCTGTGATGGAAAGGACAGGAGAGAAGAGGAAAGGTAGAAAACCTCAGAAAAGTGTAAGGTCTACGATGTTTTGGGTTTTAGTAACTAGTCTCAGAAATTGAAGGAAGCTTTTTGTTTGTTTGTTTGTACTTGGTCATTCACTCATAAGGAAAACCATTCCTTTATAGATATCTTCAGTCAGAAAAAACAAAAAAACAAAACCCTTCCTGCAAAGGACGCCATGCACCGTGCAGACAGCTCTCTCTTTCCAAAATGGTGCCCTGTATCTGATTTCTGGAAAAGCTAAAAGTGACTCATAACAGTACAGTGTTTTCCTGGTGATTGTACACCTGAGGATAATGAAGTTCTGGCTGTTTGTTTGTTTCTGCACATGAACTACCATATCTTAATGGGACAATTATCTATTCCCTTAATTTCCCTTTTTTAAATTATGATTGTAGCACCTGTTTCTCTATGTACAAAAGAAAATGAAAAATTCAGTCTATAATCCAGATGTTTTCAGTCATTTTATAGATAAGTTGCTGGGAAGATAAAACATCTGGGTAAATGTAACAATTTGTCTTTTATCCAGATTTATGAACCAAATGGATACAAGCCCCCGTCTAAATTTAGCAAGATGAATTTTCTTTATGAAAGCACTTAATGTTTGCACTATGACAACCCAAAATAAGCACTTAATATTTTAGTCATGTTGAACGGTGGTCTTTATTGAAATGCTCCTACAAGGAGTTGATCGGTTCTCAAATTTTCCACAGATTACTTCTCAATTTAGAATCTTAGGTATTTACATATCAGATATTAAAGAGTGTTGCTATTAAGGGGCCAAAAGAGAATGTTAGTCACTAGATATCTGCAGTCACTAATACAGATTTCACTTATGTAACGAAAACAACACGGTAATGAAATGGATTGACTGCATGCACAGTACCTTCTTATAACTCAAGTCACAGGAATTTATCAATTTTTATTCATAGTTTAGTTATTTAACATATTCCTAATTAATTCCAAATCATACATCACCATTTTGAAACAGCTCATTTGTGCACATATATTAATGTAATCAGAGAGCAAATTCATAAATTATACATTGTAGGGAAGGCTCATAAAAGTGTACAGTTATATAAAAAAAATCAATTTCTAAGTCAATAAAAAGAAAAGAGATCTTGTTAGCAGGAAGGGAAGAATGAAGGGGGGGAAATCGGAGGGGGAGACGAACCAGGAGAGACTATGGACTCTGAGAAACAAACTGAGGGTTCTAGAGGGGAGGGCGGTGGGGGGATGGGTTAGCCTGGTGATGGGTATTAAAGAGGGCATGTACCGCATGGAGCACTGGGTGTTATACGCAAACAATGAATCATGGAACACTACATCAAAAACTAATGATGTAATGTATGGTGATTAACATAACATAATAAAAAAAAAAAAGAAAGAAATGTACCTAGACTGAATCGAGATGTACTGTAAGTGCAAATTACACCAGATTTTGAAGACTTAGTACAATAATAAAGAATATAAAACAGCTTATTAATATTGTTTAATGTTGATTACATGTTGAAATGATCATGATGCTTATATTTGGCTATAAGTCAAATAAAATATATTATCTAAATAAAAAAAAAAGAGATCTTGTAGAAAACCTGACATTTGAAATGAAAAGTATTCCTTTGGCCAACATTTAACATTCCTTCAAATGTTATCAGGTTTTTACTAGCATACATCTTGTGGAAATGCACCCCCATCCATTTGATATGTAAAACATTAGGAAATTCATGACCGTGCCAGAAATATTGAACTTCCTTTTCTTTTTCCTAAGAGTTAATAATAACCCAAAAAGTACCTGCCTTTGCCTCCCCCCACCCCCGGGCGATTCAACATTAATGTGATATCACCTTAAGAAAGGTGAACGGCTGCAAATACTAAACTTCAGTATCACTTTGCAGTTACCACAACCTACATCTTTGAAAATAACGATTTCCTCTAGACAACCGAATAAAAATTCTAACTAGATTTGTTATTAGCTGACATCTGCATCACCTAGGATGAATTTCTTTTATAAAGTATAAAAAGATCTCTCTAGCCGGCTACTGCCTACCTCTCTAACGTGTAGGTATTTGTGTACATTAATTGGACACAATATCAAATTCTATAAAATCAGATGGGAGGGGGTAGAAAGAATCCGTTGTGACTAGTAGAAATCTACTGTCTTCCGCAGTATTGAGCAGCCATTCAAACCTGATTAAAGTGACAGCACCCTGGCATAATGTGGCTATTAATTTGCTCTGAACAATACGTTAAAGAAAAACTGCAAATTCACATGAAACTCAGTACCCTCCAGGGACCTCAGATGCTTGTTTCTCAGGTGTCAGTAAGCTTTTTTGTAAGCCTGGATGCACAAACTACATACATCTGCACAGGCCATTATGTACAACAATATTAAGAAAAAGGAAGAGAATCATGATTTTATTTATTAATGTGCTGGTTTCCCTTCAGTAGGCGGTGGCATAGTGACCTTTAATGGGGGAAAAACAAAACTCTTCTGCAAACACTTGTATAAGGTCACTGTGTGGGAAACAACCCCTTGCTTTGACCAGGAAAGGAAAACCATCTTAAAAGTGACAAGATATTTTTCTCTCCCTGCCTAAGAGAATAACTGTTAGAACTTTCCTGGTGAATAGAGGATGCAGCAATTCTATAAATACTTTTTTTTTCAGAGGCAATAATTCTTCACTTGTTTTTATGTATGTCTACATATGGCACTGCTCTTTCTCTGAATTCTGTCTTTTTTATTTCCTAAATAGTTACAAATCTGAATTTAGATAAGAAATTTCTCCCCTGGCAAATAAAACTAGAGAGAATAGAAACTCTTTCTGATTTGCCTTTTATTTAAAGGAAACTGTATTCCACTCTGATCACTCATTTTATATTTTATGTTACAATGGGTATGGAAAACATGTTTTTCCAAAGAACAATATGCAAAAAGATAATGTCAAAAGGATAATTTATCAGCATCAAAGAATTTTAAAATACCAAACACTGAACTTTAGTTTTAGTCACTCACTTGATCTTCTAAGACTTTAATTATTTTTAAAATCAGGCTTATTTTTTGCAAAGAAACTTTATTATTTTTATTCAAATTTGATACTCTGCCCCAGTTACTCAGAAGATGAAAATTCTGAAAACATTAAGAGGGTTAATCTAATTTGTTGAGCCAAGTGGAATTGAACTAAAATATGTAAGGAGGAAAGCCACAAGGTTCTCATAGCTCTCAGTTAGTTTTAGTGGGTCAAATGGAAAACCGAACAAAATCTCTACACTTCGTGATGGGGAAAACAGGTTCCAGATAATCTACTGACTTTCACAAATGTACACAACTGAGCCTCAAAAGAAGCAGCAGAGAGGTTTGTTTGTTTTTTTTTAATTTGTACCAAATTTTATGTTATATCCACTTAATATGAGAATTGTTTCCCAAGGATCACTTAGTGGGAGGAAAATAGAATAAATAAACAAAATAAGTAAATAAATAAGTTATGTATATAATGATAAATGTTTTGGAAAAAGATACACTTCTTTGTCTTCCATGCTAGGTAGAAGAGATGTGATTTTATGGGACACAAGAAGGGAGCTAGAGAACGACAGAAAATCTTAGTAGAGAAAGAGTGCTTTAAAAAAAGTACTCTGGGACCAGTGTGCACGGTACAGGAGAGCAGAGGGAACACAGGTGGCTGATAAGGAGAATTTAAATCGGGGCAGATAACAATGCAGCTGCCACAGCTCAAAGGCAGTGGGAGTACTGAGGTGGTACGAATCCAACAGATACTTCCAAGGAATATCTGAGATTTAGTGCCTTACTGGATATACGCAAAGCAAAGAGGAGGAGAAGCAGAAGAGGTCTTCAGCACTTTACGCTAGGGACCGAGAGGGTGGTGTCATCAATGTCATTTGCAGAGACATTTTTAACAAAAGGAATACCAGGGGCACCTGGGTGGCTTAGTTGGTTAAGCGTCTGCCTTTGGCTTGGGCCATGATCGCAGAGGTCCTGGGATCCAGTCCCCCGTCAGGCTCCCTGCTGAGTGGGGAGTCTGCTTCTCCCTCTGCCTCTCCCTCCCCCGCTCATGCTCTCTCTCTCTCTCTCTCTCTCTCTCTCTCTCTAATAAATAAATAAATAAATAAATAAGTCTTGGGGGTGTGGGGGGAAAGGAATACCAAAGAACAGCTTATTTCTACTGAAACCAGAATGACCTAAGTCCTGAGTTTGTGCCTGGTGGTCATAGTTCAGAATTTCCTCCAGTCCTTGCAGTGTTTTTGAACAGTTTCGTAATATTTATGTACATTCTTGGAAATGCTCACCAGTTTGCCACCAGTGGTCTAAGACAGGTACTCTGAAGACCTTTTTGGACCATTCCAGGGTCTCCACATCACATCGTTCTCCAGCCACAAATAATGTTTTGAACCTGAATATAAGAGGGAGAGTGAATTCAAATTATTCCTTGAAAATAAATATAAATAATGTTATCCTCATTCTGTTAAACATTCTAGAATCTGACCACATTAATTGTCAAAGGAAAACAGCTATATTATCACAATATCATACTACAGAATGGTGAGAAGCGTTATTTGTGTTGACCCAAAGGTAACCAAATGTACATCACAGCATTGAAGAGAGGTGCCTCAAAAGAATTCACAGCTACCGCTTCTGAGTTTTGAGAAGAGCAACTGAGTTGATCTTTGTAATATATCTGTCATATTCATCTAATGATCAAAGATGAAAAACTTTTTCCTCCGTGACATCATCTCTGCTAATTTTAGCTCCACATTTGATTGCTATATTCTACTTAAGTCTATATACAAAAATATACCCTTGCGTATCAGCTAAAGCAACAAATAAGCTCATAAATATGATGTTCTTGTTCATTTTGGTGAATTTCTTTGGTAAAGATTACTCTGATTTCAAGGACATATTTACCCAAGTCCAAGGACATACAGAGGAAAAATAGGTTATTTAAAAGTAAATACCACTGCGGCCTTCTAGATCAAAAGACTCTTATCAAAAGGAATATAAGGTTACTAAGAGATGAATATTTGACATGGAGCACCATGCCATAGAACAGAAAGGATGAAACAGACAAATGGAATTGGGTTGACACTATTGGTGGTTCATTGAGAGAATGATTGTTTCCTTCCATTCCCAATGTCTCCATGGTCTATCTGTCAAAAAAGGAATGCATGTTTGAAGAGTTAATTCATTGCCATCAAAGTAAAAAACAAATAAATAAAAACCTGCCTATTTATCCTAAACAATGTAATATAGCCACAGAAGATTTCTTACCATTCTCTTATCATCTCATGAAAATTCATGGAGATTCAGACATTCCTACCCTTATGCTTCAACAGTGTACATTTCCATCCTCTGCTATAAACATACATCTCATTCTATACTTATTTGTTTCTTGTCCATTTTCCACAGTGGACCATGAGCTCCTTAAGAGCATTCATCTTCATGACCCGAACACCAATAAAAATATCTGGGATTTTTAGATACTTATTTCTAGAAGCTTAGAAAGATGAAGTACACAGGTGGGGAGTTGGCAAAACTTATGTCAGCTTGACTCATTCTTCTAAGTAAAGGAGGAAGCATGTTGTTTTGTTAGAGTGTGGAAATAAACAATGGAACAGTGACTTGAAGAGAGAAAACTTCTATTTTAGGAAATTTTTAATGAATAACATAAAAGTGAAAGAATTGAAAAGCAGCCACTTGGCTTTCATAGACTCAATTAATAGCCTAGGAGGCTGAGTAGAGATAACACAAACTGGGTGTAGTACAAAAATAAGGAATGGCAAATCATGCTAAAACTTCTGTCTGGGGAATCTAGAGTAGGCAGGAGAAATCGGGAAGCGAAGTAGGAATGACCATGATGGAGGAAAATACCAGGAAAAATAATGTAAAGGCAGAGAAATATAATTTCAAATTTCAGATCAGAAAAGAACCCTTTACTAGTCTTTGTTAAGAAATGATTTAAAAAATGTGGCTCAATCATTTTGGTGAGTCACCTCTCAAAGCATGCAAGGCTTCTAGGGTAATATTTAAATCTTTAAGAGCACTGAAGGGAAACAGAGAAAAAGCATGAAAATGGGAAAACCAAAAGAGAATAATAAGGGAGACTAGAAAAGAATACATCAGATTTCTTTTAACAAAAATATATGTATATTTGCAATTTGAGATAAAATTTCGGTAATCAAATGTGTATTCATTTATAACTTGCTTCAGATTAAAATGGGGGTGCCTGGGTGGCTCAGCCAGTTAAGTGTCCAAATCTTGATTTTGGCTCAGGTCATGATCTCAGGGTCACTGGATCAAGCCCCTTGGCTTAGCACAGAGTCTGCTTGGGACTCTTTCCTTCTCCCTCTGCCCCTCCCCCCATCACGGACTTACTCTCTCTCTCTCTCTCTCTCTCAAATAAATAAATAAATCTTTTTAAAAAATTAAAATTAAGGGACGCCTGGGTGGCTCAGTTGTTGGACATCTGCCTTCGGCTCAGGTCATGATCCCAGGGTCCTGGGATCGAGCCCCGCATCGGGCTCCCTGCCCGGCGGGAAGCCTGCTTCTCCCTCTCCCATTCCCCCCTGCTTGTGTTCCTGCTCTTGCTATCACTCTCTCTCTCTGTCAAATAGGTAAATAGATAAAATCTTTAAGAAAATTAAAATTAAAAAAGATTAAAATGTGGTTACCAAATATGACTTCATCTGACAAAACCAATATATCACAATGAAACAAATATTAATACATTAAATTATTAAAACTGGGTTAAAACATAAAGCTTAGTGTAAAATTTTAAAGTTTAAAATGAGGTCAATACATCTGTGATTTTAGATGCTATGTAAAAACAAGACAAAAAATTTTTTTTAAAAATTTATCCATTTATTTGGAAGTGAGAGAGAGAGATCACAAGCAGGGGGTAAGGGCAAAGGAAGAAGCAGACTCCCTGCTGAGCAGAGAGCCCAAGGTGGGGCTCGATCCCAGGACCCTGAGATCATGACCTGAGCCGAAGGCAGACGCTTAACCGACTGAGCCACCCAGGCACCCCAACAAAACAGAATTTTAAATATAAAAAGCCATATTATTGATAATCTTATGGCTGAAAAATGTTAATTTATTTTAATTATATCTTCTTTAAACAGTTAGATTCCTAATACATTAGAAAACTTCGGTGATTACGAACATTATAGAAGTAAATAATTTGTATTAAAATTTATAAATAGGTTTGGGTGATTCCAACAGCATAGGCAAAGAACAAGGAAGTTTTATAGATATCAGAGATCACATTTCCATCGTCTATCAAACCACAGATTATTCCAAAGAACTCTAGATGGTCCAGGTGGTCATGTGTTTAGTTTACATATGAAACTGCAGATCTGCAGTTATATATATTTTTGAAAACATGGTGTAAAATATTGTCAACTAAAAATATTAGCACACAACACAAAATAATTTTTGGCTAATCTAAGAACAATAAATACCTTGATATTACCAGCAGTTTTGCAAGTTTTAATTAATTTTTTGGCTTCTTTTCCCAGTCAAGTAAATTACAATTAATTTAATAAATTGGTTATAATGATAAAGTATTAATTAGCATTGAGTTTTTATCTGATGACAAATTTCCACATTATATATTTTAAAACTTAGTATTTATTATTATGGTTTTGCAGTACAAATCTATCACTCATTTTTCTTAGATTTTAATTAATTTGTATCATTATGATTGCAATCTCCATGCTGGCACTAATAAGCAATATAGAAAGAGATAATATTCCACGATGCATAGTAAAATTGATATCTGATTTTTCTGCATGTCAGACAATCTCCTTCATTTCCATTAAAATCACTTACTCTTTACTAAAAGCAGAGGAAAAAATGTGAGCTCATTGGTGATATAGAAAAATGTCAAAGTCGTGTAGATAATTCCTTTCCCTAAATACACTAGAAACTACCAACCTATTTTTTTATTAAAATTCCTCAAACTGCCCCAAAGTTACTATTTTATCAATTATAGACTCCCAAATGTGTAACATTAATGAACATTAACATACTGTATACAAGGATTAATGGAAAATGTTAAGTCCTGTAATAAATACATAATCAAATATTATTTGACTCCCAATTCCTCAGTTAGGAAAACCATTCTATTGATGTGATATTTTTATAACCAGGATGATTACTGAAAGAAAAAAATTTTAGTATAAATCTGTAATTTAAAATTAAATTATAAGATAATTTAAAGATAAACTCATATCTAAGAGCATAAATAGTCTTATTTTTTAAAAGACATTTTGTGGCTTAAAAAAAAAAAGAATAGTAACATCACTTAACAGTTAAATTTCTCATTAATGACCTTGCCATTATTTTATTAATATGAAGAGATAAATGCCCCATATTGAAAAAATTTCAAATAATTTTTCTTTAAAAATACATTTTATAAAGGGGTGCCTGGATGGCTCAGTCGGTTAAGAGACCAACTCTTGATTTCAGCTTAGGGGCTCAGGTCATGATCTCAGGGTCATGGGATCCAGCCCTGCAACTGGCTCTGCACTCAGCTCTCAGAGTCTGCTTGAGATTCTCTCTCTCGCACTGCCCTTCCCCTTGCTCACACTCTCTATCTCTAAATAAATAAATAGATAAATAAATAAAATCTTTTTTAAAAAGATTTTTATAAAGGTTAAAATTAACCATTCTTGTGCGGTAATTTGGATTCTGGAGGATAAATTTATCTAAGTCATTTACATAGGTCTTCTATCTGCACTGTAAAATATGGTAGCTTCTAGCTATGTGTGGCTATTTAAATTTTAAATTAGTTGAAATTTTAAAAAAGTAAAAATATCAATGTACATGGTAGGATTATCCCCTTGTCAAGAGTTCAATAGTCACATGTGGCCAGTACCTACCATATTGCAGAACTGAGTTTTATTGGATAGTGCTGTCCTAGATTATGACAGACTAATAAATATATGGATAATGTTCTGATGATAGTAACATCATGGGAAGATGAATTTACTTCCAAACATATAATATGAAAATTTAAACACAATTATAATATGCAATATCCAGAGTAGGAAAGAAACAGTGGAGGGGATTAATGGGAATGAAGCTTGTATACCTTTCCCCAATTCCATAAAAAATTGAGTAGAATCCAAGACTCAAATGAAGCTAAAAATTAAGCCAAGAGAAACAAAAAAAAGGTAATATTGTTGAATAATTTTAGTTCTAAATAAAAAGGAAGCTGCATAGAAATGGATAAAAAAGCTAAAGATAAATTCTGATGAATTTTTAGGTAATAAATTAGGAAGAGAAGAAAACCAAAATGAGTATTTCTTTCAAGCTCCATAAACTACCAAACAAGTGAAAATTACTCTTCACTTGTTCCAAAAGAAGTTAAATAAAAATAGATTATTTCAGCGATGACTCATCAACTCCTAGTTCACTGAACATCATTACTTTTGCCACCAGTGTCCCTGAGGTTATCTCCATTTTTCCTTCATTCTATTTCCCTCCATTTGCTCCCCACTAGAATTCACTTTTTTTAAAATGTAAAGACACTAGCATTAGTATTACACATGCATTTGTCACTCTGTCAAGGACCTACTAGCATTTTGTCCACCAATCCCTCCCTCAAGCACAACCAGAAAAGCTAGATAGAATGTAAAAAAGAAACATCTCTTTAAGTATCAGAGAACTACAAGGGTAATGAGCCCTGGAAGCATTAAGATCCCAAAGAAAAAAATGTACAAAGATGTCTGACACTGACGTGCTGCTTTTCTCCCTTTAGTATATATGCCAAAGCAAAGAGTGGTTGAAAAACCAAGAAACGGAACAAAAACTGAGAGGCTTAGAAAATGAACAGCAATTCCTGCCATCACAATCTCTTGGGAAAGGAAAACTGGAATTCAAAAGACCCACAATGGAAAGGGGTGGGGTGTAAAACACTCAGGATTTCAGTTGAAATGCCTGAAGATTTATATCCCACCAACAGAGATAAACTGAAAAGGAACTAGCTGTCTCAAATACTGAAGTCTAGCGTCAAGTTAGCTAAATCCCTAACTGGATCAAAGTGATTTTCCTTTATGCTAATTGTGTGCCAAAATAAGAATTACTCTGTGGGACCTTAACAACTCCAGGGTATCAGAGTAACACACGATGGTCTATTAAGATAGAAGGCTTTATGACCAACATGCAAGGAAAAAAGAGACACCAAAAAAAAAAAAAAAAATCACAGAGAAAATCAGATATTCTTGTAATTAGACACAGACTTGGGGCGCCTGGGTGGCTCAGTTGGTTAAGCGACTGCCTTGGGCTCAGGTCATGATCCTGGAGTCTCTGGATCGATTCCCTCATCAGGCTCCCTGCCCAGCAGGGAGTCTGCTTCTCCCTCTGACCCTCACCCCTCTCATGTGCTTTCTCGCTCTCATTCTCTCTCTCTCAAATAAATAAAATCTTTAAAAAAAAATAGACACAGACTTTACAATAATTCTGAATATGTCCATGAAATATTTGTATAACATCAGCCAAGAACTGGAAATTATAAGAATCGAATAGTATCTTTGAACTTAAAGATACAAAAATACAAACTTAGAAACTGAGAGAAAGTTTAGATACAACTGAACAGAGGATTCAAAACCTAAAATATAAGTTAAAAGAGAATAATCAAACTGCTACTGAAAAGCATAAAGGAGAAAAAAACATAGAATCTATGAGATATAGATAATATGGTAAAAAGTTCTAACATGTGTCATTAAAGTATCAATGTCTAAGAAGGGAAAATTAGATAGAAGCAATATTTTAAGGGATAATGGATGAAAGTTTCTAAAAATAATGAAAGCCATCAAGTCACAAATTTAAGGAGTTTGAATCAAATGAAATTGAATCCATAATTTACGGGGACCTGGGTGAAATAGATAAAGAAGATCAAGAGTACACTTATCATGATGAACACTGAGAAATGTATACAATTGTTGAATCACCTATATTGTAAACCTGAAACTAATGTAACACTGTATGTTAAGTATACTTTGATAGAAAAAATAAAAAATAAAATTTCTTAAAGTAAATTGAAGAAAAGATGTATCTTTCACACAATAAACAAAAGAGCATTAATGAGATAAATTAAAGACCTAAATAAATTAAGAGATATACTATGATTATGAATTGAAGTCCTAATATTAACATGTCAGTTTTTATCATATCAATCTATAAATTCAAAGTAATCTCAAAGTTCTAGTTTTGTGTGTGTGTGTGTGTGTGTGTGTGTGTGTATGTGCATGTGTAAACTGATAGGCTAATACTAAAACATGTATGGAAATACAATGGGCCAAGATTAAAAGCAAAGAACAAATGGATGTACTGCTATTGTTACTACTATTGCATATCAAGATGTGTTATATAAATCTATAGTGACAAAGACAATGTGAGAGCAGCACAAATATAGGCAATTATGCCAATCAATGAAACAGAACTGAAGCAAGAAAAAAAAGTATTTGTGGACACCTTTAGGACAAAAGTAGTATACAGAGCAGTTGGAAAGGATGGCCATTTAAATGAATGAAACTTGATTAATTGGATACATATAAGGGGAAAAAAATGGACCTTGACCCCTTACCTCATTGCATACACAAAAATCAAACCAGGTAGATTATATGAAAGGTAAAACAATAAAGCTTCTAGAAAAATGACACGGAGGAATAACTTCCGACCTTCGAATAGGTAAAATGTCTTATGTAGGATTTTAAAAAGCAAGAACATACAGGAAAAAAATATTGATGAAAAGGCATATCTCTTTATCAAAAGTCATCACTAAGTGAAAGAGAAATTGAAATCAGAAGGTGAATATTATTTGTAATACATGTAGTCAATAAAGAACTTGGATCAGAAGAATATGAAAAGTCCTACTCAACAAGAAAAACAAAATTAAAATGTGCCAAAGATTTGGATAAACATTTCACAAAACAGAATCTTCAAATGGCCAATGAAATATGAAAAAGCAGTAAGCTTTAAAATACAATAAGTGAGAGATGTAATATTTTTCTATCTTGTATAAATTATTAAAACTTTACTTCACTTCTTCAATAATGGCTTTAAATTATTTATGTTTCTGATTCAACTACCATGGTGATAATTGGCAACTAAGTTTTAAAAAAGATTCAATAACGAAAGCTGGATATCTGAATTGCTCATCCACAATCCATCACATACCCAAAGACAGCCAACGTATGGTCATTGTCACTGTGAGACTCAGAGGACCACATACGTGGAGCAGTGAGCCAGATGTAGGATATCTCTGAAAGCTTTTGAAAAAGAAGGATTGATAACTTTCTGAAGAAATTTTGTCTTTGCGTGTAGGTTTTCTTAATTCTTTTAAATTTTAGTAGTGGTGGTCACTGAAGTAGCGAAGTTATTTATTTAGGTGATGGCAGCCATGTTAGACCAAATGAAGAGAGTAGCAAAGCGTGTACACTTGCGTACCCTCACCCACCTCTCCCACTTATGAATATGCACCCATAGTATGACATCCTTGATTTTCTGAAGTGGTTCATAGATTTCATGTCAAATGAGCACATAAACAAAATGGGAAGAATTTTTCATTATGATATTTTTAACTTCCCTGAGAAACAGGACAAGAGTAGATGATAATATAGTGGACTTATTATGTGCACACTGCCCAGTTTTATGCATAATTCCTAGTTTTATCATTGTCATATTTATGTCACTTAGAAAATAAAATATTATTGACTCAACTGAATTCTCTCCAAACCCTACTTAAATCTCATTTCTCTTCACCATCCCACTAGGCACACTGCCTCAGAGGTAACCAGCATTACTCAGAGGTTTTTAGTCCCATGCATTTATTTATTTTTTTTGCCTGTTTGCATATACATAAACAAGACAATATGGTTTTCATAATTTTTCAAATTTCTCTTACTATATGTAAGAGAAACACAATCAGTTTTCACTTGCTTTTTATACTCAAAAGCATTATGCCTTTTGACATTTATTCATGCTAATACCTGAAGTTCTGGTTGATTTCCACTTCTAAACATCCTGTTGAATTAATACACCATAGTACATAATTTATTTTCCATTACGTGGAATGGAAAATTACTATTTTTTTAATTTTATTTATTTATTTTTTTACTATTCATGTAATTGCTTATATTTTGTTTTGTTTTAAAACAACCCTGTTAAGAACCTTCAAGTACATGGTTTGTCGTTCGCACTTGTGAGTTTCTCATTCTCATCCCTCCATATTAATACGGGGTTGGTCATGGGGCATAGTGAATGCATGGAGCAACTGATATTACTAGATATTTCCACTCTACACTTTCCATAGTAGTGTAAAAACCATTCTGCTGCTTTATAACCTGCAAGCAAGCATTACTGTTAGATATTTTAACTTTTTGCCTGTATGATGGGAGGAAAATGTTATTTCTCTGTTTATTAGTGAGATTAAAGTTCTTTCAATGTTTTAGACTACCCTCGTCTTCTCCATGAACTAACTGTCCATATCCTTTGCCCATTTGTCTACTGGATTGTGTCTTTTCTTATTGATTTGTAGAAGTTCTTTATATCTTCTGTACACTAGTTGTTTAATGGTTATATACGTTGCAAATATCTTCTCTGGGTGAATAATTCATCATTTAAGTTTGTTTATTCTTTTGGTGGGCGATTATTCCTTTTAGTGTAGTAAATTTCATCAGTATTTTCTTTTTCTTTTATTTTATTTATTTATTTGACAGAGAGAGACACAGCGAGAGAGGGAACACAAGCAGGGGGAGCGGGAGAGGGAGAAGCAGGCCTCCTGCGGAGCAGGGAGCCCAATGCGGGGCTCGATCCCAGGACCCTGGGACCATGACCTGAGCCGAAGGCAGATGCTTAACGACTGAGCCACCTGGCGCCCCTCATCAGTATTTTCTTTAGTGATTTGTGATTTATGCTTTACATGGTCATTCCCTACTAAAAAATATATTAAAATATTTATCCATTTTCTTCTGAAAGTATTAATTCTTTGTTTTACAATTTTAGGGCCTTGAATCCAGCTGAAATTTATTTTTGTGTAGAGTATACGGTAGGGAACTCAATTTTTCTACACCTATATAGCCAGTACCAATTTATTTAAGGGTCTATCCTCCTTCCACTTATCTGTTAAGCTACCTCCTCTGTAAATCAGGTTTCCACAGCAGTGCGATCCTTTATTCAACTTCATTAGTGTGTTTGTTGATCCCTGCTCTTATATCAGTGTCTTAAGTAGAAGAAAAAGAGGTTCTTTGCTGTTCTTTTTATCTCTTGCTCCCTCTCCTATGTTCACCTTCTCTGTCCAATAGGTTTGTGGGTGATGCAACTATTATCCCCCAGCAATGTCACAGTGATGGTCCAGAATTATTACGACCACACAGTGATACTCAGGATATCATAGATCCTATTCTAGGACAGCAGGTGGGAGGTTTAATTCAGTCTCCAGTTGCTGGGCTGTTCTCTGTCTCATTCAGACCTCTAGACCAAAGCTGGCTCTAAGTCCCAGTCCCAGAAAACACCCTCTCACCATTATTATCAATCTCCTGTTTCAAGTGTGAGGTGCAATGCCCCTGAGCTGACTCTGACCCCAAGTCAAAAGAGGGGAATACTGAGCCTCTACTCCGCCGCCAAAGCCTGCTTGCACACCTGCCAAACCTCTGGCTTCGGCCCCGCCTACTACTTTGCAGATCGATTCTATTTCCAATCCGCAGATATGTTTATTTCTGAGCTCATCTCTGGTGCTCTGCTTTTTCTTTTTTGCATTATCCCTCATTATTATGCAACTGCAAAAGAAGGGCTGCATCTGAGTATTAGGGACTTTGATACCTTGAATGGAAGTAGCAGAAGTGAATTTTTCTAACTTGATTGAGATTGAACTAGCAGATCATGGGAAAATAAATCACCATGATGTGAGGAAGAAGAGCAGTATATTAGAAAGCAAAATAATAATAATGGTAAGAGCGATGACAGTCTATGTTATGCAGTGTTCCAAGTGTTTTACATGGATAATATGCCTTTTAATTTCATTATATTCTTGTAATATTACTATACTTATGTTCTGGAAGAAGGAGGAGGAGGGAGAGCAAAAAAAGAAAAACAGCAAAAACAACAGAGAGGCTATGTAATTTTCTTGAGGTCACACAACCGGTAAATGGCAGACTTGAACCCAGTGTGTCTAACACCAGAGCAAGAATCTTAACTATAGTACATGGTACTGCCTCATCCCAGCTTTGCTGCAGGGTAGCTCTGTAGTCCTGGGCATGTCACTTCACCTCTTTGTGACAACAGCTTCTCAATTATCAAATGAGATGTTGGTGCTAGATGACCTCTAATTTGTTCTTCTGACTTCTAATCGTCTATGATAAAAAGAATTTATAGTTCTGCTTAGTTCCCTATTTTAGAATGCCTTCTGAAATTTGCTTTGGGGAGGGAAATCTTTGAAAATCTCCAAATTTATTTTAAAACAATCTTTAATGAGATATGTAACACATCTGAAAAACACATTTTCATCATTTGAAATGTCCTATAAGAGAAGAGAGAAAGCAAGCTCTGCAGATCAATCATGAGCCTGCAATTATAATACCTGGTGAATGTCAGTTCACCAAGTAAGTAGGAAATGTCTTGAACATAAATATAAAACGAAAGGTATAGTTGTGTGAAAAGACTTGAGTCCTGGTCTTTATTCTGTCTTTAACCCAAACTTAACTTTTCTGGACTCTGGTTTCCTTGTTTTTAAAATCAGATAGTTGGATTTTTGAGGTCCCTTCTAACATCCCATTAGTTCACAAGTCAGAATCTATTACAGAAGTTCAGTGAAGCTATTATTTGAATAGGCTAGAAATATATAAGAAGTAAAAGCTACTTTTATCCCATGAATGACAAAAATCTCTGGATCAAGTGAGTTTCTTAATTTATCTCTCATAAGGAAAATACGTCTGTGTGAAGAATGTGGGCCCTTTTCAGATTGTCTGAGTTAGTTTCTTTCCAAAGAGTTTCTTAAACTTTCTGGTCCTAACACTACTCATTTGTAAAATGAGGATAATCACAATTCCTACTTATTGTGATAACTGAATAAGAGAAACTTAAACTGCTTATACCTGGAGCATAGTAGGTAATCAGCAAATGTTTGCATTTATTAATGGTAGTGATTGGAAGAATTGAGGGTGTCCGAAGCATCTACGTCATTAAATATCTATTAAAAACATATGTGCCCACCATCACAAATAACTTAGGTGCCTAAAGACAGAAGGGCATTCTCAGAGGGAACTGAAGTGCAATTTCTCTTACACTAAAATCTCATGCTCCATATTAGTATTAGTTTGAAAAAAAGGTTATGATTTAATAGGCATTCAGTACTACTGGATGCTTTCTACGTTAATACAATTAGAAATGGTTCCTGCCTTCAAAGTAACGGATAACATCTAAAACCCATGTACAACTGGGAAAAGAAGATGATATAGCAAATAAGAGACCTTCCTTGGCTTGCAGGTCACACAACGTCACACCCTGCAATCAGAATGCATTTGTTAGGAAAGAGACGGTGCAAAGAACTACAATCACGGTTTCTTCAAAATTTCCCGGAACTGTCTAAGCCATGGAGAGGCTGTACAGAGCCTAAGATGTTCTTACCAAAATCCACTTTTCTATCCTTTTGCCTGAAATGGAGAAAATACAATTGAAAGGTAGTAAATGAAGGGACAAACCGAGGGTGAGTAGAAATACTGTAATGGAAGGTTCATTTTATGAACACTTTTATTTTAATGAGTGTATTCTTTAGATTATGGGTAAAATTTTATGTAAATCCAGATCTAACTTCTCATAAAACAGAAAAACGGAAGGACAAGAACCAAAAACAAAACCACTGACTGCCCAAAGCTTCTTGCTCCCACCTGCAATCGGTATATGATATCTATTTTGACTCCTTCTTTGGGTTTTAACAACATAAAATTCCTAATACTTGGCATTTAACTTAAAAAAATTCAAAACAATCATTCAAAGCCATTTTTTTTGACTTGAAGAAACTACAAAATTCTCCTTTTAGTTGATGAGAGCAGGGACCAATTTCAAACAAGTTCAAAAAGAACTGATGCTGGAAACTGCCTTGAAGATACAAATTGCTATATTTATCTTCAAATATACATATCATTAAACTGAAATGGATGTCAATAAGCCAGTAAAAAATATTCAAACTATTCAGAGCCTATTATTACAAAACAACAGAAAAACAATTTCCTCCATTCTTTCAACAACACCAACTGGGACCATAATTTTCACATTTGATCTCTATATATGAGATCAAATAATATTTTCCTTCTATTTACAATATTATTCTATTTTCAAAAGACAGTCAGATACTATTATATATGTATAAATGCATTTTAAGCCATAGTCAGCATTTTACTTTAAGGAAAATGTAAGCACGGTGGTTTAAAAAAGAGAAATATTTTGGTAAGATCTGAACTGAAATAAACACAATATGGTATTAAAAAATATTCATAGTATAGTTAAAATTCTAACTAATTCAAAGCTATGTTTAGAACAGTCATTCTTGATAACATCCAGAATCTTCTGGCTCTTTCCACAGAGGTATCGCAGTGCCAAAAAAATATATAATGTTCAGTTATTCATTCTGATTGCAGTTTTTAATGTAATTTGCCCTGTGCATCCCAAGTTCACCTTGTCAGAGAGTACTGCTTCCCCAAGGCTGCCCCAGGGTCCTGTTGACGGATGGCTCTAATTGCAGTCGGCGCTGTAAACAAGGCAGCTACTCCATGCTCCGCGAGCACGCGGAAATAAGCACCAGCATCTGGTGTTCCCACAGGCTTCCCCTACAAGGAGATTCATTTAAAATGTCACTGGGTAAAAGGTCTCATATTTCATTGACAGTTCAATACTTATACATTTAACACAGCGGTATTAATAAAATGGGGTGCTCAACAAATCTTGGTTTTAAAATATCCCCGTTTTCTATCATAAATAAAACAAACCCAATGCCCAGGCTTCAGAGAGGCCATTTGCTCCATTACATCATCCTAAAAGCTTTTCAAATTGCAATTGTTCCTTTCTTCAGTTTCAAGAGATAAAGGACAGGAAATATATATCACATTCAATTTAATAATATAAAACAGTCTTCCGTTAGCCTAGAAATTAAATACCTTGTTTTGGGTGGTAGACTAAATGACAAATATGATTGCTATGAATTTCTAACTTGAACACTTTTTCATAATTACTTTTAAAAGTAACAATAAGGGGCGCCTGGATGGCTCAGTCGGTTAAGCGGTGGACTCCTGATTTTGGCTCAGGTCATGATCCCAGGGTCATGAGATGGAGCCCCACATTGGGCTCCCTGCTCAGTGTGGTCTGCAGGAGGTACCCTTTTTCCCTTTCCCTCTGCCCCTCCCCCAGTTCATACACTCTTTCTAAAAATAAATAAATGAAATCTTAAAAAAATAAGTGACAACAACAATTCTCGAAGTGTTTGGGAAAAGAGAAAAATATGGAATCACAGTGATTTCTGAACAATGAGTTTTTCAATTAAATGCCTCACTCCAAGGAAAGCAACTTCTATGACTTAAAAAAACTTCAGTAAGATATTCCCAAATGTATGTTTTCCCTCAAAATGATATTTTACAAATTCAATGGAAAATCCATGAATAAAAATCTAACAATTTTTATAGAATATGTAATCAAAAGGACACAAAGCATTTTTTATTTATTTTTTTTAGAGAGAGAGAGCGAGCACACCGTGGGGAGGGGGAGAGGAGGGGGGAATCCCAATCAGGCTCCATGCTCAGCGCAGAGCCTCATGTGGGGCTGGATCTAACAACGCTGAGAGATCATGACCTGAACCAAAATCAAGAGGCGGTTGCTTAACCGACTGAGCCATCCAGGCGCCCCCCAAAGCATTTTTTAATAGGTGTTTCTTTGAAATGGAAAATGAACATAGCATACATAAATCAGTGATTCTACAAAAATTCTAAGAGTTGCATAGAATCTATGTTGGCCCAACTATATCCCCTTATTCCTCAATCCATTCTCATCACTGCTACTTTGTCTTTTGATTCTAAAGCAAGGTGCCTGGAAATCTTAATATATGTGTATGTTAAAAAATATATACATATATATTAAAAAATATATATATACATATATATATTTCACAGTCAAATCCTTTTGGAAGGGGTTGGGATAAAAAAAGGAAAACAGGTTTCTGATTTTCGACCATTTCTTGAAGACTTTAAAGTGTTAAAGAACATTAGGAATTCCCAAAAGATAGTTACTATATGTAATCTTTCCTAAACTTCTCTGCCCACAGCCCCTATATGCATATCTCATGGATCTTATACTCTGGAAAACACACTTGGGAAATACTGATAAGGTACAAAGAGGAAAGAAGTTGCTAGTAGCAAACTGAGAGATCTCCCCCAACAGAGAATAATAAATGAACAGATGATAAGAAGAGGCCGACCACAGCTATTCATGAATTTCCATTCACTATCTACATCTACTTGGATCTTGGATAGGGCATTATTAGTTTGTATTTTCTTTTTTTTTTTTTAATGATAACGCTTATTATTCTTTAATGTAAGTATATTTTCTTTTTTTAAAATATAACCTCTTTCTTATATTCTGTTGCTTTTTCTCTTGCTCTTTTAATACCGAAGTATTTATTGCAACAAGAAATTCATTTTTATTATCACAACTATCCCAAAACACTTGATTTCAATTTATTACATTACCACCTCATACAGGTCAACATGTTAATACAGTATAAAAAGCTGCCAGATATAATCTGGCAACTCATATACATAACTTGACTCACAAATTTTGAAGCCTTGAGCACATCAGTCTAAAATGAACCAGCCAGTATATTCTTTTGAACCAAGTGAGGTAAACATTTGACTTTTACTTTTTCTATCTGTCTTAGGCACTGTTCAGTTCCTGGTGTACTAGATTGTGACTTCGGAAACTTGATCTCACCCACATAAAGATGATTTATTAACTGACCTCATACAATTGACTTTCCCTGTCTATGCTGCCATTTGCTCGCCCACTAAATAAGAATAAATCACTTTTCCAATATTTCTTCGATAAGCTAAAAGCACGGAGATAATATTTTAAAGTAGTTTGACCTCCACTGAAGAAAGATATTTTATAGCCAATTGGAACTGAATTCCACTACAGTTCCAGTGTCATGGGACAAAGATAATATGCTCACTAAAGGGTGATATTAGTGTCATAACAAAATGCTATACCATGATTACCTACATAGAGGACATAATTTCATGTATTTTACAATGCCTTCAATTAATTATGTCTAATGATAATGACAGCTTAAAATTAGAAATATTAGTTAAAAACTCTACCATTCTTTTTATAAATAATATAATAATTAGTATTGCAATTCTGACCCACACCAAATACATTTTCATCAATATTCTATTTATTGAGCATAAAAATCATGATAACGTTGCATTCCTATTAGGACACTGAAGGAAGTCACGTATATAATCTCACCTTATTCATTTTTAAGTTAGTTGAGCTCAGTAAGGTTCAGATTTTTGCATTTTATTGTCCATTCCCGCAGAATTATTCGATGCTATGTTTCACTATTTTAGAATTTAGTGACTCAATGGCTTATTTGTTTTATTGACCACTCTTCTCCCCTGCCCTCCTGCACATACACAAGCTTGTTACATCCCCATACACGCGTGCACGTGCAGGCAATATAATCCCTTTATAGTACTTTTTAAAAAATAACCAATAACACACTAACCACACTGAGTTGCCTGGAGAAAGTGACTCTGATTCCAGAACTTGTATATTCAGTGAGGAACAACAGCCAAACACTACTCAACTGAAGAGGAGGAAGATTCTAAAACTGTGGGGATTTTTAACAAACATGGACACCGAAAGAAGTAATGTGGCTAAAAGGTAGCAAGAACTTAAAAACCCTTCAAAACCCCAATCGATGTCATTGCCGTTTGCTTTTATTCCCTTTGCCAAAACTAAAGGCTAAAGTGTCCGTTGCTGCCCAGAAACCAAAAGCAAAAAGCAATCCCTACGATGGCAAAGCAGAGATTCTAAGCTTTTTGCTGTTACAAATCATGAAGTTTTAACCCCAGAGATTTATAAAACATCAACTGCTAATATTTATAATGTGGTTAACGATGGTACAAAGCAAGAAACCAAGACAGATAAATTCCTGAAGATTAAGCTGCACATATAATTTTCTACCACTTACGACTCAATGTGTTAGTTTTAAGGAATCAGAGATGATAGACTATGAGTTAGAAAACGAGGTGATGTCTCAGCTTCTCACATAATCCCTACCGAGGTTCAGTGTCAGCCCTGGAAAGTAGTGAGAGACAGCACCTTACCAAGACAAAGACAAGCTTAAACACGTGAGTTAGATCTTTGAGCAAAAAAAAATCATTCGCTTTATTAATCCTATGATTTCGGTTTATCCAAAGGCTTGGTGTCAAAGCTACTTGTAGTTTCTTGGATTTTGACATAACAATTTCCAAGTTAACTGAGGTTTCTGCCTCTTTTTGTGGCAGGATTAAAAATACATCTGGTCTCTTTGAACACTACTTTTGAGAATATCACCGAAGGCATGTTTGTACTGCAGTTCTCAGGTGAAGACAGCAACATCCCTTATAGACTAGTTCTGAATTTAATTTCGGCAGACAGGTGCGGCAGTGCTGGCTTGTTTATTTTGGAAGTGGGATGAAACTGGCAATAGCATCTGTTGAATCTCTACTACATGCCTTGTGTCTTTACCGAGGGATGAAAGTTTGAACATGCATCATCTAAACTTGAGACTTGTTAAGACATAAGCAGTTCCCCAGGATATAATATTTAGTGAAAGAAAAGTGAAATGCAGAATAGCGTGCCTATCATTTGGACGATGCCATTTGTATGAAAATAAAGGAGGGGGCATTGCTTGTGTAAGAATGAACTATCAGACACAGAAGACTGCTGACTGCTTCGAAGTCAGAGAAATTGAACAGCGGGGAACAGAGGACAGTGAGATTTGCACTCTTTACCCTTTTGTGAGTTTTGAGTTATGAACCAAATGAGTGTACAGCCTCTTTTATTTTTTATTTATTTTTAAAAGATTTTATTTATTTATTTGAGAGGCAGAATGAGAGAGCATGAAAGGGAAGAGGGTCAGAGGGAGAAGCAGACTCCCTGCTGCTGAGCAGGGAGCCCGATATGGGACTCGATCCCAGGACCGTGGGATCATGACCTGAGCCGAAGGCAGTCGCTTAACCAACTGAGCCACCCAGGCACCCTACAGCCTCTTTTAAAAATGGACTTTTTCTTCCCTAAAGTTCCTCTCTCAATAACTCACATTATCTTGTTCCAATCTTGAAAACGTTATTGCCACTTAAGGGCTTGAATCCAGAATATAAAAAATATTAAAAAATAAAATAAATAAAAATAAAAATTTTAAAATAAAAATAAATAAATAAAATTAAAAAAAAAAAAAGCCCTATGAGAGAACTGCTCTATGCCTTAAGACCTTCAGATCTAGGATACTATAGCAGATACCCTTTAAAGGAGTAAAAACTTGCTTATAAATACAATTGATAACTAAAAATTTATATCAACTCACTTCATTGAATATTTGCTAGAGATTTCCCATAATTCCATGGTCCTCACCTGTGGGGATATGTGGCCACCTTGCTTTTTCCCTTATCTTAACCATACCACCATCTACTTCGACTCAATCCCATGAGTGTCAACCCTAAATGTAGATTAGAATTGTGTGGGATGCTTTATTTTATTTTAAAGATTTTATTTATTTGAGAGAGAGAGCATGAGCAAGGGGAGGGAACGGACAGGGAGGGAGGGAGAAACAGACTTCCAGCTTAGCAGGGAGCCCAACTTAGGGCTCCATCCCAAGACCCTGGGATCATGACCTGAGCCGAAGGCAGACGCTTAACTGAGTAAGCCACCCAGACGCCCCACTTAGAATGCTTTTGAAAGGTTACCAATGTCTGTTCCCTACTCCCAGAGAGTCTGATCCAATTTGCTTTAAATTAGGCCTGGTATTGTTATGTTTCATGTGCCCCCTAAGTAATTCTAATCCGCAGCCAGGGTTGAGAACCAATGCATAGTCCTTAGATATTAGGCATTACCTGAGGCTAGATAATACTACCTGCCTCATATCCTTAGATACTAGGCATTACCTGAGGCTAGGCAATACCACCTGCCTCATTACCCTAGAGGATGAGCCTAGAACTCAACACTAGCCTTTTCCCACCTGCCCAAGTATGAATAAAAAATATACTGATAACTGGAATCTGACTATAGGGGACCATACACTGAGAAAATAATTGGGGAGAATTGCCTCATTCTTTATGTCTTGCTCTATAAACTAGACTCCAGACTGTACATATATATTACAATTTATAGGACATAGCACCCTGAATTCAATTATCCTTTCTCCAAAGTCAAAAAGAAAAGCCCCAGGCCAGCCACTCTTCCTGTTTTTTTGCCAGAGACTTCTGAAAGCTAAATTTCAGTTTGAGGGTTTTGTTTGGTTGTATCACTGCTCAAAAGGATTATATCTTAATCTTTTAGATGAAGGGTTTCTGACCAGACTTCAGGTCAAGTGTATGAGTATTCTGATTTTTTTTTAATGTGCATATATTCATTTTCCTAGGGAGGTAAGTCAATATGATCAGATTCTGAAAAGGAGTCCATAACCAAGGTTTCTAGGCATATGAGAGCCTCCCCAACAGAGGAATCTCTTCAAAGATTTTGTCTGGCTCTGGGAAACAGCTTGGTGTCCATATTGGTAAGGAAGAAGTTAAACTGTCACTCTTTGCAGATGACATGACACTATATGTACATATACAGACTCTACCAAAAAACTATTAGAAGTAGCAAATGAATTCAGTAAAGTTGTAGGATACAAAATTAATACCCAGATATCAGTGGCATTTCTCTACATTAATAACGAAGTAGCAGAAAGAGAAATTAAGATAAACACTCCATTTACAATTGCACCAAAAAGAATAAAATACCTAGGGATGAACATAACCAAAGAGGTGAAAGACCTGTACTCCGGAAACCATAAAACACTGCTGAAAGAAATTAAAGATGACATGATACACACTTTTAATATCCTACAATTTTGTCCATTATACTTCAACAAAGCTGAATTAAAAAAAGAGAGAGAGAGAGTGTTAGCCCTTCTGGTTTGGTTCTTCCCCTGCCTTCTCCCAGATTGCTGAGAGTCGACCATATATGGGGCCTTGTGATGAGGTTACCCTCCAATGAATTAGCCGTTGCTTCCACCCAGGTCATAAGAGTCCATCTGTTCCACTAAAAAGATGCTTACCTCTGAAAGTATTAATGCCAAGTAAATGAGGCAGAGCACTGGAATTGATAATTCTGCAGACCCAGTGCTGAGCTAACGAGGGACTCTGACATATTTACCCCTCTCAGCAGTCACAGAGAGCGTTTATCACTAGGATAGCTGGTAGCTCATGGCTTCAAGCAGGAGAACAATTACCTCTGAATTCCTCCACGCTGAGGAGCCATCACTGCTATTTGCACTAGAGGGACAAACTCAGGTTTTCTTTACTCAGAGTGAGTAGTTAGACTTTGCTGTAAGCAGAGAAATGAAATGGCCTCTTGCTTTTATTACACTAGCAGATTTCTGCCCAGGAAGTGAAGTGTGGCTATTCTGTATGTACGCTGCAATTCAACCTGGGGGTGTACAAAGCCTGGCTACTCCATATCGTCCAATAATTTACCTAAAATCACCTTCAAACATGCTCGTATTTCCCCCACGTTCAAAAACAAAACAAACACACAGACCTTCCTATGGCATTGCTGACTAATGATACCTGATTTGCAAAAACTCTCTTCAGTTGTTGTCTTCCCAGACCTCCTTCTGAAGCAATTGGCACTGCTGATCCCCCCTCTTCTGGAAAACCCCCCTCCGCTTCACGAGGCTGTCTTTCCAATCCTCCCACTGTCTCACTGATTTTTCCTTCTCAGTTATTATAGTTTCCCTTTTGTAATCTTTACCTCTGAGTATCTTAATCACCTCAGGGACTTAAATTATTAACTCTTCTACATCCTCAAATTCTGAAAGGTTTTCTGAGTTTCGAAACTTACCTTCCCAATATCATACAAATGTCTGAGGAGCAGCTTTAGAATTGACATTACCAAGACTAAAAATGCTCTTTTCCCCTCCACAAGGAGTAGGAACGACCACAGTTCAGTTGGTAACCACCATTACATTGGTTGTCCTAGCTGAAGACAGCAGAGCTATTTTCAACCTCCTATTGAGCTTTATCTTACGATATCCACCTGACACCCTAATATCCTGCCCTTTCTTTAAAGATCACTGATACACTGGTTCTGGCCACTAGCCGGCGCTACTCAGTAATTTCCCAATTGTTCATCTCCAAATAATGGGTAGAGCGCACTGCTTTTGGAGCCAGAGAACTTTGTTTCAAATTCCAACTCTGTCACTCCTGTACCACTGGTAAAGTTACTTAATGTCTCTGATCTTCAGTTTCTATAGCTGTAAGTAGGGCCTCAAAATATTTATCCCATGGGTGTATTGATAGAAATAGTTAAGACCATGCTTAGTAGAGTTCCTATCACCCAACACCCAGTCCACAGTAGCTATTATTATTACTGGTACTGCTTCATCCACAAATCTTTCCCGGTCTACTCTAATCCTAAACTTCCCCTAAGATGCTGGTAGACAGATTTTGAGCCACAGTGGAATCCAAATGACCATTTACCAGCTATGTAACCTAAGTCAGCTTATTTGATTTCTTTGATCCTTATTTAGTTCCATCATCAGAAAATTGCATCAAAGCAGGTGCAAGAATTAAATGTAGAGTATTTACCATAGGCAATGGCTCAATATAACTTCGGAAAAAAGTTTCCTATCTTCTACACGGTGTAAGAAAGTTCTCAGTTAGCCAGTGTTTTGGTTGGTTTCCTTTCTGCCCTTTACATTCATCTTAATTCTTTGACTATCTTGTCAGTGTGTTCAGGACAAGGAGTGTATCTGATACTTATTCTGTTTCTCTATCAACCCCTAGAAAATACTGAGCTCACAACAGGCACCAATAAATATTGCTGATGGAGCCATGACACTAGCTGCACTTGCTGGCTCCAACATAAAACACAGGCACACAGAGAAAAATAAACTCAGAAATAAGTATCTTTGAACAATTAGTCATGCGAGAAATCTAAAAGATGCTGGCATCAGCTTTGCCATCTTTTCCGATTGAAAAGATCAAATTATATAGCCTGAATCAGAGTAATAACCATGTCATCATTTTTCTCCTTCGGTACATACATAAAAGTACATTGCTGTTATACTAGATAAAAAAAGAAGAAGAAAGAAGGAAATCATTTTCTATTAGGTAAGAGGGGGAGAAGTCTCTGATGTGTACCTTTGAGTGTACTAGTTAGCAACATCATGGCTACTAGTCTTGAAGTAACAGATCCCTGTGCTTGAAAGAAGCAAATCTCTGTCCTTAAAAACAAAAATGGATCATCAAATTTGAGAAAACAGGTTAGCGTGGGAAATGCAAATTTTCTGCAAAAAGAAGATAACTATACATGCAAGCAACGATTACATTTTTAAAATGAAACCCTGGAGGGGGTAAGAATTCAGAAGGTCCAAGTGTGGAAACTACATCACAGGATGTCTTCATGGAGATAAGAGGTCCAGTGCAGTACAGGAGTGGTGATATGTGCACTGAAGATACACTGTGGATGATCTGAAGAGTGTTCAGACCAGAAATAATTTGAAAGTAATTAAAGTAGTATCCTCCAATATTCTCAAACGTAAGACTTTTAAACTGGAAAATGTTTTGATCCATGTATATAAAATGATAATAATGATGTCTAAAATATGTGTATGTATTTTACCAATTATATATATATATATTGTGATATTTCTTTGTAACTTTCAAACTAATTCCATTTATTTTATCTGATTCCTATGCTAATAAAGGAAAAGTATAGCGCTCATTTTCACACTAATCATTCTATAAAGAAACAATAGATAGGGATACCTAAACTCTTCCTTCAGGAAAAGAGCACTCGGAGAGATTATCCAGCTGAATATTCGGAAGTCTTCAAAGATATACACAGCTTCTAAAGTAGTAATGATAAAGCCCATCAAAAAATAGAAGCGAAAGATTATACATGTTTGGATAACGGTGAGCCATGAAATGTACTGATTTATTCACACACGAAAGGTTTCACAGCCACTCTTACTTCACTCACCAGTTCTACTCTGAAAGGACAGATACTTGTGGGGACAGATCACTGCATTATTTTCCATATATGCTACTCATTCTTCAAAGTTGATACTAAGAGGATCGACACATCCATGTGTGCTGATTCCTCTGCCTGGCTCTTAGAAGAGAATTAATGGGCTCTAAAGGGAGCTGCCATTAGTGTTCTGAAGACTGCTGCAGAGTTACGAGGACAGACTTTGAACGAAGAAACATGGAGCCTCTGAAAATTCAAGCGTTACGATGGCTGGATTGCATGGGAATGACTGGTTGGTGTTCATATTGTAGAATTTTATTCTGGTAAAGAATAAACCCACATGTTTGGATAATAACAGTAGCTTATTATATCCTGGCAACTATTCTAAGGGCTTTTCATGGATTAACCAATTTCATGATATATAAGAAAAGTACTATTAATATTGATATTTATAGATGAGAAAACTGAGGTTGAGAGCTGTTAAGTAACTTATCTGAGGCCAAACAATTAATAGGTAGAAGTTTCAGGAATCATTCTCTGGAAGTCTTAACCTGCTGTCCTTCCTCTCAAACATGAACATTTTTCACTAATTTTGAATGAAACCCTCAGTAAATGCATTTGAAGAGTCCGCATCACTTTCTAGGAAAATAAATTGAAATGAATTCCAGAATTAAAAAGTTAAAACATATTACCAAATAATATATTTATTCTAGGAAAAAACATAATTGATTTGGGGAAGATTCACAGACGTGCAAAATGGGAAAAACATGTATCAGTCTTCTAGTTTTAATAATGAAGAAATGGATTCCCAAAGAGGTTGACTTAATTTACCCAAGGTCATATAGGTAGATACAAGTACAGCAAAATAAATAACACAGATATTCATATTACCAGTCCAGTGACCATACTCTTATATCACAATTCAGAATCTGAAATCCTCTACTTCCTCTAATTTATCATCTGAGAAGGCAGAATATAGTACATATCTTCAAAGTTAATCGTTGAATTTTTAACAGAGAGCCATCTGTCCTGGTTAATCTAGGGAGCATACACAAGAGTTTACTGAAATGGCTTGCTGCTATAAGGTGCACAATCTGTGAAAGGCAGACAAATGTAAAACGAGAGCAAGCTTTCATTCCTGAGGACTTCCAAAGAGACTGTTATTACATAAAAATGACAACTGCCATATCAAGATCAAGTACACCAACTAGTTTATGACTTAAAGCTAAATTGAAGGTGACCAGTAATTAACATTCCATCCTAGGTAATAACTTAGCCAAAGAACAGTAAGCAGCTTTCTTTTTTTTTATTTAAGGTAAAACCTATTTTAGTATATTTTGTATATTTTTATTTACAGTTTTATATAATTTTCCTCAGATTTATTAAAGTATAACTGACAAACAAAAATTTAAATAAAAATTATTGAAAATGTACAACTTGATGTTTTGATACATGTATATACATTGTGAAATAATAACCACAATCAAGCTAATTAATATACTTATTTCACATAGTTAAGATTTTCTTTTTCTTTGTGTGTGTGTGTGTGTGTGTGTGTGTGTGTGTGTGTGTGGTGAGAACACTTACAATCTATCATCTTAGCAAATTTGAAGCGTACAATAAAATATTTTAAACTATAGTCGTGTTGCTTATACATTGGATTTCCAGAACTTACTCATCTTGAATAACTGAAACTTTGTACACCTTGATCAACATCTTTCCACCCAACAGCAAAGAAACATACACTCTTCTCAAGGGCACTGAAAACATTCTCCAGCATAGATCACATGTTAGGCCACAGAACAAGTCTTAACAAATTTAAGAAAATAGAAATCATTCCAAGGATCTTTTCTGACCACAATGGAATGAAACTACAAATCAATAACAGTAAGAAAACAGTAAAATTCATAAATATGTGGAAACAACACACTCTTGAACAACCATTGGGTCAATAATGAAATCAAAAAGAATTTTAGAAGTATCTCAAGACAAATAAAAATGAAAACACAACATACCAAAACTTAGGGGATGCAGCAAAAGGGATACTAAGAGGTTAAGTTTATAACAATAAACCCTGACATTAAAAAAAGAGAGAAAGATCTCAAATAAATGAACTAATTTTACATCTCAAGGAACTAGATAAAGAACAAATAAGACCAAAGTTAGCAGAAACAAGGAAATAATAAAGACTAGAGTAGAAATAAATCACACAGAGAATAAAAACAATAGAAAAAAAAACTAAGAGCTGTTTGAGAAGATAAAATTGATCAATCTTTAGGTGTACTGAGAAGACTCAAATAAATTAAATCAGAAAGGGCAGACAATGTAACGGACGCTTCAGAAATAAAAAGGCTCATGAAGGACTATAATGGGGAGATGTTTTTCAAGTAAGTTGATTTCTTGCTTAGCCACATTGTTGCCATTATATAAGCCTGGGTTCCACTGTATTATGTAATTGAAATGTGTGCCCAAGGTACACACTGCACATTGGTACCCAAGCAAAGATAAGGAGAAAGAGGGCCCGGCCAGATTTCTTTACCTTGAGAAAAAATGTTGGGTTTTGATTCTGCAGATAACAGGCTTTTTGTAAAAGGGGACAAATACAAAACAGAAGAAAGAAGCCAAAAAGCATGTCTGAGTATAACCATCATTTATCAACACATACATGGGTCTATGCATACATACCAGGTTGCTAAATTTGTTTCTACCTTGAAGTCCCTAGATTAAAGTATTGTTTGTTTCATTTCTCCTCTGACCACCCTGTATACCAAATATGTCTTGGTCTGTATGTTGTTGGGGTTAGGTCTGTTGGAATCAGTGCTCCATTAATAAAGTAAATTTCTGAGGGCGCCTAGGTGGCTCAGTTGGTTAAGTGACTGCCTTTGGCTCAGGTCATGAACCTGGGAGTCCCAGGATCGAGTCCCACATCGGGCTCCCTGCTCAGCAGGGAGTCTGCTTCTCCCTCTGACCCTATCCCCTCTGATGTGCTCTCTCTCTCTCATTCTCTCTCTCAAATAAATAAATAAAATCTTTAAAAAAAAAAAAGTAAATTTCTGAAAAGGCACTGTTTATTTTCTTCCTCTCAAAAATAAGGACTGAATTGTTCAGAACTGGTTTGCATATTTTAACTGGTCAGTCTAAACTGGCTTCTAGAATTGCATACTTTAAATATGTCCAGTTCAATGAATAATAGTAAGTCTCTGCTTATTAAAAAAAATATAACCTATTACTTAAGTTGTTCATGCAATTTTCTGGTAAAGATAACTAGAATTACAAATTCCTTCATATGAGAAAAAAGCCTTTACTTACAAAATCAAGTTATTGGTTTTTTTTCTGATATCTTCATCCAGGCATTTATTTAACAAATATTTACTGGAACCAAACACATGTCAAGAGCAAAGCAAAGGACACCTATTACCTATTACACACTCGTTCCAGGTTTTTGTGTATTTCTCAACTGGCATTGGACCAAAATTCAAGAGAAATAATGCTTATGTTATAAATGACTACATATGAAATATATGTATTAATGTGTATATATATATATATTTTTTTAAGATTTTGGTTATTTATTTGAGAGAGAGAGAGAGAGAAGCAGGCTCCCCTCTGAGTAGGAAGCCCGACGCGGGGCTCGATCCAAGGACCTGGAGATCGTGACCCAAGTCAAAGGCAGTTGCCTAACAAACTGAGCCACCCAGGCACCCCTATACTTTTTTTTTTTTTTTAAACTAGTAGCTGAGAATTGATGGTGAGAAAACACTAAAATGATCTATTTCCTCTCAGAGTTTGGAATAAACAGGGGCAAATAAGCAAATTAAAGGGGCCTATAAAGTAACATGAAACTGGATCTGGGACACAAGCCAGGGAGGAAAAACCTAAGGCACTTATGAGATCATGAGGACAAGATCTGACCTAGTGAGAGAGGTCAAGGAGGGCTTCCATGAGGAAGAGACACTTGAGCTGAGGAATATATTTCAGACAACAAATGGACAAATTCCTATAGCAGGAGTGAGCATTAGAACAACTTCAGGAAAGCAGGCTATGCCTGAGAAGGGAAGAGAGCGATTCAACAACTTTCAAGGGTTGACAAGCCAAGAATAATTAGGACTGAAAATGCCCCCATTAGCATTTGGAAAAATAAAGACAGCCAGGGAAATTATCAAAAGCTGTTATAATGGAATGATGGTGACAGATGCCAACGAGAGAGGACCATAGAATAAGGCAAGCCTTCCAAGATGAAGAGAGTGTTCTAACTGCAAAGGGGATTAGGGAATTGAAAATTTTTGTGGGATTATTTTTTGGTTGTTGTCTGTCTGTTTTAATGAAAGAAATAGAAGTGTGTTACAAACTTGGTAATCCTCAAGAAGCTAAAGCCAAAGCAGACAACCAGGATTTCCAATGTTTTCAGCCTGCAGATGCACAGCTATGTGTCCTCTATGGCAGAAACAAAAATCGTATTTTCCACTTCATGCGTTCATGTTGAAACACACATTGTTTCAGGTGAGTGTCTAGAAGTTAAACTGATTTTCCAACTTAGTTATAACCACTTTTGAGTTTTTTCAGCCGATATAGTTATAGATGTGTATTAAATTCCAGAATATAAAAAAATTATCTTTGCTGAGAAAAAGGATTCATTTATTATTCATTCATAAAATATCATGACCATTTACACTCAATAAGATATGTTTTATGGGGCACCTGGGTGGCTCAGATGGTTAAGCGTCTGCCTTCGGCCCAGGTCATGATCCCAGCGTCCTGGGATCGAGCCCCACCTTGGGCTCCTGGCTCAGCAGGGAGCCTGCTTCTCCCTCTCCCTCTGCCTCTCTCCCTGCTCATGCTCTCTCTCTCTCTGTCTCTGTCTCAAATGAATAAATAAAATCTTTTAAAAAAAAGGGAGATGTTTTATGAACTCTAGATGACTTGAGCACATAACGAACTAGTACTTCAGAACATCAATTTTTATTAAATCAAAATTCATCATTATGTAAAAATATCATCACACTCACCAATTCACTATCTACCTTACAGCTTTGAAATGCTGTAATTCATTAAAAATGAAAATAAAACTTTGAACATACTGAGCTGTATATGATTTTATTTCTCTTTAGAAAAGTTAATCCTATGAGAAGTTCATGAAGGATCTGTTATCTATTCACTATAAAAAGAATGTATTTTTTATTTTTTAATGGGAGATTTCAGCTTCCTAAAAAAAAAAAACCCAATAATCAGACTAAAATAAAATATTATTAATTTGGTAATACACCTAAAATTGGGGGACAAATGGGATGATCATTTTGCAGAGGTTCCTAAATATTTTTTTCACTTGCTGGCCTGGTGACAAGGCAGAACTCATCTTCAGTTTATTTTAATTTTGTTTTAATTAATCAAGCAAGCAAGTTTTTTCCCTATATTTTGCACGCTCAAGTTGTCAATTAATCCCCTGAGCAATGGTTCATTTACACAACAAATTTTACCTACTACCTGGAAAGCACTGTGCCAGGCCCCGGGGGGGGGGGGGGGGGCACAAAAATGACAAACATCCCCTGTCCTCAGAGTTTCCAGTATCATAGCACGGAATCTACAAGATCAGAGGAATCTAGATGGTATAACGGAAGCACAGAGAACACCTCAATCAGCCTGAGGAAAGCAAAGGAAATACCAGAGAGATGATATTTAACTTGCTCCCTTAAGAAAAAGCATCAGTCTGCAACATGATCAGGACAAAAGTGGAATTTTACTATCAGGAAAACACAATCGCTTCCAGTTCTGCTCATGTAAGTGCCCATATTACAGCATTTTTAAGTGGAAAGTTGAGTCAGAGGCCAGGAACCAGAGATAAGACTTTAAATATAGGCAAAGGGCAGATGACTATCAATCACGTGTATTAGGCAAATGGGTTTAAATTATGTTTTTTTTTAAGAGACAAGAGTTCTTTGAAGGTTTTCTATTTCTTTTAATTTTTGAATTAAACTTTTTATCCAGATTCTTCATTTGGCCTCCACTGATACCCAACTGGGAGAATGCTTCTCATTGCAACTGGTTGGGTTCCACTTTCAACAGTGGGTTTCCACTGATAACTCCCTGGCTGGGGAGGGGGGGTAAGAGTGTCCTGTTACTGCTCCCTGCATGGCCTTCTCTGACACCACCCCAATGGGGAGTGAGAGGGGTACCTCATTACTGATGGGAGGAGGTAAAAGTCCAGACCCCTATGGGTTTCACTGTCACTGCAAGTTTGAGGGGTCCTCATTACTACTAGGCAGGGATGAAAGTCTTGGCTCCCTAGTTGAACTTCTCTGACACCCCTATGGGAAGATGGAGGGTTACTGCTCCTCCTTACAACCAGACAAATGTGGAAGTCTAAACTCAGCTTTTGCTGTTGTGGGGGGAGGGGGTGCAGGGAGAGACAGCATGGATTTTTCTGTGGTGTCTGCCTAGAGTAGAGCCATCTAAAGTTTTATGTTTTACTTAGGCTGTCCCTTTCCTACTTCTTTGGCTTAAGAGATCATGTTTCTTTTTTTTTTCTTTTTTAGTTTTTTGTTTGTTTAGTTTTTGGTTTAGTTTTTTCGTTGTTATCATTGGCATTTCTGGGTTGCCAGCTTTTTCAGCAGCAAATCTAGGATATATGCAGGAAAAATAAAACCCAGGATCTTATCACCATGTTGATCCTTGGGTCCCAAGGTCCCTAACGCCAGTTTCCCTTCTTCTGTCCACCTTTCAGCCTTTTCATGTTTGTTCTAGACACGCTTGTGACTTTTAGTTCTAATTAGAGGGAGGAATAGAGGAAAGTATGTCATCTTCATCTTTGCAAAAGCAGAACTCAATCCTTTGAAGGATTTTAAGCAACAAAGTTCTATGTTGGCTTTTGCATTTTAGACATGTAATTATATGTGGTTAAAGCTCAGAGATTGGAGGGAGAGTAGAGGTAGCCTGGAAGGACGCTTAAAGGCAGAAGCACCTGTTAGAACGTGCTCTAGACTGATTATCAGATGATAACCTGAAATACACAACCAGAGAGCACAGGCACAAGTCAGATCAGAAGCCAAATGCAGAATATACACCAATTAACAACGTACTTATGCATGCCAGCTGAATATCAGCTCTGAATATATGGCAGGAAGCATGGAAAAGAGAGGACACTTTTGATAGGTACTAAAATATAAATACAACAAAATGTAATGAGTGATAGGGTGTGACATGTAAAGATCATGAAATTAGAATCACTCCTCAATTCTTAGTTTGGATGACTGGGTAGATGCACAAAAAATTAAAAAACTACAAAGTACATGGAAAGTATGTGGAAAGAAAATGAATTTTGCAGGGAAGAATGGAGATGGTGAGTTCAATTCGTGTCATCTTGAGCATAAGATGTGTATGGGCCATCCAAAGATGGGCTAACAATAAGTTGGTGCTCATCAGGAAGATCTGATACAGAAATAGGAGTACTTGGAAGTCCTGGTTTAACTAGTACTACTAAATCCAACTACATGGAGATTACCCCAAAAATATAAGCAGAATGAGAAAAGAAGGCTAAGAATTAATACCCCTATAAGCCCCAATGTTTAGGACCAAAGTATGAGAAACCAAGAGAGGAAAGGAGGTCAAGCTGTCAGAGAGATAGGAGAACAGAGGAGTAGAGCTCAATTTAGTTTCATGAGCATTCACTGAGTGTTTAGTGTGTGCTATGCCCTGTGCTGGAAGACTGGTTCTTGAGGGTCTCACGGCCTACTAGATAGGAACAGTTAATATCAAAACAGTACACTCAGCTCAGTGATCAGTGATAGACATATGCTCACGGGGCAGTGGAACCATGGAAAGGGCACTAAACAAAACCAAAGGCTGTAAGAGGAAACTTTGAAAACATGGTAACATCTAAGCAGAGTCTTCAAGCATAGTAGGAATTAACCTGGTAAGGAAAGATACAGGAAAAGTCATGCCAGGAAGAAGAAACAGACAGAAAAACAGCAAAAGGACATGGAGCTCAAGAGGAGAGAGAATTACTTGCAGGAAACAGCATGGTTGATGTGCCAAGAGAGTGAAAAGAAAATCAGACTGAAAACCTTTTGACTTGGCCACTTATGAAGTCACTGTTGACCTCTGTTGCGGTAGATTCTAGGAAGCGAGGTGGACAGAAATTGCACCACAGTGGGATATGGAGTGACTAGAAGAATATTAAATTCAAAAAGTGTGGATTTGGTACTTTTTTCAAGGAGTTTAGTGGAGAAGAAAATAAAGATGGGATAGCCAGAAGTGGGCAAAGGTCTAAAAAGCTTTGTTTTGTTATCAGAAAGAATAGAGGATGTTTACACAGTGTAGGAAAGAAACCAGAGTAGAGATAAAAGGTTTTAGAATGTAGTTATTATATTTAATCTTTTACATAAAAATACTTATAAAACAGCTACACTCTTCTTGAGCACATCATTCCAAGATAAAGACAAACAACTGAGCCCCTTTCATGGTGTTAAAATCATATTTCAAATAAACTCAAAAAATAAAAAAAAGCTGATGGTAAATGCACAAGAACGGTATATTCTTCAGCTCTAAATGCAGCTTAATACTTCTAAATATAAATACTTATAGTGGCACCTTCAGCTCTGTTACATTTGTGTTATCTATACCACAATTCATCATAGGTATTCAGTGTGGTTTATTTTGTTTACTTCAAAGGGAATGATTATTTAAAAAAAAAAACATTATTTTATTGCAATAACTTTGGTATAATCCTTTCTAGAAATCCTTTAGGGATAGACATCAAGCTGATTAGTATATGTTTTTCGTAATATAATTTTTACTGGCTTTGTTCAGCACAATTTAAAAAGCTGGCTATTATTTTTCTTTATTCCTTTCTCTTTTGAAATCATATTTTTAACTGGAAGAATATATAAAAATGTCTCCTGCCCCCAATCCAAATTTTTCTGTTCCCACTTAGAAACTACTTCTTTTAAAAGTTTCAGTAAAAAAAAAAAAATTATCTTTAGGTGGTATTAATCTCATTTTATTACCTCATATAGGACTGTCGTGTTCCCATGCAGAAGAGGTCCATAACAGATATAGGAATGGCCAACAACCCAGCCTAAGTCAGAGGCTGCCCACCACACCTAAAAAATAAGAAGATAATAAAATACGTAAGTGTTCACCAGGGAAATGTCATATATCATGAATTTAAAGCCATGATTACCTCTCCAGGTTTAAGTCCATAGATAGAAGACATTGTCCAGTTTAGCATCACAGCATATCCCCCAGTGGGTCTAACAACACCCTAAAGGAAAGAAAACATGAAGTCAGCGTCAGCAACCAGTGGGTTAAAAGATTCTCTGCCCTCACACTATCCATCTTAAAAAGTCCCTGTTCAAATTATTATTTATTCTACAAACTACATACTACTTTGGCTTTCATATAATTGTATTTACATCAATATTTATTTGGTTCCCTCAATCATAAACACAGAAACATTTGTCTACATCAGTTCACTTCTAGAATCCATTTTCACAGACCATTCTTGACTTTCTAAAGAAAACTTAAGGCCTCACAGAACCACAAGTAATAAAAAATTTTTTTCCAGGGGTGACATAAATTAACGACATTACATTTACAGACATTTTTCCAGACCAAAAAAGGAAACTCTCAAAATTAAGTGCACAGAAAAGTCAAAGGTAATTGTGTTCTTCAAACACAGGCTAACATAAGGATGGCTACCCCTTAATATTATTAAATAATAATAGGATGCTTAGAGGAAATAAAGTCATATTCTAACTGGAGCCTCATTACAATGGTATACTGGGGATTGTGCTAGTATAGTATTAAAGTTAAACAATCCTTTAATGATGAATTCTGGAATTCTGACAAAGCAATCCTCCTGGGCCGGAGCTAAGGCTGACAGATTTGCCTTCTATTACATTTGGGGCAAAAGTAGGGATTGCTACATCATAGTGTTAAGGCGTTCATGAACTAGTTTCTAGCAGCTATCCATGATATTGAACATATTCAACTGTAATACAAGATTAATATTTGAAAACTGGCACAAGAGTCACCATAAATAAAAGCTGATGATAAATTTAATAATTGCATTTATTGCTTCACTATAAACATTAATCATCATTGGCTTAAAAAGGCTTAACCATGTGAATATTCAGAATGGTCAAGTGAATGCTTGCTAAAAAAACAAGCTATATTTCACTCACATGAATTTTGAAACTTCCTTTAGTAGAGCAATTAATATTACTCTATGCAGAAAATAATTCTTTTACCTAAAGGCAAACATGACCCTAATACACGTACTACTAGCTGAAACTTTCTAGCATAACTCAGAAGCTGCATACGTGAATCAGAGAAATGAAAAACAAACTGACTTTCCACTAGTTACTAAAGTTGCTGCTCTCCTCAGGTACCACTAATAAAACACAGGTATCAAGCTGTGGAACACATTTTATCTACCAGCAGAAACACCTGGCCTCTTGGCAAATGTCTCATGCAGCTTCCTTGGCATTTGACAGCTACTTTCTACATTGTATGACATGGTTAGCATGCAGCTGGCTCTCCTGATCACCATCGGAGTATTAGTAATCCTTAGCCCCCTGCCAGTAGGTTTCACACGTGCATTTTCCCAGTATATTCTGTACTATCTTCCATGAACTTCACTCATTACTTTGTTTTATTGAGATTGTTTTTTATGATTCAGTACCTTGACGAATTTGATAGTCATCAACTTGCAAATTTTTTATTCATTTTGTAGAGAAGAAAAAGTGAAGCCTTTTTTCATAGATAATATGCTCTCCATATACTATGGTGGACAGTGATAAGTAATGTCAGTAATGATTTCATTTAAGATGTTTTAGAATTTTCTGTCCATCTACCAGTCCCTGCATTTAGAGCTCATTGTTATCAATAATTCTAAATATTATTATAACTAGGTACATTTTTAGATTATACGGCACAAAGGGTAAGACAAATCAACTGAGAATGATAAAAAGGAAGAAAAGGCTAGAAAAAAACACGAGTAGTAATACACTTGTAAAACTAAAAAGATAATTTAAAGGAATAAACTATCAAATTTCTATTTACCTCTCAAGGGGACTTTATCCTTTACCCTTCCTTAAAGGATTATTAACCAATGCCGCTTTCCCCAGAAAATGGTGAGTGCTTAAATCCATTTGATGCCAAAAAAGTGGGACTTAAAAAATGAGACCATGCATGGAAAAAACATTTAAAATTATAAAGTATCGGGACGCCTGGGTGGCTCAGTCATTAAGCGTCTGTCTTCGGCTCAGGTCACGGTCCCAGGGTCCTGGGATCGAGCCCCGCGTCGGGCTCCCTGCTCCACAGGGAGCCTGCTTCTCCCTCTCCCACTCCCTGTGCTTGTGTTCCCTCTCTTGCTATATCTCTCTCTGTCAAATAAATAAACAAAATCTTTAAAAAATAATAAACAAAATGAAATTATAAAGTATCTATAATTTAGTATCTTATTAACAAAAATATTTCCTTAGTTCTAGCAATTATTGCTTTTTATTTTTCCCTGTGCTGATACCACTCAAAAGCCAGAAATGTCCAAACAACTAAAGGTTGCCATCAAAGATTCTCATTAAAAACAACTGAAATGGAGCAAATAGAGAGAGAAAAGCCGTGATGTCTGTTTTTCATTGGTCTTTGATATCCACTTATTTTTATCTTTTTAAGGATGAGTATAAATATTTCTGTCAAGTATTTTACCATTCATTAATCTAGATAATAGATCTGAAATTTGGTCTTTGCCTACAAAATATTTGGGTAATAATTACCAATTTTCTGAGTATTTGATATGGTGTAGGAAAAAAACCTGCATAATTCCATGTTCTTTCATGTAGATCTTTCATAGAAAGCTTGAAAGTAAAATAAAAATGGAAAGATTGGTTGAAAAAGAGAATTTCTTTATTATAATATTAATATGTGACTAAAAAATAAGATGATAAAGCTTTTTTTGTTTGCTACTTGTTTGTAATCACATTTTCGAGGTAATGATAATTAAAATGCAAAAGAGAAACTTTGTTCAGTCTCTGAAAACACATAAATCATGCTCAAAAATGAAATCATTATATTCTAATAGTCAAAATAAATCAGAAACTAAAAACTCTTTTAAACATATCTGAGGGACACCTGGGTGGCTCAGTCAGTTAAGCGTCTGCCTTTGGCTCAGGTCATGATTCCTCATCAGGCTCCTTGCTCAGCGGGGACCCTGCTTCTCCTTCTGCCTGCCACTCCCCCTGACTGTGCTCTCTCCCTCAGTCTCTCTCTCTGACAAATAAATAAATAAAATCTTTTTGAAAATAAATTAATAAATGAATGAATGAATAAATCAATAAATAAAACATATTTGAAATCTTAAGTATGAGGTAAAAACACTTAATCAATATCAGTGCTTACCCCTAAAATCCAAGCATGCTGCATTTTGCTCTTGAATGTCTGTTATTACTTTCCTTATGTACTTGTATTCTATCTACCTTAAAAATTAAAACATTGGATGAACTAATGTATTGTCAGAAAAGCCCTGTAACCTGCCAGTATACTGTTCTGGTATTTGTAGTATTAGTCATAACACTTAAAGTCTACTGGAGAACTTGAAAGATTTCTGAGTGGGAATAACACTCTATACCCCAGATAAAGACATGAAAGTGAATTCTACCTCAAAAATGCAAAAGGAGACAACGTAAGGGTACTTTTTAAAACAAACAAAATAACAACAATAACAATACATTTTTAATGTATATGGGCATTTTAAAAAACTTCAATCCACACAGGTAAAATTAAAGGCTGGTTATTAGTCACCCATAAATAGGACCACAGAATCATCCTAGATGGTTCTTTATGATTTCCAGTTTAATGAGCTGCCTTTGAAAACAAGGAAAACCACAGAATATCATAAATGGGGCCAGTAAAGTCAAACATAAAATATAAAAGAGAACATGTCAGCATCAAGTGTGGTATGCAGTTTTGGTTGCCACAACTTAAGAAAAATACAGAACAACATGGGTTTTAGCAGCAGAAGAAGAAAGACTGAGTGTGGTAAGATTAAGAGCTTAGGATTCTTCATCCTAAGTGTTTTTTTTCCTTAGTTGATTTATAAAAATCTGAAAAGCAAATCTTAAAATACTCAGGTAAGAGAAGTTTTGAGTACTCAACAAAACTTCATACTTTCTAAGTTGAGCCCCTTTGTCATCCTACTCTGTAACAAGCTTATATAAAACAAATCTATGTGTAAATATATATGCTTATGTGTATGTGCATGCGTGTTTCAATTCAGCCTGACAAGTTGAGGAAAAAAACAAAAAGAAAGGGTAAATATTTTACCTAAATACAAGAAATCCATCAGGAGCTGATGACTGGGGTCAAGTGAATTGAGAAATAAAAGATAGAGTTCTGATTACTTAAAAAATCCAACAGATCAACAATAATCTTGTTCTTATAATGGCTTTACTGATGATATCCCCTTTTTCTAGAATGTAACACCACCCCCAGCCCTTCCCTGAACGTGGTTAGCTCCTACTTCATCAGAGAACTACTTAAAGACATCATGAAAGTGCCACCTCGTCTGGAAGTTGTCCCCAACCCCATAGTTTGTGTTATGTGTCTCTCCTGATTCTTCCTTGGCTCCCGGGCTGGCTCATGTCCTCAGAGTGACCAGCTGGACTGAGGGCTGCATCTTCCCCCCTATTCTGAGAATGCTTCTTCATCTTCAACACAGTAACTGCCATGCAGTAGGCATGTAATCCATTTGTTGACTGATTCAATACATGAACAGTTGAGTGAATAAGCACATGTAAGAAAAATACAATTCTTGTTTTAAATAGTCTTCTTTGTTCAGGAGAAAGCTTTGAAACTTGTTGAACTTAGTGAATTGTATGGTTCCATTTGGGGTAGTGCATCAAACATAAAATCTCTTGCTGCAGGTTTTTGGAGGACTCTGAAGCTGCCTCTACGGAGGATACTTTAGCAGCAATATAATTTTTTATTGATCTGAACAACTGTGAGATAAGAGGCAAAGGTATAGCAAGTTCAGTATTTTAACTGCAAGCATTGTACCACAGATAAAAAAAGTTCACTGCTTTTTTACTTGACTCTCTCCTATGTTTTGTTCTAGGGTAGGAAATATGAATGTCACCTAACATGTAGGAATAAAGGTGACATAAATTGTGTAAATGCACATCGGGACCAAAGGCCTACCTACCTTCTCATCATGCCTTCCTTTCTTTTTTGTTCACTTGTTTCTTTCTGGTTTGTTTCTTTTCTTTTTTTTTATTATGTTCAGTTAGCCAGCATATAGTACATCATTAGTTTTTGATATAGTGTTCAATGATTCCTCAGTTGCATATAACACCGAGTGCTCATCACCACATGTGCCCTCCTTAATACCCATCACCCAGTTACCCCATCCCTCCACTCCCCTCCCCTGTAAAACCTCAGTTTGTTTCCCAGAGCCCAGAGTCTCTCATGGTTTGTCTCCCTCTCTGATTTCTTCCCATTCAGTTTCCCCTCCCTTCCTCTGTGGTCCTCTGCTCTATTCCTTATGTTCCACATATGAGTGAAACCATATGATAATTGTCTTTCTCTGCTTAACTTATTTCACTGAGCATAATCCCCTCCAGTTCCAACCATGTTGATGCAAATGGTGGGTATTCATCCTTTGTGATGGCTGAGTAATATTCCATTGTATATATGAACCACATCTTCTTTATCCATTCTTTCTTTCTTTCTTTCTTTTCTTTCTTTCTCCCTCCCTTCTTTCCTCCCTCCCTCCCTTCCTCCCTTCCTTCCTTCTTTTCTTTTCTTGAAGTGTGCTTGACATACAATACTATATTAGTTTCAGGTGTACAACATAGTGATTCAATATTTATGTACATTAGGAAGTGATCACCATGATAAATCTAGCTACTATCTGTCATCATACACAGTTGTTACATATTATTATTTATATTCCTTATAGTTTGTACATTGTATCCCTGTGTCTTATTTATTTCTTAACTGGAAGATGGTACTTCTTTATCCCCTTCCCCTATTTTGCCTATCTCATTAGCCCCTCTGCTCTGGCAACAATCAGATTGTCCTCTGTATCCATAGGTCTGTTTCTGTTTTGTTTTGTTTTGTTTTTTAGATTTCACATATAAGTGAATTCATATGGTATTTGTCTTTCTCTGCCTGACTTCTTTCACTTAGCATGAAGTCCTCTCATGGTTTCCTTTCAATCCTTTGCTTTCTTTCCCCCTTTCTCCTGCTCTCCTTTTCTGCTTTGGCACTGGACTTTTGTTTTGTTCCTTCGGTGTGTGCGTGTGTGTGATTATCACTGTCCCTTCATGATATCAAGCTGGAAGAAGATACATATGACCATCACTATATCTCCCTCTCCCCAAGGACACCCCATCAAGATGAAGGATTCTTCCATCGTGCAGTACTTGGAAGTATCTGTAATAAAGGCACCCAAACTAAATAGGATAGAGGCCTACAACACCACAGAAATGTATGCAAAGCAGCTCAGTTGTGGTTGCTGGATTATTTACAGCAGCTGACAGATTAACCTCTCATACAGCAACCTGACAAATCCAGGGTTGGCAGATGCAGAGATGCAAATATGCCCTAAATATATCTGCAACTTCTAACCAAAGAACAGATTGCCTTATGAGTGTCTTAGATGTGCCTATGAGAAATGAGTATTTTTACTCACAACATTATTTTTCCTCATGAAGATCGAAGATTGAGAGAACAAATTATATGATGACATGAAATTTATACTTAAATGCTTCATAAATATATGTGTGTTCATCTTTCCTGCACTTCTATTCTGGGAATCCAAATATTAAAATTTCAGATCCCATTAATCCTGATTATACCTACCAAAAGTGAAATGAGAATCTTATGAATAAAGAGGAGTCTGGGAACTAACTGGAGAAGTAAAAGATCATTTAACAAATATTCTGAGGATTTATCATAGCCCAATTTTTAGGACAGTGACATAGTGGAGTCAAAGATGTATGAAATACATTCTAAGACCTCTGAGAACATGCAATGTTATGAAGATAAGTAAACAAAAACTAGCAGGGATAAGGTAGAATAAAATAAGTAGTATAAAGATTTGTTGACGGGGCGGAGCAAGATGGCGGAGGAGTAGGAGACCTAGATTTC
>NW_027397076.1:25806899-25914056 GCF_003265705.2 Callorhinus ursinus
AATGTATAATTTCAATACAATTGAAATTCTAAAGTGCACTAAAGGGATGAAGGAAGTAGTTCTGAGGGACCTGAGAGATGACTACTTTTTCTTGCCCTTCTGCATGCCCTACTGTGCAAAATCTCCTCACTCCCATGCTTAAACACCAGAGTTCTACACTGATGACCCACAAAAGTCTATCACTCAACCCAGATGCACTTCTTGGACCCAGACCTTCACCTCCAACTTCTGGCTAGGCACCTCCACGTGAATGTCCCAAAGATGCATCATACTCAAGGTGTCCCCAAACTCGCAGTTTCCCCTGCCCTAAACCACCTCCTATGTTTAGTAAAAATATTCAAAACCCACTGAGAACACAGTGTCAAATTTTGGACCCTTCCTCTGCCTCACTCCTATCTTTTGAACAAAATCTGGTTTCTTTTAATTAAGTGTGCTATCCTAAGTAGAGTCCTAAAAGCCTGAAAACAAATCTCCTTGCCTCCATTGTGCGTACCTATCTTCCCAAGAAAATGTTGCAAGGGTTTGTTTACCTTCCTTCACGTTCTTCTCTCCCTCTTAAGTAGCATTAGTGTCCTCCATTCCTTATATACAGAATATGACCTAAACTCCTTGGCTAAATTTTAAGAGTCTGGCCCCTGCCTATCTATCTAGTCATTTCTCCTCCTCACTTGTACCAGATGCACTAGCCATCCTGGAAACTTTCTTCGCTTATGCTAACCCTTTCTGCCTACACTGCTCTGTTCTCGGTGATGCCACTCCATGAAGATGTTTTATCCATCCTTCAAATGTCATCTTATAAGAGCTTTCTTTGACCACTCTCTGATGGAATACTCTCCCGCTCTTCCCACCACTGAGTTCCATTACCATGCTTTATTTTTCTTCATAACACTTTTCACATATTCCATAGTTCTTTGTTTCATGCCTGGGCCCTGGCTATAGAGTACAAACTTCTAAAAAGACAGCCAGACACATATTTGGGTGCTCAGTCATATTTGTTGAATTTACTGACTGTAATCCTTCAGATACTATTCAATCTCATCTTTTCCCTGAGAGAGAAAGAAACAGTGTTGTCCTTTTAGAGCAAGGATCACAGTCTACCTTGCACCATCTGCGTTCATGTATATTTCAAACCACTAGACTGAAGGGACTGTGGTTCACTCATATCTTCTAGTACAGAATGAACACGCAATACACGTATATTGAATGGAGCTGAATTCAACATAGAGATCTATAATGGGAAATAGATTATCTTTAGGATGGCACATTAGGAGGAAAATAAGAATGACTGAATCTTCAAACGATCTTCGGTTTGGGCATCTAGGACTCCAGAAGAGAAGTTCTTGACCCAGACACAACCTGAAAAAGCTAGGATCCTTCTGTATTTGGAATCATGAACCACCACTTTTCAAATTTGACACTGTATACGTTACTGTCATTTCTCCCACATTGGCTGAATCAGTTTTGAGTTGCTGACAAACTCTTCTTCTGTTCCTGCCATAAAGATCCCCATCCAGGCCATGGTGAAGTTCAGGGTAATTTAAACTCTTGAAGTGGCAGAAATGTTCTTGTAAGAATCCTTCAGGCTTACAGGAGCTAAAGTGATTTTTGGAGGGTTCTTTTTTATTTGGTTAGGTTATACTATGTTTTCAGGGTCAGGGGTTTCCTCTCATGTTGATACTTTCCTATAGGATTATAACTTTCTGAATCCCCTTTTATTTTACAGCCAAACATTCAATTAGACTCTAGGTGGCTGGTGCATAATGCAGAATTGCAAAAGGTGGAGGGTTAAGGTTTGGGTTCAGAAGATCATTTGGACTGCTTGAACAAGGCACAGTCAACACCATGAAGGAATATTTTTCAGATGACCAGAGTTGTTACAGAAATCAAAAGAGTTTGATTCTATAATGACACAAATATATTTATGTATATGCATTTACTTATTTATTTATGCACTCAACAAAAATTTATTAAGTACCCAACTACATACAAGATACAAAGGTAGACTAAAATGTAATAAAACATGGTCTCTGTCCTCAGAGAGAATATATTCCCTACCAAATGTTTCCTTTTTTGACGGGCAAGTGAGTTTTCTATGGAACATCTTAATTTTTCTTTTTAAAAACTAATCAATGGAACCACTATTTTAAGAATATTAACAAATTATATTCTCAGAACTCTGATGCTACAGAAATCGAATATTAATAAAGAGGCCACTGCTCTCCAGGATGCAAGTGATCATGAAAGTCCCTTCTCCCACTAAAATTTTATGATTCAATGACTATTGAACTCCTTAATAAAAATGAATAGGAAGATGACATGGCAAGCCTTTATGAAGTTGTATGAAGAAACAGTATTAATTGGAGATACAGGCAAAAGTGATTTTATTTGTTATCTGACACCTTCAAAAATATTGATACTTCTAACTTTGTTTTGTGAAAACATCTTTCATGTAAGCGGATTTAAAAATCCTCGAGTATCTTCAGTGCTGCAAACCGCATAGTTCAATACTCTGGATAAATTGCCTGTTGTTCAAACTGTCTAGGTCAATTCTCAAACTTGCATTTATAACAAAGAATTAAATTCCCTTAGATCAAAAATCAATTCCATACTCTACAAAAGTTATACCTCAATTTAGAAAATAAAAATATTTCATTTAAAACACAGTTTTATAAAATTGTATTAAACCAACTGATGTTTGATCAAATATCCATTCATCTTAAGAGCTTACTAAAGCAATTGAAACTTGCTGATATATGGGAAGATTCTGGAAGAAATCGGGGCAAAGCATTTGACATTAAATGTAATTAATATTTTTCAAGATTTAAACACAACATTCCTTTAAGATATAAAGTACCCAAGTCTAATCCACTACGTATAATCTGCATTCTCAGTCAGTAATCAAATGTTCTCGGTGCGCAAGAATTCTGCTGCTACAGATACTTATCCCTCAGAGAGCAAATACCTTGGGCAGCCCCGTTGTTCCAGATGTGTAAAGAATATACAGCGGGTGCTCTGAAAGAACAGGAACACAGTCATGTGACTGTGCTTTGGCCATCTCTTCATGCCAATCGAGGTCACGACCTGGAGCCAAAGGAACTGCCTCCTACACAGGAAGTATACAAGAATATGCACTGACCAAAGGAGATTACAGTGGAACAATGGAGACGGACTAAATCTATATATATTAGTCTGAGCAGCTGACTGAAAGTCTAGGCCTAGACAGCACTAAATATCAGATTGATGACTACATATTTCAGGGTCATGAGTTAAAAATATTCCTAAAAAGTCCGACAGTTTAATGTTGGCTTCAACTTGAACTGACCAAAGAACATGTTCTATTCAAATCTAAGGATATCTTTAAGAAATCCAAAGTGATGCAGTCATGTTTTCATCAACAGTCAGAACTTAACTAACAGAGGTTCATGTTTTCCACAAACATATGTACACTATTAACTTTATAAACCAATTTCTATTTTTCTAACTTCTTTTCTTTTATTTTGGAACTAAAGTCTTCACAAGGAAATGTCAATTAACCTATTAAAATTTTTCTTTATACAAGGGCAATTTAGAACTAATACTGTGGCCGTCTTTCCAAATGAGAAAATATTAAATCATTTTCAGGGATGGGGGAGAAATCAATTTTTGCTTTTTCAAGAACAAAAATTCGTTTTGAAAATTAATGAACATAATTAATAATTAATATGGTAGAAATGTTTGTGTCCTTTTTTGTTCCTTGAGCCAGGCTCTGTGTTGTAAACTTCATGGTAACAGAGTCATGAGTTAGAGACAATTAAAAGAGATTAGACCTCTTTATTTAAAATACTGCCAACAAAACAAGCCAGATAGATAAAGAGTAAGGAAGTGGCTTATGGAAAAATTATTCTAATGGGGAGTCACAGCTATTTAAGCAGAATTAAGATTCAGTACATGCCTGATTATTTTCTGAAATGTTAACTAAGCTCCAGATGACACATCAGGAAGTTTATATTTGGTGAATTTATTAGTTTAGGCACAGGCAAGGCTACACATTCCTCAGTGAAAGTTAGTAAGATCCACCATCTAAAGAGAATATGTAACCATTCATTTCATCTAGGTGATCCCCCAGTGAAGCCCAGAGACTCTGAGGGATTTAGAAAAGCCAGGCCATTTCCATTTTTCAGGATACTGAATATATTAATCAGGGTTGTAAATATGGTCATATATTTAAATGAGTACATTTACAAAATAACACTTCAACCTAATATCACAAATAAAATGCCTTTGTGAATAAACACATTATAGATAACAATCAGAATTGAACTGCATAAAGGTGAAGTTTAAGGCCCAACTGGCTTCTCTGGCCTCACTCTGATAGACCCTGAATGTGCCAATGAGATAAATAAAAATAGTTAACTGTAACCAGATTGTATATTTCCAGTTGTTTTTATGAATCAGATAAACACAACTAATTTCAAATCACCAAGCCTTTGACATTACAATAACAGACCTATAAAAAAAATTATCACACTGCATAATGAAAAATGTCAATTGAATGATCACAAAATCGAATGAAATGAGGATTAAAAGAATGGTTATTCTTCAGGCTAAGAAAATCCTTTACAGATATATGTAAAGAAGACTTGGCAAAAGGAAGAGAGGGAAAAATCATCATTAGCTTTTACATATATACATTTACTTCTATAGACACGTCCTGTTATCATTCTTAAAAGGCCATATTGGCAGAGCACCAGAGTTGACTGATGTGATGTTCTTTTGATTCTGTCATTGCTTGCTTGAGGCTTCGGAATGGCAGCAAGGTTTTTACCTCCTTTGGCAAAAATGCAATCCTGGTTAATGAGACACACCACTGAGCCTCATAATTTGTGTCTCTAAACTGAAAGCAAAGCCAGTCCACCGGGCTTAATTACTAACTAAACAGCAGGCCTACCATAAAGGGCAAGAGACATCCAAAGCCCTCATCTAAAATAAAGATGAGTCAAAATAGAGGGCAGAGTCTCAAGAAAAAAGGAGAAAGAGAAAGTGAGCCATTTATGGGAAGGAGGGATGGAGGAGGGGATATCTACCTATAAAGAGGAAAGAGAAGAGATTTGCATTAGAAAAATCCGAATAGGAAACTTGCCTTTCCATTTCAAGTGTGTTTATAAAGTAAAAGAAATAGCATATATCTTGTTGATTAAAAGTCATTGAACCAAAGTTCAAATCTTGGTACCACTTATTAGCTGTGACTTTAGGCTATGAACCTCTCCATAACTCAGTTTCTTCATCTGTAAAATGGGGCCAGGAATAGCATCTATTTCATTGGTTTGTGAAAATTAAATAAGAAGTATATGAAAGTACTTAGCTTTGGGCTTAGTGTAAGTTCTATACAAATTCGTGAGTTTATGTATATGCAAATTCCACACACATACTCACAGAAACGCTTGTGTGTGTGTGTGTGTGTGTGTGTGTGTGTTCCCATCTTTCCTCCAACCTCCTCATACCCAAAGCCTCTTTTTTTTTAGTATATGTGCTGCCGAAGCGAGCACCCCAAAGCCTCTTTTATTGCTGGCTCTGTATTCCTTGACTTAACAGCAACAAGCCTTCTTAAAAATATGCTTGAGGGCATCTGGAAGAAACTCAAAATTCTTTGAGACAGTAAGAATATTAAAATCAATGAGTGCAGCAGTTCATGAACCACAGACTACTAAAACTTTACACAGAAATTTAATGTGGTAATGGGAATTGCTAGGTGGTAATCAAAATGACATAGTTTTAATGCTTTCTATTCTTATATCTTGTCATTTAAGCATTTTCTGCAGATAACCTCTCAAGAGTTCCATAAAATTACATGATTCTCTGCATTCTTATCATTTTTCTTCTGCAAAAAATTTTAATCTGCTAGGAACCCAAGTTGGTTCCACTATAAATAGCTGACACTTGCATGGATATAAAAATAAGGTGATCATTAGATCAAATTTACTACGAAAAGCACTGTAAGATGTATTCATTGTGGTCTTAGACGGTTTTTTCTTCCTTCATGGATCACAAAATAATTTATCTGTTTAGAATATTCATATTTTACTTTCCTGAACATAGTTTTATTTCCAGACTAAATGCTTTCTCGAAAATTTTAAAAGACAACTTTTTTATATACAAATTAATCATACCACTCCACAAGGCAGGAGAGCTGAGGGATCAAGAACGTGGTCAGAGGCGTGTGTTCAAATCATGGCCCTGATTCACTAGCTGGGCAAGTTATTTTACCTCTGTTATTGGCTTCCTCTTACATAACATAGGAATAATGCTGTTACCTAGCTCATAAGTTATCAGCAAGATTTTTTAAACTATTCATTAGTAGAGTATCAAACATCATATGGTAAACAGTGTTTGTTAGTATCATTGTGATTATTATAATTGAAATTAATACATGACACAACAGACTATGCATAGAATCCAATTCATTAACATTACATATTATATGTGTTTCAATCTTTTTGTTTTAAGCTATTTTTTTCATAAAGATGGAAAACATAATTCATACCTTTTTTTTTTGCAAAAATGGTGACATTCGGGAAGTCTATTTAATAGTTTATAAATCTAGTGTTTTTTTCACATGGTCAAAACTAGAATCATCCTTAGCACATCACCATCAGCAAGCACCAAATTCAACACTCATATTACCATATTTGGACGATTATAAATGAGCACGTTATCTGGTTTGTGTTGTCCCAGTCTCAGTGCTTCTTCTAGAAGGGGAATGTATTCTACTCTTCTTCCAGGTTCAATCCCAAATGATGCTGTAACAACCACCTTGGGCTACAACAGAAAAATCACAATAATTGAGAAAGTTGAGCAATACTAATTAGGTGAGCACAATATTTCAGGTGCAGATTGGCAATTTAACATTTCTAAAGAAGTGTAATAATTCCGTTCCCTATTGAGTAAATGACCTGAAAATAATAAACCCTTTGTAAATGTTGTAGACCTAACAACTTCCACAGAGATCTCACTTACCTGCTCCAAACTTCCTGTTCAGTGATGCTTTGGGCCAGTAAGTAGGAGCTGTTTAAAAAATATTTCCCAAAGAATTCATGAAGCCAGGTAGAATTGCCCTGAACAGGTGACATGCAATCCTAGAGGCCCCATATTTACCGAGGCCCCCATACTGGCTGGTTGGTGCTGAAGTTGTAGTGTTTCTTAGGTGGGCAGGGTCAGCCTGTTGCTAACAGGAAGGGTTACAACATTTTTTTACATCAGCATCTCTGCTTAAATGTGACCACAAAAAAAAGGGACCTGAATCTCTGATTTTTTTGTTTTATGATTCTTTTCTCATTCTAAATACATTCATTTTTGCCAAATACTCTATTTGTAATTTTGTTGTATTTTTCTTAAAAGGGCCCCCAAATGATTTACGTTTCAAGCCCCACGAAGCCTGAACCTGTCATTAAGTTACACTCGGCACTTTTCTTTACCTGATAACTTACTAGTCCTTCTCCAAGATATACTGTGGTGTAGCCCAAAGGTGTCCCTGGAGGGAGCTGAAGAAGTCAGGGTTAATCTCTGTTCTGGGCAGGCCCCAGATGTCCAACTATAGTCAAAATGTTCCTTCATTCCCACACTGAAAAGGAAGACCCCAAAGCCAAATTTGGATCCCATTTATCTCTGTGTCTTCTATGCCTGGTCCAATGCTCACCATACCATAAGCTCTCAATAAATGTTTCTGGAACTGAACCAAAATTGTCATTAATTTGCAGAAACAAACATGTCTTTATCCTTTTAAGTACACTGTTTCTTCACCAAGAAATCCAAAGCAAAGGAGGCAGATAATAAATTATTCAGGAGATAGATAATCAATCCAAGATAGTGCATCCATTCCTGAATTCTGATTTCTAGTTATAGTGCATCTCATCTAGGAAAGGTTTATATTATACCAAGTTATGCATATATCATACTGTCTGTTTTTTGAATATCATTTAATATTCATGGAGCTGAGACTCAGTGCAGTTACATAGCTTGCCCCAGGTTACAAGTGGTGGAATCAGAAAGAGCGCTAGTTCTGTCTGGTTACAGAACCTTTCTTTTCACCCTGTATCAAGCTGCCTTTTAAAAGAAAAAAAAAAGAAATAAAAGAAAAATGTCTTGTTTCATTTTATTATATTTTTGAAGACCTGACATTTGAACAGAGTTCACATTTTAACATCTGCAATACTCACAAAAATAATTCTAGACAACATTCCCTAAAATTAGAATTCAGAATAAATGAAAGTAAGTTCCATATCAAATTAAAAATATATATAGAATATATCAAAGCTTGAATAATTTAATAAATTCAAAATTAGTCTCTTTCCGTCAAAAAAAGAATCCCTTCTACATTTCTATTCAACAGCCTTTTATTGGGAGATTTTATTTGGTCCAGACTGACTTGTTAGGATACTGTACAATCTTCCCATCTTCATCTGTTAAAAATAAAGCTTTTTCTAGAGGCAATTTATTTGAAAATCATGACATCAAAATCACTCCTGATTTCAACTATTCATTTTATCCAAGTATCTCAGATATATATCTCTATTTCCTCACCTTTAAGTTGACCTGTTCAATGGTCATGCCCATAAGCATATACACTCATTGCCTAAACTCCTTAAGAAGGGTGTGTGTGTGTGTGTGTGTGTGTGTGTGTGTGTGTGTGTGTTGATGTGGGAAACAAAAGCAGAAGAAAAATTAATAAATTTCCTTACTACCTTACAGCCCATTGACAAGTCCTGGAAACAGAGTGACATTCCTCTAGGGACTCAGCTGCCTTGATGTTAGGGCAAAAGACAATCAGCCTGACCCCCAGGACCCTGTAAGTCTACTTTAACATATAAAAATTCCTTTGGAAACTTCCTTTATCTCTACCCCCCAAGATACATGTTGGCAATCATCCTCCAAGTATATGATCCACCACTATACACATCTGAAGAGTCTCATGACAGTTTTTCCTAAACATAACAAATGACCTTTTCCTAACAACAGCTAGCCCCTTCAGGATCCTGGAAACTTTGTTTCCAAAATACCTGGGAGGCTTATGCTATCCTTAACCCCCTCCCAACTTGAAAGCATATCACCGGTCACTCCTCATGACCCCAATGCAGCTCTTTCTGCCTACGGGTCCTGTCTCCGTTCTTTAATAAAACCACTTTTTGCACCGAAGACGGCTCAAGAATTCTTTCTTGGCCATTGGCTTCGAAACCAAATGTCTTTCCTACATCATGTGTGATGAATAAAAACTTAGCCAGTGATATAGTATACATTTTATAAATCCTCATTTTTATGTATCTCAATTTCCCCACATCATATAATTTCCTTAAAAAGGAAATAATACATATAATACATCTCATATTTTTATCCAAATGGTATTTAAGATTTCTATAGCTAAAACGCTGGAGTCTATAGCTTCCTCAAAGGAGACCCCAGCAGCCCACTGGTTTGCAGGTAAGTGACTATTTCCCCCCTAGATTTATCTTCATAAGCACTGACTCAACATGTTCGAAAAAGAGAGAAAATAATCTACCCAGTTAGTCCACAAACCAGCTTCTTAGTTCTACTAACTGATCTATTACCAGATGAAGTCAGATATGCAAACCCTCACTGTCTGCCTTGCACCCAGGGGACCCTCAATACCTATTAGCTCCCTTGTTAGGAAGGTCTCATCTCGGGTTTGTGAGACTCTGAAGGTCAACCATCTGTTAGTCCCATCACTACCTTCCTTCCTTAATCTTCCTGCTGCTATTACTCTGTTGCACATCGCCCATTACTTCACAGACAGACCACCCGCCAATGGGTCTTATTCCAGGCTCTCGCCTCCCTCCCACTCACTATCTCATATTGCAAGACCTGCCTCCTGTTAGCATTGCTTAAAACAAGACACCCACCTGCTCAAAAACTTTCGAGTCAAGGTCTACAGGACTCAGTTCAGACAAAACTGCCTTTGTAAGCTCACCACCTCTCCCTCTTCAGCCATCTCTGTCTCTTCCCCGTCCTCCCAATGAATTTTACCCTTTCCTGTCTCAGGCCAGACTCATAGTCTTCTTCTCTCCTTTTGGATCCCACAACATCATTCTCTTCAACTGGCTGAATCTTAGGGAAGATCTAACTCAAATCTCAACTCCAGGAAGTCTGCTTCAGCCACTCCAACTAAAAAAAGTCCTTCCTTCTTCTAACTCAGGGGTCTGTGAACAATGGGTGAGGACCACACCCCACCCACAGCATGTTTCCGTCGAGTTTTCTTGGGATGCTGTCATGTCCTCTGCTTACATAGTGTGTAGTGCTCGCTTCGGCAGCACATATACAGAGTGTGTAAAGTTGCTTGAGTGCTCTAACAGCACAGCTGAGGAGCTGCTGTAGCCACCTGTAACCCACAGTGCCTAAAATAGTCACTGTCTGGTAACTTACCAGAAAAAAGTTGGCTGATTCCTACTCTAAATTCATAAGGAAATGATAGCTAACCTTTTTTTTTAATAAGTACTAAATACCAGGCACTGTGTTAAATGCTTTCAAGTCAATATCTCAATGATTATTTCACAACAGCCTTATCAAGTCTGTTATTCTAGTACTCCCATTTAAACGTGTAATCCACCCCTCCCTGACACCCCTTCTTCACCACTGCACTTATACCAACATTCCTGGAAGTATGTACGTTATAAAGCTACTATGTGTTCCATCCATCTGGGAAGGATCACTCATTATCCAGTTCTCAGGATAGTACTTGGTATATAGTAGGAAGTTAATAAGTATGTTAATGAATAAATTGGTTATTAGTTATTTTCCTTGTATGTCTTATATGCCCCCAATATGTGGCAAGCTAACTTGAAAGGTATGCATCTAATCTTATATTTTACATTCCTCACAGCACCTGGCAAGATGTTTTTCACATAAGATTGACCCCAAAGTAAATTTTTGGGTTATATATAATATATATTATTATATATTATATAATATGTTATATATATTATATATTGTATATATATAATATATATATTATATGGCATATATATATATGTGCCAAAGAAAACACAACATTTAAGTATCTCATTTGAAAGGAGAATCTCATAAGTACAGATCACTCTTGGATGATTCTTTCACAGACAAATATGATTGTTTTCTCCAAATAAAGCACTTACCTTTGCATGATCAATACGACTGCTTAGTTCTTTGGATGCAAATCCCCCAAATATGAGACTGTGGATGGCTCCTATCCTTGCACATGCCAACATGGTATACATCGCTTGCGGGATCATGGGCATGTAGATAACCACGGTGTCACCTTTCTTGACACCATGCTTGACCAAAACACCTGCCAGCTTAGAGACCTATAACAAAATCATTACATCAGCCAAGTGTTTTCTGTGTTACTTCACCAAACTTCTAAGACAGTAACACAAGAAGATGGTCATCGTCTTGGTAGTGGCTTAAAGAAACCTGAGTAACACGTATTTGATGATGATGTAAGCTTAGACCGTAGCAGTAATAAAAGACACCTGTCTTAGAGTAATTGACTATAAACCAACTTACTATTATTATGCCATATGAACTCTGTGGCTTAAATTTGCTTAATTATCCATTCAACAACATATTTACCAAGCAACTATGATGGACCAGACATTGTGTTTCAAGTCAGGAACACAAACAATGAAAAACAAAGACACAGATATGTCCCTGTGGAGCTTTAATTCTAAAGGGGAAATTTGTCCAGTGAACAGAAAAGTAACATAATGGCAAATATGGATATATGTTGGCTTAACTGTTGAAAGAGACAAGTATGTGTCAGGAAAGAAAGCATTATCATACACTTATAAGGTCAATCAGACAGATTGTGTTATTATCATTCCTATTTTAAATATACGGTAACTGAGACTCAAATATAACAAATAGCTAACCTGGGACCAGATAATGTAGCCAGGATACCATCACAAGTCTTTCAACCTCCTATTCTTTGTCTTTTCTGCTGCCTGAAGCCAATTACTTTTTTCTTTATAGTTTTTTTATACTAATTATCTATACAAAGTGACCACCCTCTATATTGAGATAAAACATACAAACTTCTTTCTACTTTTGACACATGTTTTGGGGACCAAAACAGACTGTGTAAAATATACCCAGATCTAAGTGAATACAAAGTTCAACATTCTTTCATTTAAAAAATGTATACGGAGCACCTGTATACGGCAGACACTCTTTTCTGATACATCTGTAAACAAAACAAGACCAAGATCTCTATCCTCAGAGGACTTAGGTTTTAGCAGAGTAAATACTTAAAACAAACGTAAGTCAATTATGTACTACGTTAAAAGGTAGTCAGTACTGTGGGCGGAGGGGGAGTAGAACAAAGTAGAGGGGTTGAGAATGAGGGGGATAGGATTCTCAATGGGACAGTGAGTGCAGACCTCACTAAGAAAGTGGCATTTCAGCAAGGACAGGTACATGTTGAGAATAAGTGGATATCCACAGGTATGCTCTTTCAGGCAGAGAGAACACCAGTACAAAGGTGTGAGGGGGATCATCTGTGACGCGATGGAGTAACAGCAAGGAGACCAGGGAGCTGGAACAGAAAGAACAAGGGAGAAAGTGGTGATAGATCAGGTCAGAGAGCGAAAGAAAGGGCCCAGAAGAGCCCAATGGGCAATGGGAAGGACTATGGCTTGCCCTTCGATGTGGCTGTTCAAGATAATGAACAGAGGAGGCCCGAGACAAGGAATTGGGCCACAGGGCTCTTCACAGATCCTTTCATTTCATTCTGCTTCTCCTACTTTTTCAGCAAGTTCTAAGGACTTGGAATCCTGATCATTCTTCCTTTTTCTCTTTATTCACTTCTTCTGTACAGATGGGGAAAGATGTGGTCAAAGTTAAGGGCTCTGGTGAAAGATAGAAAGTAACAAACAACTCTCTTAGTGTTTTGCTCTCCCCTAACTACGCGCTATAATTTAGTGCTATTTTTTAAGAACTCAAAGCTGCCCAGCAGAAAGTTATGAGAAAGATATACCAAAGTAATATAAATCATCAATTTAAATTCTATTTGGAGCTCAGAACCAAGAAAAACACTGGAAAATTATATCCAAACCCTCAGGGTGCCATCCCCATAGAAAGGGGCCACGCTCTGTGGTCACATTACTGGGTATCCCATTTAAGGTACAGCGCTAGGAGAGACCAATGAGAAGAGTTTGTCCTATTTACAGCTATAATTTCAGCATCTTGAATAGTGTCTATTGTTGAGTACAAATGATCTTCATCCAAGACCCAACCTAGCAGTGATTCAGTAACTTTATATTCCAGTCTCACTTCACAATGTTGCTGGAAGATGCCTAACATCTGAAAGAAATTTTTCTGTCCTCTGAAAGAAATGTTATTGATGAATTCAAAAACTTTTTTGGGAAAAAAAAATCTCAAAATGACCAAATGTGATGCCAAGATGTATTTAAGTTGGAGTCACGTCACATCTTTAAAAAAAAAGAGCCAACATGTTAAAATTAGGAGCCTTCATATACAAATCCAGATTTCCAGGTTCTCCTGAAAAATTGTAAAGTCTAGCAACACTGGGCCTCTGTTTTTGAATGACAGCAATCAATTAAACCTGATATCAGCGACTAGGTTGAACTCACCATTCCCTGGAGCCATTAATCACAGAGCATAGTTTTTTCTTTCCATCCTGAGTTTAAAATATATTCTTCTACATCTTGTTTATTTTGTGTTATATACTTACATCATAGTTCTATAACCATAAAGGGTGTGATATATACTGATAATGAATTTTTTCCCCACCCGTTTCTCCTATTTATATTATCTGCTTGGCTCAGGCATCTGAATTGTGAACCACTTCCCTGAAGACAATTAGTAAATTAGGCCGCACCAGGTCCGTATAACCACTAGATGGCGTCCATTTGGCCTTGTTAACCTTGCTTTTTGCAGCCACTCAAAGTTTTGGAATACTGTGCTAACCACATCAGAGTTGCCATAGAGAAAAAAGTTTTACATAATCAATAGAGAAAATTTCTTTTTCAGTAGTGTCCAGGGCTAAATGTCATTCCAGTTAAATTTTACATTGTAAATTGTATACATATATAAAATTATATACATATATATGTATCTATATACATACATATATATACATATGTATGTATATATATGAATGAAGTTGAATGGGAAAACATTTCTGGTGAGACTTCTAATAGGCATATAAAAAACAAAATATTAGCTCAAGCAAGAAAAATAAGTGGATATTGGTTTAATATGAAAATATGTGGTGATACTTCATTACAAAACATTTCTTACTAACATTAAATCTAGAAATAGTCAGTACGGGAGTCCTAAACAGAATACTTAAGTCTTGTTTCAGACACAAATAAAATCATTTTGAAAATAAGTGTAAGCAACAGCAAACCAGAAGAGGAAAAATCTAGAAATCCCAGTCATCTGAGAGTCCATAATCACTCCAAGAAAGTGTTATGAAACTTCAGTACAAAGGGCAATTTGTTTATTGCTATTTCACGGCTCATCTTGTTTTTACTGACTTTCAGATGGAAAAATTATCAAAGAGAAGGAAATTGGATATTATTTTTATTCAGTGTTAATATTCTTCTTATCCTACCATAGATATCTGAATGTAACTTTACACTTTCTATTGCTATCCAAAGAGAAAATAGTTAATATATATCTTGTATAATCTATAACTTCTCAATGAAAGGAAAAGTTACATCATATGTCTTCACCCAATCCATATTCATTTTTGCACCTTCTAAATATTGTGTTTTAATTTATCAACAATTTAATCATTTTCTATCACTCACACACCACTAAATTGGTTTTCCGTCTAATGTCAAGGGCAGTACACATGCTATGAAATCATGGTCAGGCCATGCCTCTCTGCTAGCAGGAGGATAACTGAGCTGTGAAGGAAGCCCGAAAAAACAAAATGAATGTACATATTAATTTAGATACAACACTATTTGCTTCTTCCCACTAGAGACTTTCAATTAATCATTATTTTGATTAATAGCTAATTTAAAGCCGCTCAAATGTATAAGTATCCTGTCACTAATTCAACTTACACAATATCTGCTATGTATACTATCCTGAAGTCAAGTTTGCAGAGGCAAAATAGGAAGACATAGTCCTTAAAGCAAAGAAATGAAGAGTCCAGGGAAAAAGAACATAAATAAATAGTAATGACAAAGAAACTGTAACGGCAGATATTTATGTTATGTGAAATGGTATACACATAGATTTGGTTTAAATATAACAAATGTGCTTATTTTTGATATAAGTAAAAACTTTAAATTTTAAAATTATAAAATGAAAACATATTAGTATAAATAAAAAAGAATTTAATAAATTTGGTATGTAATCATTCTGCAAAATCTTCATTCAAAAGCAGTCTGTGGGTTAGTATAATTTCATGATCAAATGTCCATGACACAAATATAAACATTAGGTGAAACTGACCAAAGACTATGTTCTGTAGAGTAAATTAGCACTTGCTTCACAAACAGCAAGTGTTTCTATCTAAAGAAAATCATGTTTGTATGAGAAAGATAGTGTTGGTGTCCAAATTATAGTAAAAAGATAATAATTATAGGCAATTTCAGGGCCATTTCCAAGAAAATTATATGAAAGAGAAGACAAGAGGAAGCATATTCCAAGCTGCAATGATGTCTCACTGCACACCCTGGTCTAATCAATCACAGAAAATATAACTCATGTAAAAACCAATTATAATATCTGAGGAAGCAATCTTCTTTTCCTAAAATTCTACTTGAAAAATATTCAGAAACCTTCCCATGGCGTTCTATATAAAAACACCTCAAAAGATGGGGAGTAAGCAGGGGATTTACAGGTGGATGCTCTATAAAGTTTGAATCCGACTTTTCTAAAACCCAGTAAGTATAAAACCCAGGAAGTACAGCCGGCATTCCCAGATAAAGACACAAATGGGGAATAGCTTCCACAAGGCACAAAGCAATGGTGTCCTTTAACTGTCCCCATGCAAGCAAATGTTGCTATCGTTAGGGAGATTTAAACATGATGTCTATTCATTTCTCCCCTGGACCATTTGTCATCTCTTGGTTTCCAATCTTGCCCACTATAGTTTCTTCTTCAGAGAATCCAAAGTGATGGGGCTTCCTAGCATACTTTGAATAAAATATAGTCTTGGGGTGCCCAGGTGGCTCAATTGGTAAGGGTCTGCCTTCAGCTCAGGTCAGGATCTCGGGGTCCTGGGATCGAGCCCCACGTCGGACTCCCTGCTCAGTGAGGAGTCTGCTTCTCCCTCTCCCTCCCCACCGTTCATGCTATCTCTTGCTCTCTCTCTCTCTCAAATAAATAAATAAATATATTTTTAAGAAAATATATAGTCTTTACAATGGCACACAAGGTCCTACAGGATCTGACTCGTGGATACTCCCCAACCTCACCTTCTTCCACTTTCTTCTCATTGCTGGCCTCCTGGTGCCCCTTGATGACCCAACTATGTTCTTGTTCCAGGGCCTCTGCTGATCTGATTTTCACTCAAATGGGCACATGGTTCTCTCTCAGTCTCTATTTGGGTCTGTGTCACTGGGTCATCTCCTTGGTGACAAGCAGTTTTTTCTGACAAACGTTATCTAAAATGGCAGCCCAAGTCACTCTGTAGAGCCATATTTTTCTTCACTTATATTGTATAACTTTTCATTTATGTTGTATTATCTTCTTATTCAAAATGTATCATCTTCCTAACTAGAATGCAGTTTCCCTATAAGGAAAGATGATACCATTCACTACTATAGTCTGTGATGCCCACAGTAGTGCCAAATATATATCAGGTGTCCCAAAAGTATGCTTTAATAAATAAGTAAATTGGCTCCATCATCATTCTGGTCCAGAAAAATGAATTCAAAACAGATGGTCTATTGATGTTGTCGAGTTAACTTTCTAAAGGTCAGAGGTTAGCCACCCTGAAAATAAGACAAATCATCTACTAAGAACCTATCAATAAATGACAAAAATAAATTAATTAAGCAAATGTAAAAATTCACAGACCAGAATGTCAGGTTTCCAAGAAAGCCAAGTAAGGTAAATGTTTTAAGCAGAGATTTAGGTGAGGCAGGATATAAACCTTCACAGTCAGGCAATGCACTAAAACAAGATTCTCACTGCATGAAAAAATAAAAATTCCCTGTGGGGCCCCTGGGTGGCGCAGCTGATTAAGTGTCCAACTCTTGGTTTCCACTCAGGTGGTGATCTCAGGGTCCTGAGGTAGAGCCCCCTGTCGGGCTCTGCGTTCAGCACTGAGTCTGCTTCAGAGTCTCTCCCCCTCTTCTTCTGCTCTCTCTCTCTCTCTCTCTCTCTCTCTCTAAATTAAATAAAAATTTTGAAAATTTCTAAAAATTAAAAAGATGTAAAAAAATAAAAATAAATAAATAAAAAATAAAAATTCCCCAATGTAGAGCAGACAAGTGACATTTTTGGAAATAATTATTTCTCTCAGACAAAGATTAGATTTTTCTTTACTTTTTAATGAATGAGTAACTGTTCTTTTTCACGAATCCATTCAGTATATAATATGAGCTTATGCTATAAGGCCTGTATTAGACACAATGTTGGTAAAAAAACAAATACATAAATAAAATATTACCGTAATCCTCAAGGAATATTACTCTGGTCAAGAAATACACTAGTAAGTAGATACACTAATAAGTAATATAAAAAGCAAAAATAAACTCATGTACGGAGAAAGTGTCCTGGACTTCACATCATGGAGAAATAGTTTCTGGCACAGAAGGAAGCGAAAAGAAGTGAGTTTACACTTCAAACAATCTCAAAAAATCTGGCTGAGAAAATTCAAGGGCATTGGTTGTCTTACTGTCATTTTGAGTTGATGCCTAGACATTTTTATTTTGAATGCATGACTCTAAACATGGAAAAAAGTAAGCTAGGAAATATTAAAATGTCGCTTTCTCATTTAATTTATTCCTTCCTACAGCATCTATTAAATTGGTCTAATACTTATTTTCTTTAGATGGCGTATTCTCAGAATCTAATCTAACTTAAAATTTATTCAGTTGAGAAGTTATTCAAAACAGAGTTTTAGCTACAATTTTCGTAAAAATTTAAATCAGTAGTTGGTGCCTACTCATCTACAATTTCAAATGAAATACAAATGTGTCTGCTAAAACATATTTTACAACATGGCATTATACAAAATAGTTTACAAAAATAATAAGGCTTATGGAGAAATAAGGTTGAGCTAGGACTCAAAAATGAACATAGCTAGAGTTCTTTAACATTAGTAAAGTACTGCGACAGCATCATGTTCCATAGATCAGTTACAGGCTTAAACAGTGGGACTCATGCTTCCTGTTCTAAGATATTCTACTGGAGGGCATTTGCTTCCAAATTTCCTTGCAAAGAGGGACTGGCCAAAACAGCAGTGTAGATTATGTAGCAGTATCATTATTTTTAAAATGGGAGAGTATCTTCTTAGCTTTAGATTCTTAAAACCACTTAACTCATCAACACTGGCACAAAAAGATCTTCATTATTTCTTTTTCTTTTGAAAAGGTTTTCAGATATGGATAAGGTGTTCTCTTTAAATTGTGAGAAAATCTCTCCAGGACTTGCTAACAAGGTAACAATCCAACAGGAAAATGAATGGGCAAAAGGTTTGAATGGGCACTTTAGAAAAGTGGAACAAATGGCCAATAAACACAGGAAAAAGGAGCTCCATTTCTGTAGTCATTAGGGAAAAGCGAACTAAAACCACAATGCAATATCACCACACATTCACCGCAAAGGCCCAAATTGAAAAAGACTTGGAATTCTCGGGGCCCCTGGGTGGCTCAGTCGATTAAGCGTCTGCCTTCAGCTCAGGTCATGATCCCAGGGTCCTGGGACTGAGTCCCACATCCAGCTCCCTGCTCAGTGGGAGCCTGCTTCTCCCTCTACCTCTGCCACACCCCCTGCTCGTACTCTTTCACTCTCTGTGATAAATAAATAAAATCTTTAAAAAAATTTTTAAAAAAACCTTGAGATTCTCAATACCAACTGTTGACAACTGACATTCTCATACACTGCAAGTGGGAATTAAATTGGTACAACCGGTTTGGAAAACCATTAAACGAAAGAATCTCATACACAAAGAGTTGAATAAAAAAGCCAGTTAGTACATTCTATTATTCAATTTATACAAAGTTCAAAAGCTAGTAAATGTCATCATGGATGGTATGTAGATGTCTGAATAATAATCCCATAAAGGCTGAATAAGAAATGACTAAAACGAAGCAATAATACATGCTTCTAGGGGCTGGGGATATTCTGTCTCCTGAACTGGTTACGTGGGTGTGTTCTGTTTGTGAAAAACCTAACAAGCTTTTATACTTATGCTCTGTGTACTAATCTGAATGTATATGACATTTCATCCTAAGTTTAAAAAATGGCATGCTAGGAAAAAAAACCTACATAAAGCACTATAAATTCAATCTCATACCAGCATCATTCACCTACTCACCGAGCATGGAGAAGGTAATTCACCTTACAGAGATATACCTTTTAGCAGAGCTGACTGCAGTACAACTGAAGTTTTTATTGCTTATTTAAGAACTTTGAAGAAAGTAAACTAAGCATATGCACTGTTGTAACCCTTCCCCTCAACAACCATTGGCAGGACTGAATTTCTGCATGTTCTGGTTTTTGTGTTTTAGGTTCTTGCTTAAGGAAATGCTGGTGATGTGACAGACAAAGAACTATCAGATTATCTCACCCTGACATATTTCTGAGAAGATGGAATTCATATTTTGAAAAGAGCATCCTGAAGGTCAGAATTGGAGGGAAGACTTCTCATGGGACATGGCCCTTGACTTCAGAGTAATTTTCTCCTCCAAATTATTCAACCTTCCTAATTACAATCACCAGCATAATTATATCTCAAAGAATTACCTTCAGTAGAGATAATAGACACTTTCAGTTTGAACTAAATCAGGAAAATTTAGCACACACGGTGTTTCATCAATTTTCCCTGTATATATATACTCGTGAAAATTTCTCAAATGCCTTTTAGTGGTCACATTTTTATTTAGCAAATAAACAAATAAAAATTCACAACTGGGGGCAACTGGGTGGCTCAGTCGGTTAAGCTTCTGCCTTTAGCTCAGGTCATGATCTCAGGGTCCTGGGATCAAACCCCACGTTGGGCTCCCTGCTCAGAGGAGAGCTTGCTTCTCCCTCTACCCCCTGCTCATGCTCTCTCTTGTGCTATCACTCTCTCTCTCAAATAAATAAATAAAATCTTTAAAAAAATAAAAATAAAATACATTTAAAATTTTTTAAAAATCACAATTGTTTGAATACCAAAAAAGAGCAAACTTACCACACACAAATGGAGGTAAACTCAAAATGAAATTATAGAGAAAATAAATTCAAAGTAGGAATTTCTAAAAATGATGAATACTGTATATAACATATGCATCCAAATACAAACATAAACTCACACACACCCCTTTATTTCACTGAGCTTTGATAGAACCACTAACTTGAAAAGAGCTACCAAGAGGAGAACACAATAAACACATCCATTTCTGCTGCAATGCAGATATGGGTTGTGAGTGGGGAAAATTCATGGAGGAAATATTCATCTTGAACTTCCAAGCCCAATGTAAATAAGCTACAGTTCTTCACAGGTAGTAAGAGGTCAGAATTTACTTAGAAAGAAGCTCGTGTTATATTACCAATAAAATTCAAAGATAAGAAGTTCCCACAATAAAGGAAGCTAGAGTCATTTAGAAATTTCAAATCGTATTTCCTTCATTCATTCCTTCATCATTCAACACATGTTCACTACGCACCAGTCCCCACTCTGAACAGAACAAAAGCCTCTTCCCTCAAGGAAAGTACATTCTGGAAGAGGAAACACCACAAAAGAAGAGAGCTAAGTAAAAGAAAAACAGTGGTACTGAGTAAAAATGGCAAAATTAAAAAGAAAGCAGAAAAGGGAGGTCCAAAGTCGTGTGGACATGGGAACATTTGTATTTAATATGGCCAGGGAAAATCTCATCCAGCTACCATGGAAAATAATATCCAGGTACCATGAACCATAGATATCTGGAAGAAACACTATCTCAAGCAGAAGGTAGGTAAGTACAAAACTCCAAGTCAGGAATGGAGCAAGGTGAAAGTTAACTGCAGGAGGCAGCGGGGTCGGGGTGTGCAGTGTAGTGGGGCTGGGGTATACAGTGTAGTGGGGTTGGGATGTGCAGTGCAGTGGGGCTGGGATGTGCAGTGCAGTGGGGCTAGGGTGTGTGGTGGAGTTGGGGTGTGCAGTGCAGTGGGGCTGGGGTGTGCAGTGCAGTGAGGCTGGGGTGTGCAGTGCAGTAAGGCTGGAGTGTGCAGGGCAGTGGGGTTGGGGTGTGTAGTGCAGGGGGTAGGGGTGTGCAATGCAGTGGGGCTGGGATGTGCAATGCACTGAGGCTGGGGTGTGCAGTGTAGTACAGTGGGATTGGGGAGTAAGTCACAGGAGCTGATCATGCAGAACCACAGGTCACAGGGAGGAGTGGCTTTTGTTTTTTTCTTTCCATGCTCTCAGGATAAAGTACAAATCTGTAGTGTGGCACTCAGAGTTCTGAGAGTCTGGTTCACTGGAGCCCTATCTCGCTAATCACTCGTGCTTGTACTTTATGCCAAAGCCACCGGGGAGGCACTGGATTCTCCCTTCCCTGCATATCTCTGTATGAGCTATTCCTTGTGTCTGCAGGACCCTCCTTCCCACGATTTCCCTTCCCACTTCTGGCATTTTGGGCTAATTTTAGGCACTGACTCTTCCAGAAAGCCTTTCCATGCTGTATTAACAGTTGGCTGAGCTGCATGCCTTCCCATGTGTTTCTACAGAACATAATACTACCCTCTAACATAACCTTTATTACAGTTACGCAGGGTCTTAGCTCTCTAAAATAGGGAATGGGCACATTTGCCTTATATCCCTTGTTCCCAACAGGGTTTGGCATATAAAACAAACATTTGTTGAGTGAATGAACAATGGACCTTGAACCTGGCTCAAATCTCTCTCCAAAAAATCTTAATAAAGCGTTGTTTAAATTATCAGATCTACATAAAAGGTGACAGTTTTGGAAAAGCTCTACTTCTGAATCATTCTGTAAAATCTTCAGATCCTTCATGTCACTGAAACAATTTAGCCTAAAATGTGTCTGTCTCCTAATTAAATAAGAAATGCTAACTAACTTAATCAAGTTTTACTTAGTCAAAAACTCCCAGTTGAAATGAGACAGGGGAGATTAAAACAAGTACAAAGCCACTTCTCTTTGTTTGTTCTCAGTGGCATTACCGTTAAAGCTTTCTTTCTCTGTCTTCTCTACTTAATAAAATAAAGGCCACAGGGAACCGGGAGCAGGTAATCAAAGCAGAGCACAATGCCTCCGTTTTTCCTAACACTTCTTCCTTTAGTACTTTAGAGAAGAAAAGCCTGGGGAATCAGAAGCTGTCAGCAGGTGAGAGAAACAGGACTTTTAAGTACTTTGATGTCAGGCTAAACTGAAACCAATGAACCAGTACAAACCTCAAAAGGGTCTAAGAGTCTAGACTCAATATTAGAAAATAGAGATGAGTTAGCAGAAATGTTTCTAAGCAAAATGTGTATGTGTTTACCATATATACTTATGCAATTGATTTACAAAAAGCAGCAAATTATTTAACTCTCCTTAGTTTATGTTTCTCTAAAGCTTTCTCTTTGGCTCTGAGGGTTATGTGTCAAATTCAATATTGGTATAGATAATATTCGGAAATATATAAGTAAGCGTCCTAATCTGTATTCTAATTAAGATTCACCTGTGTCTTAGGCCTTAATAAAATGAAGCTGTGACAATATGCCCAAATCAGAGGAGTAAAGTTTTTAATCATAGATAAACCCTCATCTAAAAGCCAAAAATGCAAACCTAAAATAAAACACAAGGTAGAGCAGGTTATCAGGAAATTTACATTATCTCTTATAATAAAACATGGCCTCAGATGAGTAACAGGGTCGTTTGCTAATGGAGTTCTCTCTCTCCTCAGCCCCAGTGTGAGCTCTGTTTCTGTATAATTCATTCTGAAAATAGAGTTCACACTTACAGACCAATACAAAGTACCCAACAGTATAATTGTGGCATTATTTTATTCTGTTCTATCTTGGGCTGCCTAACATTTGAACTCCCTTCTTATTGGATTGGAATTCCCTCAGTATGAGTCCTAGAGGGAGCTAGGACCCCAATTCCTACTATGAAATCAAAAGGAGAGAAGACATTTCTTCCTCCACTGCCTGGTACTTTAGGCATGTAACCTAAAATTGGCCAACTAGGTATTCCTACTGTGTCAGTCTAGGGGGTTAATTCAAGTTAGCAAGTCTAGTTACCAATGTGTGGGTTCTCCTTAAATTTTTACCTCTGCCCCTTCTCTAGTTACCAATGTGTGGGTTCTCCTTAAATTTTTACCTCTGCCCCTTCTCCCTTCTCACTTTTCTGAACCTGGTTCTTTAGTCTTCCCTTTTCATGAATTCCTCTTATGTTTAAATCAGCTGAAGCCAGCATTCACTGATACAACCAGGCTGATACCCAGCTTGAGTAAAACTGGCTTAAATTTCTCTCTTGATTGTTTGCAACAACTCAGGATGGAGACATTGGGTTGTCCCAGTTGCCTTTTTTGGAAATCTCTCAGAAGTCTAAACAGGAACATTGTTGATGCAAAAGGATATAATTTCAGGGAGCCAAGGAAAGTTGACCAAATTTTCTAAAAATCCAGCACAAACCCTAAGTAGGTTAAAAAAGCAAAAGAAGAGAATGTGCTTTCAAAAGCCTTAATTTAAAAGCAAATGCTTCCAAACCCTAGTATAACCAACTCTGCTCAACCAGTAGTTCTCAACCAGTAACCATTTTGCCACCCAGGAGACATTCGGCAACGCTTGGAGACTTTTTTGGTCATTACAACTACGGGAGGTGTGCCATTGCATCTAATAGGTAAAGACCAGGAATGCTGCTAAACATCGTACAGTGTACATAACAGTATCCCATAACAAAGAATTCTCTGGCTTAAAATGTCGATAGTGTCGGGCGCCTGGGTAGCTCAGTCAGTTAAGCATCCAATTGGTTTTGGCTCAGGTCATGATTTCAGGGTTGTGAGATGGAGCCCTGTGTTGGACTCCATGCTCAGTGAGGAGTCTGCTTCTCTCCCTCTCTCCCTTTGCCCCTCTCCCCCTCTAAAAGTAATTAATTAATTAAAATAACAAACAAATAAATAAATAATAAATAAATAAATAAAATGTCAATACCATCAAAGTAGAAACCCTTCCTTATGCTTTTATCTCCCTTTAAATCATATGTAAATAGGGCGCCTGGGTGGCTCAGTCGGTTAAGCGGCTGCCTTCGGCTCAGGTCATGATCCTGGGGTCCTGGGATCGAGCCCCACGTCCAGCTCCCTGCTCAGCAGAGAGCCTGCTTCTCCCTCTCCCTCTGCCTGCCACTCTGCCTACTTGTGCTCTCTCTATCTGTTGAATAAATAAATAAAATCTTTTAAAAAAAATCATATGTAAATAAATGCACCCACAGAGCTAGGATACATGTTGCACGGTCCACAATACCCAAATACATTCATAATTACTTCTGAAACCTCATTTCCACCTTAATGCTAAAAAAAAATCTTATAATTCATCTGTCAATATTGTGATTCACCCAAGAACTACACAGATGGGAAAGAACAAACAAACAAGAAAAAAGAACAAATGAAGGAAAGGCACAGTGTGTACAAAGACCTGTAACGGACGAGGAGTGCTGGAGGGCATGACGGGACAACCAAGATGAAGAACGGTTGTGTGCACGGCCAAGAAGTTCTGGAAATGAAGCTTGGGGAAATGCTTCATTACAAATGGCTTCTGCATTCCGGCAGTCCAGATTTTACTCTCTAAGTAATAGCAATTTTTACGGAAAGGGTTTTTAACTAATTGTTTCTTAAGGAGGAAACTCCAGCGTCACTTTAGGTAGTGATCCAACAGCAGGGGAGGCTGGTAGTGGGGAAGTTGGGAGGCTGCTTCACTACTGCAAGAGCTGAAAAGTAGCGGGACTGAGTGATGGCAACGTAGATGGAAGCAAAGGCCAGGAGAGGACCTACACGTATTCTCAGAGGCTTGCTAAGCTCTCCCTGTAAAATGAGTCTCTTCCAGTACTGAAACATACAAATATAAGGGATAAAAGCCATCTAAATGAGTTAACATACCTCTAGTTTTTCCAATGTGCATCAAAAGGAAACCATAGTAATGTAGGTCAATGAATTAAGCGAAGTAAAGGTTACACAATGTGAATGCAGGTTATTTAAGTAATCTCTATGATTTCCAAATAACATATACAGAACATTTATGATATTACCTGCTCCAGAACCTCTTTGTAGGTAATAGTTGCTTTAGTGTTTGTAACAGGACTGTCGTAGATGATAGCAATCTTATCTCCTTGACCATTTTCAATATGACGATCGATGGCATTGTAACAAATGTTAAGCATTCCTTCCACAAACCTGAAAAATTGGAAGGTAAGGGTCAATAATTCTTTCCAAAATGTATTATTGCTTAACCAGTTTCTATATTTCTAGTTTGGTACCACTGCCCTTAAAATAGTGTTTCCCCATGCATAGTATGCCAGGTAATGATGTCTACAAAGTAGATATTTAAGATGGTACAGAAGGGACATCTTTTTTTTTTTTTAAGATTTTATTTATTTACTTGAGAGAGAAGGAGCACACGAGCACGAGTCGGGGGAAGGGGTAGAGGGAGAAGCAGACTCCACACTGAGCAGGGAGCCAGATGTGGGGCTGGATCCCAGGACCCTGGGACCATGACCTGAGCCGAAGGCAGACATTTAACGACCGAGCCACCCACGTGCCCCCAGAAGGGACATCTTTATTTTAATAAATATGTATTTATTTTGATGTGCACTAGAAAAAAATATACCTCACACTTCAAGGGGACAACTTTGTCAATTTAATCGCTTAGGAGGAAACTAAAATATGGAGTACCAAAATAATCTAGGTTACATGGATGAAATGAATTGCATATAAGAGCAGTGCAGGCCAAGCAAACATTAGGCTGAGAGAACAAATGGTAGATGTGTGACTGAGTTTGGGTATCTGCTGTAAAACGACAAACTTACTGGAAAATTCAATTCTTTAAAAGAACTGTTTATATATACTTTTTTTTGCATCAATTAAGTGTGATGCCTCCAGTTGCACAAAGAATAGATAAGCTCTGTTCTGCTTTTTTTTTTTGCGTTTTTGAGATGTTTCATAATTTGAATAAAGAATGGACATGCATATAAAATTTTAATTAATTTTTTCAAAGACCTTTGCAATTTAGTGCTTTTCATCTCCTAATTGATCAATGCCTTCCTGTGAAAATACGGATATCATGTGGATAGATGGAGATACTTTTTAAGGAAATATATCTCATTCTTCCAAAAGAAAAAGCTTTGCAGGTGCCACTTGTTTAGGAGGAGGGGATTAGAAAAAAGCATTCAAATACAGCAATGGTCTATTTGTTCCAATGTCAGATTAGCAAATACTGCAACAATGCAAAATAACAAGAAAAAAAAACATTGATGCAAGAAGAAAAAGTCTTGTCAGATAGCAGAGGATCACCTTCAGGTCTTCATTCAAAAAGCCCTGTGTGAAACGAGGCAGTGAATTAAAAGCAGCTGTAGATTTAGTGGCGGCATTAAGAAATTACACATACAGAACTCAGCAGGAGGAAGGATCACTTAATCAGGGTCAAATGACCCTCCACACTTCAATAATCGGAATATGACTACCTGACAACACAGCACAAAGGGTAATTAACGTAAAGATTCTTAATCGCCAAGTGTGATAGGTTCAATGTTTGTTCAAAAATATTGTCTCTTCCCCTTGCCCCCACCTCCATGGGAGCTCATTCGTGGGAGCATGCTTTGCTGAATCAGCAGAGGCCTGAAAGCACTTGTGCAGCTGGGCTCACTCACCTTCACCTCTACTTCCTCCAGAAGAGCCTCCCGTATTACAGCTGCCTCCTCAGCCTCCTACCCAAAGCAGATATCTCTGCAGGTGGGAGTAGAGCCCCAAAAAAGTGGGGAACCCAACCCAGTCAGATAATATGTCTTGGAGCCACGTTTCCAGTCATGCCCATCCTGGATCATCTGACCCCATGACAACCTAGAGATACATGGAAATAACTGCTGAATGTGTTAGATTTGGACATTTTTAGAGTTACTGGATATGCAGCATAAATGTGGCCATAATTAGCTAACATGCCAAGAAAAAAAGGTAGTTTGCTCAACATTTTGTGACAGAAATAAGGAAAGATGTTTTATAGGATTTTCTCACAAAAATATTTATTTCTATTTTTTTTTATTTTGTTTCTGTTTCTGAAACAGAATATTGGAATATTGGCTTGCTGGAAGAGCAAATGTTTTTGTCATCGTTCTCTTTCTTTTTATCTACTCTTACCACACTTTGTGCCCAATAATTAATTATGCTCATGACAGTGCACAAAAAAAAGGGGCCCCCTCAATACCAAAGAACAGGAAGAATTCACTTTATCATCTGCTGACTATTCTCCTACCGCTTTACTTATTCCTTCTCAATACCTTTCGTGGAATCCTTTTCCTCTGTCAAATCTTTGACCAAGATTCCTAAGGCTCCATATCCATCCCTTGACTCACTCTGCATACACTCCCTGGGTAATCTTTATACTCATATGGCTTCAACTTCCATCTTTAGCTCCAGCCCTGACCTTCTTTCTGAGCTCTGGACCCCTACAGCCATAGCCTGCTGGACACTGAAGGGTTTCGGAATGAGCATCCCCAAAACATGCTACTTTGACATGTGGATTATTTTGAGCAGAAGACAATCAAGGCCCAAAAGACTCAGGAAGACCTTTAGCCTCCCCTGTCCTTAACTGCTTCTAAGAATTTAGTTAGACGGCCTGGTCCAGGAAAAGATCTATCACCAAAAGTAACTACAAAGGGTATGGGCTAGGCATGGTAGGCTGTGGGGGGAGGGTTGGCAGGGCTTGTTTGTTCCAATTCCTCTCTATGTCCCATGGTCTCTGCAAAAAAAATTTGCTCTTTCCATCTTCCTATGAATTGTCTTCCTTCCCTTTGAAGCTCTAGGCCCCTACCCCCTTCACCTTAGCTCAGGATGCCATATAAGCCTCAATAGTCTGACTATTAGACTCTCTCATGTCTGTGTGAGGCTCCCATACATTCGAAATTAGTTTTTTTCATTAATTTCACATTACATCAATTTAATTAATAGATCAGCCAAAAGAACCTAGAGGGGTACAGTAAAAAATTTTTCCTCCCCAACAAAATCTCTATTTGGAAAGAATAACATGTCCAAAACTATAGTCATTTTCACCCCACCTCAACCCACTGCCCCATCCCAAATGCAAACCCTCCCCTTCTCCTGTTTTCCATATTTCAAGGAACAACCTTGCACCCCGGGACCTGAATTAGAAACCCCAGAGTCAGATTTGATCCCTCATTCTCTACATTCCATTGGCCATATGTAACATCACATTAACCTCCACAAATGTTCAGTTCTCTCATTGATAACCTGGGTTAGAATTACTGCCTCCTAATTAATCTCCCTGCCTCAGGCCTCAGCCCATCCTCTCAAGTCATCTCTCTATGCTATTAGAATGTTTTTCCTCAATAAGTCTGACTTAGAAAGACAAATTCCATATGATTTTGCTCTTATGTGGAATCTAAAAACAAAACAAATGAATAAATAAACAAAAAGGAGAATCAGACTTATAAATACAGAGAACAACCTGATGGTTGCCAGAGGGAAGGAGGTGGGGGAACGGGTGAAGGTAAGTAGGAGATACAGGCTTCCAGTTACATAACGAATAAGTCACGAAGATGAAAGGCACAGCCTAGGGAATACAGTTGATATTATAATGGCATTTTACAGTAACAGATGACAGCTACACTTGTGGTGAGCATAGCATAATGTACAAAGAAGTTCGATCACCATGTTGTACACCTGAAACTATTGTAACATTGTGTGTCAACTATACTCAAATTAAAAAAAAGGTTTTTAAAGAATGTTTTCCCTCAGTGTAAATGTTCTCATACCAAATAGTGCTCATATTTAGTACTGTTCCATGAAGTTCAGCATAAAAACTATGTATCTTCCAATGGCATGCAAAGCCCATTCATCTCAGCTTTGTTTCTCCCCATCCAGCTTCCCACATTTCAGCTTCAATGAACTACAAAATTTGTAATTCCTGAGTCCAGTCAGCTGCTTTTTCTGTGGCTATCCTTTACCTTTACCACCACCCTCCCCCACGCAGTTCCAAAGCCCTATGTACATATCTCTGCCATGGTACTTATCACACTGTATTGACAATTGGTCTACTTACATGTTTCCTTCCTTATGCTATAATCTACCTTATAGCAGAAACAATGCCATATTCTCCTTAAAAGTCCTAGGATCTACTATAGCAGTTCTCATATTAGGCATTCAATGTATATTTGATAAATGAATGAATAAAAATACAGTGAATGTTCAAGAAACATTGGATTTAGGATCCAGGTAGAGTAGCCAGGGCAGTTTTTACTATCTCATTTTAAAGTTGAGAGAACAGAGACTTAACAAGAATAATTCCCAGGACATTTGGCAAGAAATTGGATAATGCCATACCTGCAACCCAAGTCTTCAGACATCTAGACACACATCAGTATTAACATCATATTAATTATTCCATTTATAAATAACTTATTTTCTATCCTCAAGTTCACTGATTCTTTCCTCTGTGGTGTCCATTCTGCTGTTGAGCCAATTTGGTGAGTTTTTATTTTGGTAATTGTATTTTTCAGGTCTCAAATTTCCATTTGGTTTTTCTTTATATCTTGTGATTCTACACGGAAGCTTTCTATTTCTTTATTGTGACTTTAAAAAAAATATTTTGAGTATGTGTATACTTGTCTGTTGAAGCATTTTGATGATGGCTGCATTAAAATCCTTATCAGACAGTTCCAATCTCTGTGTCATCTCAGGGTTGGCATCTACTGATTGTTTTCCCACTCATGTTAAGATTTTCCTGGTTTTTGGAATGACGGGTGATTCGAGATTGTACCCTGGACATTGTGGGTATTTTATTATGAGACTCTGGAGCGTATTTAAAGATCCTATTTATATTCCAGACCTCCCCTAACACTGTGTCAATGGAGAGGGATGCCTCATTACTCCCAGGTGCAGGTGTCAGTCCCAGTTCCCCTAATGGCCTCCTTGGACACTGGCGCGTGTGAGGGGTATCTCAACACTGCCAGATTAGGGTGGAAGTTCAGGATCCCACTTGGCTTCCATGACACTATCCTGGCTGTGAGAAGGCACCTTTTTACTATTTTCCCACGTGGTCTCCACTGACACTGCCAGATGGAAGAGCCTCGTTACCTCTCTACCTTAGGCAGAATGAAAGGTCTGACTCACAATATAACCTTCTCTGACAGCACCAAGGGAGGTGGCAATGTTTGCGTTGCCACCTTAGAGCCTGGCTAGAGTACAAGTCTAGACTGCACCAGGTTTTCATGGGTGAGGATGGGACTGGGGTCATAGTTTTTTCTGTAGCATTTGGCTGGGTTAGGGTGGTTACTGTCTAAAATCCAGAGACAGACTTTGGTTGGGGCTTTTATTTTTTTTCTCTACCTATTGGTGTTTCTGGGTGCCTGCTTCTCCAGCACTCAGTCTGGGATATATAAGACAAAAAGTAAACCCAAGGAACTCATTACCATGTCATTCCTAATGTCTCAAAGTTTCTAGATGATTTGGTTTGTTCTCTCTACCTTCCAGAGTCTTCTTATGTGTGTTTTATATATAATGTCCTAGGTATTTATCTGTATTTAACTGAATCAATAGAGGAAAGTACATTTCTCCATCTTGTCCTGAAACCAGAAATTTTTATTTTTTATTTTTTTAAAGATTTTATTTGTTGGGGGGGAGCACAAGCAGGGGGAGTGGCAGGCTCCCCACTGAGCAGGGAGCCCAATGTGGGACTCGATCCCAGGACCCTGGGATCATGACCTGAGCCAAATGCAGACACTTAACCGACTGAGCCACCCAGGCGTCCCCAGAAATTTTTAAAAAACATTTATTGATCCCTTACTTTAGGCCAATATTTCATGTGTATTAGCTCATTTAATCAAAAAACAACCCTGCCTTATTAGGTAGGTACTTCATTCAATATTCAAAGAACTTTAGATTTTTTTCAATTATTTGAAAATATGTATGAGTTTCATATTTAAGTTATTAATATCCTAGGGTTTTCTTTTTTAAGGATACCCTTAAAGATATTTAAAGAATTTTAAGGGTATCCTTTAGGACAGGCAGAAAGGAAATTCAAATAAAGGGCAGGGCCCGCAAGAAGTGTTAAACAAGAACTGTTGCAGGAGACAACAAATTGGCATGGCTCCAGAGGTGGTAAGAGTTAATGAATATACCACTATAAATTGGCTAGACTTAAAGACTGGTTTACTGTGGCTGACTGGGCAAAGTGACCTGCAAGGAGCCTCCCAGCTCAAAGATTTGATTATTCTACTATGACAAGATTCTTATTTCATTTTATACCAAATCATTTCAGTAAAGGTCAATTGAATGCCTTCTATGTGCTATCTCTTCACTGTCCCTTCTAAATTCATGATCAGGTTTTAAATGGGTTATCTCCCCAGATTATTAAAATAACTAATGTCCACTGAGAAACAACTGAGAAAATATACTTTGGGGTATTTTATTTTTTATATATGTAAATATTTTGCTCCTATGTTTAAGATTGCATTATGAGCCTTTTCCAAGGGCTGGAAAAATTTAAAAAAAAAACACATTTAATGATGGCATAATATTCTATTCAATGGCTATTCAATAATAATGTTAACCCTGTATTGTTGCAAATTACCTTTCATAATACTGCCATTATTTTAAATGATCTTGAAATGGTGTTTCTTATAGAGAAATACTGGTTGCATTGTTTTTTATTACATTTGCAGGCAAGTATTCCTATAATCAAACACATACATCAAATAATTAAATTCCTTCTGGAAATATTGAATCAATTTATATTACAATCAGCAATACCTGAAATCCCATTTTATCACACTCCTCCAAAGACAGATTATTCTCAATCTTCTTCAGTTTGAGAAGTGAAAAATAGTTTTAATTTTGGTTTGACTACTGGTATTAAGAACAACGTCTTATCAAGTTTTCAAAGTTCGCTATATTGAACAATGAATTTACATCTGACATGGTTACAAATTATTTTCTCAATTTATTCATGAATTTCAATTCATGGTGTTTCCTGACATAAAAATATTTGAAATTTGTATGTAGTCAAATAAACTCATCATTTTCCTTTGCAATTTCTTTCTCTAAGAAATTCATAATACTCTCTCCGGTTTCATTTTTTATACTGATCCCTGACATATGCCAATAATTTATTCATGTATGTATAAAATCTGTATGTAATATATATGATATAGTATATTTACACATATGTATTGTATGCTATCTCTGTGTGTATATATATATGTATGTATGTATAGGCATACATATACATACGCCTAAATACTTATATGTATATTTATATAATGATGTGGTGGTACAATTATATTTGTTTATTTATCCCTAGTCAATTTTACAAGCATCAGGTTTTTTTGTACAATTTTTATACAAGCATAAATTTGTGACTAATGCTTACTATACTCATTCTTTCATGATGCTCCAATCTTCCCATATATATTATGCATATATATCAGAGACTTTGCCAGGGCTATGTAGTTTCTAGATACAACTACTTGAATGTTTTGTCAGTAGAGTCTTGTGAAGAGTTCTCTCTTTAAACTCAGTCAGCTTTTAGTTCTGTTAAAGAAAGAAAGGAAAAAACTTCATATTCTTTATTCTACCACATCTCAACCCTGAATTTCTTCTGCACAAAATTGAAAGAAATCTGAATGTACCCCACAGCTCTCTTGAATAACAGAAAAAAATACAAAACTGAAAATAAATTGATAGCAATAATGGAACCACTAGAAACGGTGCTACCACCAGATCAGAGCAGGGGCAAAATTTGGACTACATGAAGCAAACAGAAGCAGAATGACTGTAAAATCCAGAAGTCATGAAAAACATGGTAGATCCAAGTGTACTGATACGGAAAGATTTCCATGACATCTTATGTACTGTCAAGTTAAAATAAAAGAAAGAAAGAAAACAATGTGTAGAAAAAATTATACAACCATACCATAGAATATATTTATGGGGAAACTATAAACCCCAAGCAGGGAATAAAGAGGCTCACTAAAGGCTCTCAATACAAGTCTGAAATAACACCATAATCAGAGGAAGGTAGGAGTAAAAAATGGGCCATAGGATAATCAAAACATAAGCCACACACACATATTCCCCCACCTACATACATATCACACAAACTCTCACCAGCCCAGTCTAACTTTCTGAAATAGGGAGAGTTTCTGTATGGATGATCCTCTAGAATATTTAAGACCTGTAGAACAGAGACAAGATTCTACATGACTTCCAGGAGGCCTAGAAACCCTACATACCATTGCCACCTGGAAATCCCCTTTGCTCTCAATCACAGGACAAAGGACTCTAGTAATCAAAATATGCATTCACTGACACATGAGCAAAGATCCTCACCTGGATTCTGAGATGTACTCCAATCAGCTACCTGAACCTGGACACTCAGATGAGCATATGTGTGTGTATGTAGCTGTTCATGTATGTATGTATGAATATATATATATATATATATATATATAGTCCAAATAGAGGACAATATAAAGCTGAGAAGTGGGTAAGGCATATTTTCAACATAAATAACAAGGGGAAAGACATATTTTTAACTTTTTGAATGAGTACAAATGACATGAAGCAAATCTCCTGGGTAACCAAAGACAAATTTACATGAATGAGAGACACCTGGGCTATTTTAAACTAGGGGTATTTGAAGGTCATTTATTCCTGCAGCACAGCCTGGTCTATCCTGACTGATAGAAAAATTCTCAGACCCATCAATTTTAGCAAATTCAAACAAACTTTAAAATGCCATATTTCACAATTTAAGAGGTAGATAGATACTTTCCAGGGCAAAACAAACAAACAAACAAAAAACAGGGTAATGTCAGCTGCCTTAATGTAGTCACTATAATAATGTTAGATGTCCCTAAAAAGAAGTCAAGATGCACCATCATCAGTGTCTGAGCTCACAGAGGTGGAACTGAGAGTCTTCAGAAGGAGCTCCATTTAGAAGAAAGCTCTGGGCAGGGGTGCCTGGGTGGCTCAGTCGGTTAGGTGTCTGCCTTTGGCTCAGGTCATGATCCCAGGGTCCTGGAATTGAGCCCCTCGTCGGGGCCCCTGTTCAGTGGGGAGTGTGCTTCTCCCTCTCCCTCTGTGTGCACTCTCTCTCTCTCTCAAATAAATAAAATCTTTGCAAGAAAAAAAGAAGAAAGCTCTTGAAATTCTTTCTAGACTTCTTTATGCATGATCTTCTATTTTCCCTTTCCTTTTTCTCATTAACCCCTGCTAGTTTACATCTAGCATAAAACCTTGGACTCAGCTCTTCAGAGGGAATCTTGTTTGAATTTGACTTCACTTCTTCCCCTAAGCCTATGCTGAATCCTCTCTGTCTTCCTAATATTTGACTTTAGCCCACCCCGGATTTCCCTTTGACCTTGTTCATCAAATGAGTTAAATTGGAGTGTGTACTTGGCCCACACACTGGGCTGAGTGGATGAATGTAGGTAGATATCTGAAGGATTTTTAAGAGGTTGGGAGCCTGACAAGTTCCATAGTCTTGATCTCTAGGTACCAGAAGAAACTAGTGCCAAATGTTCACATGATTCTTCTATTCCCATCAATTCTCATGATTACCAAACTGCTCTTTGTTGAGAGCTAAAATTTTGTTATTTAGGCATGTATTTGTTAGACCAGTTTTCAAACATTATAAAAAGTAAATAAAACTCTGACACTAAAAAGAAAAAGAAAAAGAAAAAGAAAAAAGACTTCTTTCAGAGGGGGAAAATGATAGCAGTTACTCTGTGAATTTGATTAACCAGGTACAGAAAGTGGAATTAGTAAAGTTTAAAATGTTCCTTTCAATTCCACCACTCCCTCCTATTTCAAGAATAAAACTTACTGTATTTTCAACAGTGTGACCTATGAAATTCTTTCACAAACTGCCATATTTCAATCTGTAAGAAATAACTGTTGAAAGTTACCCCTAGCACAGCCATATTTGCTTTTTTTTTTTAAGATTTTACTTATTTATTTGAGAGAGAGAGAGAGACAGAGAAAGAGACAGAGAGCACCAGCAGGGCAGAGGGAGAGGGAGAAGCGGACTTCCGGCTAAGCAGAGAGCCTGACATGGTGTTCAATCCCACGACCCTGGGATCATGATTGAGCCGAAGGTGGATGCTTAACAACTGAGCCACCCGGGCGCCCTAGCACAACCATATTTGGTAGTCACGGTACTGCATCCCTCCCTGTAGTCCCAGCTTTTGATTTCCATACTGGACATACATTCACCATTAATTAACTGAAAAGTCCAACTTACAATTTACCTTCCGATAGGAGCTCCCTTCCTTGGATCATATTACAATTTCCTTCCTTGATGACCACCTCTTTGAGTCTTTATTTTGGCACAATTTCAAAAAAAAAAAAGTTCAAGTTCTTTTTTAAAAGTTAAATAAACCCAAGGATAACATATTGAAAACAATTCAAAGATGATGGATATATTTGGCTATCCACATACTAAAACACTAAATCTATATAAAATAGTGAGGAATGTATAACCATGAAAAGAAATAATTCATTATTTTATAGGCAGACTTCGGCAGATTACAACCCCCAATGTTAGCTATCAGTAATGATCTTCTCTACAGAAGTTTTTTCATCCAAAAAATTTAACAATAATTTGTTGTTGGCTAGACCTGAGACTGTAAAGAAAAGGGGAAAAATATAATCGGGAGCATGTCCACCATTCTAAAAGCCAGAATGATTTACATAACTGTAATAGGAAGCCAAATGTGGCAAATTTCCTGGCAGAGGTAGAAACTGAGTATGATGAAAGTACAGTAAAAAAAGAGATTAATTCCAGCTAGAAGAATGGGGTTAGCACTGGTGGATGTTGAAATGAATGTAGTAGAGTTGTCACAAGGGTCTGAACTCTGAGGTCAAAAAAACCAGAGTTCAAATACCAGGCATGTCAGGTACTAGATGTAGGACTGCAGGCAAATTCGCATGCTTAGGTCTTTCTTCCTCCGTCTATAAAACTGGGAAAACAAAACAAAAAACAACAGAGCACTTACTCTGCACCAAGACAACACTAAGAACAGTGAACACAAATTCATTCAAGTCCCATAATGACTCTGTGTATACACCAAGAGCCTCCTCGTCTTACAGATGAGGAAACTGAGGCACAGAGGAGTTAAGTGGCCTCACCAAGGTCCGCACTGATGGAATGGGTGTCAAACAGTCAGGCTCCAGGTCACAGCCACTCATACTATGCTCTGAAATGTACTCTTCATCCTCCGCAAGCACATTTCATTGACTCCTTTCAATAACCCTATCAGGTAATTACTATTATTATACACATTTACAAATGAGGGGGGAACTGGCTTAGATAAGTTATGAAAGCACAGTTTTGTGGCAATGGGTCTAACGGGCTAAAGCAGGACACAAGGGGAGGGTGACTGTTGCAAGATTTCTTGTAATAATAGTGTTGCAGTGATAGAAATGGAAGGCAGGGAGCGGTGTGAGAAATATGGAAGACTGAAAAAAGAGATTTTTAGAGAAAGAGAGGAAGAGAATGAAAAGAATGCATTTTTAAAGAAAACAGGGCTCAAGAGGAATCTGCAAACCATAATCACAAGCCAAATCTGGCCCACATCTGTTTGTGTACATAAAGTTTTATTGAAACACAGCCACACTCAATTGTTTACACACTCTCTGTGGCTACTTTTGCTTGATAACAGCAGAACTGAGAGTTTGCAATGGAACCTAACTGGCCCACAAAGCCAAAAATTACTTACTTTTTGGCCTCTTAAAGAAAAACTTGCCAATCCTGTCCCTACAGAAGCCTTGTACGATAGAAATTTCTGTGATGATGGAAATTTTCTGTCTCTTCAGAATAGCATAGCCACAGGTAGCTGGCTAAATTTAAATTTTAATTAATTAAAAATAAATGTAATTTAAAATTTAGTTCTTCAGTCATACTAGCCACCTTTCAAGTGCTCAATAGCCACATGTGGCTAATGTCACTGCAGAACTAAATTTTAAATGTTACTTAATTTCAATTAAGCTTAAATTTAAATAGCCACATGTGACTACAAACTACCGTATTGAACAACACCGTTGTAGGGAATTTCAAGGAGAGAGAAGTAGTCCCCAGCATCAAATACTAAAGAGAGATCAAATGAGGTAAGGACTCCAGGTCAATCCACTGAAAAGGAACACATAGGTATTGGTGTTCTCTGGGAGCGCTATTTGGATACAATGATGAGCACTGAGGCCCCTGCAGTGGATGCAAGTGTCCTAAAGGAGAGAAGAACCTGGAATACAGACAACATGGCTGAGAAGTGAGGATATAAAGACAAGGGGGATGCTCTGGCTTCTCTTTAGCTTGTACAAACTTTTCAACTGGCTTTTATTAAACAGGTGAAAAGTGAAGGTAGCTGAGGGAGGAGGCCCTGAAAATTGACGGAAATATGATTTTTCAATGGCAATGGCAAGTGAGATGGATACAAAAATTAGGCAAAATTCAGGTTCTGTTTTAGAAGTGCAAGTGCATTAAAGCTGCTGAAATAGGAGATGGTGGGGGGGGTGCGGAGCGTACCAGGAGCCAAGACAAGGAAGACCAATGCAAGCCTTATCTTAAAAGCCTGGAATGCCTTGTTAAGTAAGTGCAGGCAAATTAAAAGGTCTAGAGCTGGAGAACACCCTGCTTAGAAATGAATTTCAGGTCAGACTTGAGAGGCAAACGAGGAAATGGAATCAGCTAGGATCTCCTAACTAGCCAAGAGGAGCAAATAAGTAATGAAAACATGGGGGAAGAGGACCTATTAGAGAACCAAATCAAAAAGGAACTAGAAGTAGGAGGAAGGACGGTATCAGAGAAACCTGAGGGTTTTTTTTTCATCTCTGGATGTCAAGTTTCTGTCGTCTTTAAAGGAGATCTGGAATAAGAAGAAAAAGGAACAGTTTTGAGATAGGAAAAGGAACTAATATTTTGTTAATCGCCCATGTGCCAGGTTCTGCGTCTGGTAATTTATATATATCAAATCATTTAATCCACACAATATCCCTTGAGGAAGACACTGTTATTCTCATGTTATAGATGAGAAATGAGCCCCAAAGAGGTCAAGTAACTCCCCAGAATTACAAAACTAACCCATGCGGCAGACGGCAACCCAGTGCTTTCTGACCCCAAGGAAAATGGGATGAATTTCCCATTTTATATGTCTGTGCGCTTATTTGAGTAATGCGTGTACCTTCACTAGAAGCTGTTTCCTGTGGGCAGAGACCATGTGCTAGTTCATTAATGGCACACAGCAAATGCTCAATAATTATTTTTAAATAAATGCCTGCAAGTGTGAATGAATGTGAACTGCAGTAGTACTCTTCTGACACATTAACACAAATAAGAAAAAGAGTCTCATGAGGTAAACGCTCAGTAAAAAACAGTGACCAGCTCAAAAGACTATTATTGCACACAAACAGAGAAGGCTTTAGGCATTTTTAAGAGGGCATCATATTGCCTTATTCACACGGGGACATCTCATCTAAATTACAGATACTTGGCCTTGAGCGGTATCAACTGACTGTTCCAGGAAACCCTCCAAATTGGGTAATTGCTTACTTGGGGTGGCATAATAACCTAATGTTAATTTAACCACTAGGGATATTGTTTCTGTAAAAGTATTTGGAAAGCACATCTCTCTATAGGGCAGTTATTTTTACAGAGAAATCTAACACAAAGAGAGAGACACCCTTTAGCCCTACCAATCCTTTATAGGTGAGCACCTACACACAGAACCTGACCCCCCCCCAGCCCTAGCCACAGCTTGTCCCATCTCCACATGAAAGGACAGCCCAGGCATCTGCACCTCTGCCAGATCATCTCAGATTCAAACGGAGTGAACTGCCAATGGTGAGAAATACAGCCAACAGGAAAAAGAATAGAAAGAAAGGCTCTCAAGAAATCAATACCTGTTATCTGAACTATATCCACTGTCAATGAGGAGAAAAGGCATGAATGAACGATCTTAAAGATCCACGGGTTGTGAGTCATGCATGACAGTTAAATTCAAAGCTGAAAGTGAAGACACCATTTTATCTTGTTGGTTTTATTTTTATTCTAGAGGAAATGCAAGGGGGAAAAAAAAGAGTTTAAGCAAACAGAAATAGGATTCGGTTTAATATAAAAACAAAAGATAAAATTATAATTAATTAATAGTAAAGGGCAAATGTTAAAGATCCAATCAAAACATGTTTAAATTTCAAAGCATGAATTCACTAAGATTGAAATATAATCATAAATAAATATAAATTTAAAAGTACATTTTAAAGGAAAGGAAACTTCCTCAGTCAGCCCTTTCCAAGAGAGCATTTAGGATATTCTTAGGAGCAGAGGTCCTCAGTCAACCAACTCAGAAATTAAGTCATCATAAGCTCGTAAGGAACCAAACTCCAGACCAGAGCAGGTTCCTAGGAAACCAGACCTACAGACCAGGGCCCACAGGGTCTCCAAGCAGGTAACCCTGAAACCTCAAAATTATCCAGAGAACCAAGAAGGGACAGAAGAGGCGGTGCCACACTCCACTGCCAAGCATTATTTGTCGGAGGGAAGAGAAGACACGTCTCAGCATTTAATCCTGATAACAATGATGAAGTGATGAAGAAAGAATTAAAGAAAAAGGAGGAGAGGGAGAAAGGAGAAGAGAAAGCAGCGCCAGCACCGTGCAGGAGAAGGAAGGCAACTTGTTAACATGGTGCTACTTTACTCTGGTTAAGGAGAAATGTGAAGAGACGGGAGAAATAGGTAAGGACTGAAAGTAATGTGCTCAAAACCTGAGGACATTAAGGCTTTTTCCTATTTTCATATTACATCGCCATCTCAGCTACCCATTTCTTTCTCTTTAAGGCTATAACTCACACAGAATGACACACCACAATGTCCTGATGAAACTCTCCTCTACACCTGAGGCTCCCAGAAGGCAGACACCACATTCATTAAGTCATTCTGCACAACACTCAGCTCATGTCCACAGAGGGATGTCTAATACAAGCTCTTATTAAAGAGGAGGAATACAATCAGTCATTTTAGAATGTCTGAGAACTTTTTCTTCCCATTGAACCTATATAAATTATTCTGAGATCGTCTCTACAGACTGTAATTGGGAGAGAGACAAAGGGGGCATCAATTTTGTTTTACTGCTTAAAAAAATAAGACATGAAGCAAATGTGACACAATATTAAGATTTTACAAAGCCCAGTGTTCAATGTCCAATAAATTTTTATCTTTAGTTATCCTCTAAATATTTCATAAGGGAAGAAAGTTGTGAGACTTTATGCACAATATTAATCTTTTTGGAGAAAAAAATTGACAATATACATCAGAAAGTGTATAATTTCTCTTTGACCTAGAAATCTTCTAAGAATTCTTCAGCAGGAAGAAAGTTAAGAAGGAAAGAAGCAGATAGAAACAGAGAGAGAAATTTTGGGGAAATGCTGTGTCCAGAAGGGTAAGTATATCTGCCTGTTTATAATAGCAAATAAAGAGAAACCACCTAAATATCCACATGAAAGGTTGTAAAATAAAAATGTTTACATTCACCTAATATGTTAAAACATTCTGCAAACAGGGCGCCTGGGTGGCTCAGTTGGTTAAGCGACTGCCTTAGGCTCACGTCATGATCCTGGAGTCCCGGGATCGAGTCCCACATCGGGCTCCCTGCTCAGCAGGGAGTCTGCTTCTCCCTCTGACCCTCTTCCCTCTCGTGCTCTCTATCTCTCATTCTCTCTCTCTCAAATAAATAAAATCTTTAAAAAAAAAACATTCTGCAAACATTAAAAAGCATGGAATAGAAGAATAGAGGACTGGAAAAATCACACCTTATTACAAGTGGAAAAATGAGCTATCGATAATATGGATAGTATAATTCCATTTTTCAGCAAGAACAAAAATGGAGACCTAGAGAATCAAACAGTCTGACAGACATATAAATTTTTTTAAAAGGCAAAACACATACACAAAAAATCTGAGTATGTGCCAAAACTGGCAAATCTGAATACGGTTTATAGTCTAGTTAATTGTACTGTGCCAATGTCAATTTTGGTTTTGATAATGTCCTAGTTGTGTAAGATGTTACCACTGCGGAAAGCTGAGTGATAGGTACAAACAATTTGTACTATTTTTGTAACTTCTTGTGAGTCTATAATTATTACAAAATCCAATTATTACAAAATTACAAAAAGAAACAAAACAAAACCTTACAGACACAACCATGCTAGCAACATGGCTACAAAGATAAATCTGACTAACTAGATACCATTGAGCATAACTTAAAAGTTTTATTATGCCTTATCCTCAAAATAATCTTAGAACAGTATCACAAACTGTGTTTTATCCTTGCTGATCCCCCAAAATCTACATACATATTACATTCATAGATAAAACATTTTCCGTTAACACTTCCATAATTTGAAACTTGAATACAGTGCAGCCTACTCAATTTTCTAAGAGTTCATTACCTAGCTCCTGCTAAGCCCACTATTTCCTTTATTCTCTTTGTTGTTACTTGTCTTTTCCTCACCTTCCTTGTATTAGCACCTCTAGCAGAAAATGAGAGGCTGTACAAATGGATAAAATTAAAACTGGTTGATTCTTTTATCTATGAAAGGATTCATTAGTTAGAAAGTGGCTACTGTTGATCAAAATGTGAGGTTGTATCCTCTAGTTATTCACACCTCAACAATCAAAGGCAATTCAGAGTAGAGCTGACTGTAAAATAAAACAAATGTTAATACCCATATTTTCAGAAAATTATTGCTAGATAGTTCCCATCACTTGCAATTACTCTTTTTTTTAAGATTTTATTTATTTATTTGAGAGAGAGAATGAGAGAGAGAGCTAGCACATGGCAGGGGGGAGGGTCAGAGGGAGAAGCAGACTCCCTGCTGAGCAGGGAGCCCGATGCAGGACTCGATCCTGGGACTCCAGGATCATGACCTGAGCTGAAGGCAGTAGCTTAACCAACTGAGCCACCCAGGCGCCCGCAATTACTCTTTTTAAACAAGAAAATGAAAGCGATCTCAAGCAAAAACACTTTTTTCCTTGAATGTATGAAGTTGGTCTTCAAGGTGACACCTTATCTGGAATTTCATTCAGCACGTGGAATAGTTTCTGGCTTAGAAGGCATTCGATAAACGTTTGTGGAATGAACAAGAGAAAGAAGGAAAGGATGAAGGAACAAATGAGTTAATGAATGAGTAAGTTCTGAGCCAAAACAACTCCACTTTTACAAATGTAACAGGCCAACAAACATAGATGTGTGTATATATATGTATACATGCACCAGGCTTGTTTTTTAAATCCGTAACACTGGTATTGTGATAGATGGGACTAACTGGAGAGGAATTATGATACAGCGAGAAGGTGATATACTCTAAAGCCTAACAGATCTGGTTTTTCATTCCAGATCTGCCACCTGCATGCCAGGTAAACATGAGCAAGTTACTTAATCTTCCCTAAATTCTTCAAGAATGTATGTGTTTGATAAGTTAAAAAAAAACTATGGTAAGGAGTATTGTTATTATTACTGTAATAATATATTTTGCATTCTGTAACATTTTAACACGCATGTACAAACACATACATACGTGTGTGCAAGCAGTCACACAAATACACACAGAAAGTAAAATCATCTTCCAGGATTTAAGGGATTTTGCTGAGAACATTATTATTTCTATCAGATATAGACTTTGAAATAATTAGATATTTAATAAGAAAATCTTCCTAATTAAAGGTAAATTTTACTAATTAGAAATTTAAAAATTAATTCTTTTATAACTTAATTAAACCTAGATAAGAGAAAATTTTATCAAATTAGATCTACCAAGCCTGTAATTACAAATCACATTTCAAACAGCTCCTAAAAAATTCAGGTGAAATAATGAAATGTTTACAGTAAACAGTAGAAGATCTTGAGCAGTCAGGATCCAACATTTTAAAACAATAATAAAATCAATGTAATATTTTCTAAAATTCAAGCTCTTACCAGAATATAATCAGCTTTTACTTCAAATAATAATATTAAGATTTGTATCATTATGGCAATATCATAAATGTGTCCTAGAAAAATAATATTTTTGTATTATCTCATTGATATCACTATTTAATTTTTTATTCTTTTTTAATTGAGGAATTGTCATATAACACATAGGTTTCAGGCATACAATATAATGATTTGACATTTGTATACACTGCAAAATAATTACCACAGTAACTCTAGTTAGCATCCATCACCACACAGAGTTACAATTTTTTTTCTTCTTGTGATGAGGACTTTTAAGATTTACTCTTAGCAATTTCCAAATATGCAATTAAGTATTATTAAGTATAGCCACCATGCTGTACATTACATCCCCATGACATTTACTTTATAACCAGAAGTTTGTACCTTTTGACCTCCTTCACCCATTTCACCCAAACCCTTAACGATCCCCACTCTGGCAACCACCAGTCTCTGTTCTCTGTATCTGTGAACTTGGGTTTTTGTTTTGTTTTATTCATTTTGTTTTTTTAGATTCCACATATAAGTGAGACCATTCAGTATTCATCTTTTATCACTTTTAACCAATGATTTTCATTTGATCACTAAAATTTGGCTTATCGGTTAACTTATTAACTACAAAATGACTAATAAACTTATTAACTACAAAATGACTAATAAATAAATCTGGTAACATGATATTGGTCTAACTCTTAAATCTGAAATTCTTAGAATCTGATATGTGCCAAAGAGACAACTTTTTCAGTCCATACTCACATGGGGACTTGGTCTGTACCACGTAAGTGTTACCTCCTTGTAGTATGTGTGTCTTTGGCTTAATGACTGAAAACCCATGCTGCCATTAAAATAGTCTCTACTACAACTTAAAGATAAATGAGCTAAGGGGAAGCAAAGGGAGCCAACTGCCTCATCAGGAAACTTAGACCCAAATAGAATGCAAACTGGTACAGCCACTCTCGAAAACAGTACAGAGGTTCCTCAGAAAGTTAAAAACAGAACTACCCTATGACCCAGCAACTGCAGTATTAGGTATTTACCCAAATGATACAAAAATACTGATTCAGAGGGATATATGCACCCCAATGTTGACAGCAGCATTATCAATAATAGCCAAATTATGGGAAGAGCCCAAATGTCCATCAACTGATGAATGAATAATGTGGTATATATATATATATATATATATATATATATATATATATATATTCACACAGTGAATCAGTATACACACACACGCGCACACACACACACACACACACACACACAGTGGAATATTACTCAGCCATAAAAAGAATGAAATCTTGCCAATTGCAATGACATGGGTAGAACTAGACAGTATTATGCTAAGTGACATAAGTCAATCAGAGAAAGGACAGATACCATATGATTTCACTCGTATGTGTAATTTAAGAAACAAAGCAAATGGGGCACCTGGGTGGCTCAGTCGTTAAGCGTCTGCCTTCGGCTCAGGTCATGATCTCAGGATCCTGGGATCGAGCCCCGCATCCAGCTCCCTGCTCAATAGGGAGCCTGCTTCTCCCTCTCCCACTCCCCCCTGCTTGTGTTCCCTCTCTCGCTGTGTCTCTCTCTGTCAAATAAATAAATAAAATCTTAAAAAAAAAAGAAAGAAAAAGAAACAAAACAAATGAACATGGAGAGGTGAAGAGAGGCAAACCAAGAAACAGACTCTTAACTATGGAGAACAAACTGAGGGTTACTGGAGGGGAGATGGGTGGGGGGATGGGTGAAATAGGTGATGGGGATTAAGGAGTGCACTTGTTGCGATGAGCACGGGGTGCTGTATGTAAGTGATGAATCACTAAATTCTACACCTAAAACTAATATTACACTGTATGTTAACTAACTGGAATTTAAATTAAAAATTTGCAGAAAAAAATTTCAAACCCTTTGATGCCTTCATAGAAAGAAGATTCATGAGTCATTTTGGGTTCTGGCAGGATGGATAGTTCAGGCATATCTACCTACAATTTATATAGGAACTCAGATAGAAGATAGATGAAAAAGATAAATCTATACATGTGGTGAAGTTTCAAAATCAGTGCAGTTGATATACACAAGGTTATGTGCATTCCACTGGGGATATAAAGGTGGCTGAGACCCGATCCCTGCCCTTCCATGACTTAGCCATGATTTGCTAAATTACTGGTAGAAGTATTAGCGGAGTGGGCGCTTATCTAGTAGATGTATAGCGGATGGAGATGAGCATTGAGCATTCTTTGCCAAACTACCTTAAAGGGAAATAAGATTCGAGATGATGTGCTTTTTAGGAAAAAAAATAATTAGTCAAGAACACGTGTAAAAGTGGAATCTGGGAAACCAGTGAAGATTTACAATTCCTCTAAAATCAGAGAGTGGAAGATACACAGAAACAGAGATGACAAATGAGGAAAAGGGAAGCTACACCTCGGATTAAAACTTTTTAGAATTCTAACACAGTTCTCACTCTTTCGCATCCTCCAGGTCCCGACATCTCAATAGCCACATGCTCGCCAGGAAGAAGTTGAAGAGTGTACTTACAACTCATTCCAGAAATTGTGCTCCACAGTGTGACCCAACTTGGTTGAAAAATTAAGTCCACCACTACACGACAAGTCACTTACATCATTCTGTCCTTTCCTTTACACAGCTATAAAAGTGCATTGTAACTACACCTATTTCACAACGTGTTGGCAGGATTTGAAGAATACATATGTACTTGTAGCACGGGGCCTGAGCTAGATTAAGTGTTCAGTAATTAGTTACCTGCCTCTGTATTCCTATAGTTGTTACCATTATTATTATCATTACTGAGAAATAATCCATCAGCATGAAAGAAAGCAATAGCTCTGGCATGAGCCAGAGAATAACCACATGTGCGTTCCCTATCAGAGACTCTACGAATATCCCAAGTCTTATTGTGGCTCACCCCCTAAACACTCAAAGGAAGCATTTAACATTCTTAGAGGATTTGTTCCCCAATGTTTGGCAACAACTATGGAATAACACAAGTAAGTGAGAGAGCCCGCAACTCATTGTCCTTGTGCTGAATTTCAAAAAATATGGTCATATATTATTGATCAATTATATGTCAATATATATAAGAGCTGTATACAATAGAATTCCTGAGAAACACATCTCTGCACTTAGTGTGAGCCATTTAGCAAGGTTTGTCCACCAGGCCCTAGGGTCAAGAGGAAAAGCAATGGAAGAAAAACAAGAAAGAATACTGCATATGACTGTGTAAATCAGTAATAAACGCAGTAAATAAAATCAACAAGTTCCATAATTATACACATATAAGAAGTCCAGTATTTTCTTTTATTGAGAGGTTGGAGGAAAGGAAAATTTTCAAATATTCATACTTACATGAATTAATTAAGCTATTTATCACCAGGTTCTAGTAAAAGTAATATTAAAGCATATTGCAAGCAATGAATAATGTGGTCATTATAGATTTTCCTTAAGCCAAAAAACCAAGAGAGCATTTTTTAGAGAGAAGATTAATACTGTTTTCTAGCGTCCAGGAAACATTTCCAAAGTGGGTAACAATTAATATAAAGCCTCCCTCTCCCCAACTCTGGGACTGTTGTACACATTTTAAATATTTACATATAAAACATAGTTCATTTTTTTCAAAAAGTATCAATCTACTACTCCATATATAATGTGGATATTTTCCAAATGTTTCTAAGAATTAAATCCAGGTGTTTTAAATTACTTTTAGTGGTTTCAATGGAGAAGGAATAAGAAAAGGAAGAAAAGCTACAATTAACTGAGACTCTTAGTATAGAAACACTATAACATAGTTTTTATTTACGTATGTATTTATTAGAGAGAGAGCGCGCACGTGTGGGGGTGGGGAGGGGCAGAGGGAGAGGGGAGAGAGAATCTTCAGCAGGCTCCATGCCCAGCACCAGCCTGATGTGGGGCTTGATCTCAGGACCCTGAGATCATGACCTGCGCTGAAATCAAGAGTCTGGCGTTTAACTGACTGAGCCACCCCGGCGCCCCCGTAATGTAGCACTTAGATGGAGTATAGAAGCTAAATTCAGTCTGCCTGGGTTCAAAAATCCTAGATCTGCTACTTACTAGTTTTATGAGTTTAGGCAAGTTTCTTAAACTGTCCATATCTCCATTTCCACACCCATTTTAATCAGAATAAAAACTGACCCTATCTCACAGGGTGGTTATAAATATTACATAAATTATAGCACTCAGTATTGTACCTGGCTCATAGCATGGACACAAAAAAGCCTAGCTGTTTTTACTATATGCTGGACACTATGTATACCAGCACATGATTCATTCCAACAATCCTATAAAGTTATTATTGTTGCCCTCTCAATCAGGAAGGATAGGCTGGATTACACCACAGTAACAATCGCAAACTCTCTGTGACTTGCAAAAATAAATGTTTATTTCTTACTCATGCAACTTCACTGTGGGTTCAAGTGGACTCCCCAGATCTGTTATCAATGCATTTCTCTTGCATTGATAGGTGCAGAGGACTTCTATTCCACGTGTGCCTCAAGAGGGCCACAGCACACCAGAAGATTAGGATGGAAGCTCTTGCAAATAAAGGCTTCACCCTCAAGTGACACACCCTCCTCCTCTCACTGCATTAGCCACAGCTAGCCACGTATCTCCGCGTGTATATGGGGACATCCAATCCTTTTGTGTGCCTGACAGAGAGGAGAACAGATACCACTGAACAATAATACCATCGCAGACCAATTTTATAAATTCCGCCATTTTACAATTACTTGGGGGAAAGCACCGTTTCACACAGTGCAGGCAGAATTTTAACCTAGGTATCAATTTGTTTTCTCCACTAATAATGATCCTCGACTTTTTATTCCCCTACCCACCAAAATGAGATATCTAACAAACTCCCGTTGGTAACTGGCAAACTTCATTGGGCCTTGATTAAGGAGGGGCGTTGGGAGGAAGGCAAAGTCAGGGCATTTGTGGTTTAGAAAAGCACTTAACTCTCAATGAGAATCAGTAAAACTCTATGAAAATAAGAAGAACTGTGGAGAGAAGGCAAAGGTAGATTAGTATAAAAGTACACTTTTCTAAGCTCCAATGCTTTTGCTTAGTTATTTAGCAAACAGTCAATAATACTGATCCTATGTCCCTTTGACAACTATCTATCTTACTAATTTTTTTTACAAACATCTATATTGGTCATGTCTACTGTAGATACTGAGCATTCATTCTTTTTTTTAATCTTCCCAAAGTTATTTTACTTAACTGATACATCCACTTAGGAGAGATGTCTTGAAAGACTTTACTTGGGAAATGTTTTTATTCTAATATCAAAACCTAAGCAGAAGGTATTCTTATTGTCTAGAGTTACCTCTTAACTCCAAGACCTACAGAATTTAATTGCTTTTCTCCCACTTAGAAACATTTATATTTTAAATCTGCAAAATTCACTATTAACCTAAAAGCCATAAATTAAATTCTACTTCCCTCTAACTTAGAATTTGAAAGTTTTTATTTATTTATTTATTTTAGCTATTCTAGGACTTTCCACTGGACTACTTCAAACTCAAAATTCTCTTTTTAAAAAGATTTTATTTATTTACTTATTTATTTATTTATTTATTTATTTGAGATAGAGTGAGCAAGAGAAAGAGCCTGAGTGGGGTTGGGGGGAGATGCAGAAGGAGAAGCGCAAGTAGGTTCCCCCCTTAGCAGGGATCCGGGGACTTCAGGAACATGACCTGAGCCCAAGGCAGACGCTTAAAAGACTGAGCCACCCAGGTGTCCCGAAACTCAAAATTCTTAAACTTCGACTTTCCTAGATATCATAAGAATAGTACTCCTCCTTTCTATGCACTGTCTTTTACCTCATTTAGCCATAATTCCAGCAAAAGCAAATATAATTACTCTCTTTTATAGTAAGTTCTCTATCTCCACGGTTTAGATAAAGGATTTTAGTTCCACATTCAGATGTGCTTCTAAAATTGTAATTTAAAGAGGTTATTAGATTCATATATTGTCACAAAAATTCATCAGCCTCCTCCATATTTCTCTTGCAAATGTCACACCACCATGGAAAGCAAGGAGTTGCTGCTTGTTGCTTATGAAAGTAGAATTCTTTAAAAAAAAAAAAAAAAGCAGTAGTAGCAGAAGCAATAATTTCAACCACTGGATTTTTTTTTTTTTCTCACCTAATAGTATATGGCACGAACAAAGGAAAAGTAAGCCACTTTCCAGGAGGTGCTAAGAGTTTGGATTTTCCCATGCACCTGGTAGTTGATCCGGTCACAGCTGATTGAATTTGCATTGTTCATTGATTGTGCCATTTGTCAGGCAATCCATCCTTGCTTAAGTAATGGCAGCATTCCTGTAGTTCACTCTGTTCTGTCCTGGAGGTTCAGCAGCATGACGGACTGAGAAAATTAGATATGGCACAGCATCAAGCTGCTGACCTTCAGAATATAAAATAAGGCCCATCTTTTAAAACTGGTCTTTCTCCATGAGGTTATTCTGCGGGACGGTATTTCTAACAGGCCATTTTTCATGCTGACCATGTACCTTCTTAAAATATTTTTTGTATTTATAGAAAAATGATAATTTAAATTTATATATGCCTGTACTGTGCAGAATATTATGAATAAATTCATTTCATTTAGAGTTTGTCAAAAGGGGATAAATTTTTCATCTTTAGGTAAACCTCTACCTTCAAACCAGAATTAAATATCATTTTAATAAAATCTGATAAATATGAAGGAAAATTCACAGAATCTTCATAAGTTAAAAAAAAAAAGACTAAATTTCCCAAATAGTTTAACGTGGCTGACCAATGGATTGCCAAAGTACCAAAATTCAATAGGGAAATTAAACTACTTTCCGGTTGCATAAAATCCACATTATATTTTCCTTATTTGTTTTCCTTGGAAACAAAGTCAAACTCACAGAAAAGTTGCAAATAAAGAACTCCCCCCCGCCCCGCTCTGAGCCACTTACTTACAAATGCCTAATAACCTGAGAATAATCTAGTAAATCAACAAATACTAATTATTTCATCCCTTTTCAACTGCCTCCTTATCTTCCCTGGTTAAACTCGCAATCAAATGTGTAACTATCTAGAGAAACAGAATTGCTACAGTATATAACAAGAACACACAGATTGGCTGAGTAGCTCTTTATTGCATTGTTTAGACTTTTCCATGGAGTTTCTTCCAGGAACATCTAGTATCTAAACAAAAAAAGATAAGACCACACAAAGTTCAACTTGCAAAAACAGGGAGACCTGTTGATGAGAAACAGGTTTCAAAATAAGCAAAATTCCGGAAATTTAAATCGTGCCGGCCGGCTGCACAAGCCACACCGTCTTTGGGGTGATTCGTGGTGGATGTTTTGAGGGCAGCTGACCTGCAGCCTGCACTCCCCAGACCACCTCCTGTGGAAGCCTGAGCTGGCCGTGTAGCTTTCTCCCTTTGTCTCATAACCATGTCCACCAACGAGAATGCTAATTCACCAGCTGCCTGCCTTAACAGATTCAAGAACAAGGGGAAAGACAGTACAGAAATGAGGCGGCGCCGAATAGAAGTTAATGTGGAGCTGAGGAAAGCTAAGAAGGATGACCAGATGCTGAAAAGGAGAAACGTTAAGCTCATTTCCTGATGATGCTACCTCTCCACTACAGGAAAACCGCAACAACCAGGGCACTGTAAATTGGTCTGTTGATGACATTGTCAAAGGCATAAATAGCAACAATTTGGAAAGCCAGCTCCAGGCTACTCAAGCTGCTAGGAAACTGCTTTCTAGGGAAAAACAGCCCCCCATAGACAACATAATCCGGGCTGGTTTGATTCCAAAATTTGTGTCCTTCTTGGGCAGAATTGATTGTAGTCCCATTCAGTTTGAATCTGCTTGGGCTCTCACTAACATTGTTTCTGGGGCATCAGAACAGACCAAGGCTGTGGTAGATGGAGGTGCTATCCCAGCATTCATTTCTCTGTCGGCATCTTCCCATGCCCACATCAGTGAACAAGCTGTATGGGCTCTAGGAAACATTGCAGGTGATGGTTCAGTTTTTCGAGACTTGGTTATCAAGTATGGGGCAGTTGAGCCACTATTGGCTCTCCCTGCAGTTCCTGATATGTCATCTTTAGCATGTGGTTACTTATGTAACCTTACTTGGACACTTTCAAACCTTTGTCGCGACAAGAATCCTGCACCCCCATTAGATGCTGTTGAGCAGATTCTTCCTACCTTAGTTCATCTCTTGCATCATGATGATCCAGAAGTATTGGCAGATACCTGCTGGGCCATTTCCTACCTTATTGATGGTCCAAATGAATGGACTGAAATGGTTGTGAAAACAGGAGTTGTGCCCCAGCTTGTGAATCTTCTAGGAGCTACTGAATTGCCCATTGTGACTCCTGCGCCAAGAGCCATAGGAAATACTGTCACTGTGTCCTGGACAGATGAACAGACTCAGGTTGTAATACTTGCTGTTTTTCCCAGTCCTAACGAACCCCAAAACTAATATTCAGAAGGAAGCTACGTGGACAATGTCAAACATCATAGCTGGTCGCCAGGACCAGATACAGCAGGTTGTGAATCATGGATTAGTCCCATTCCTCATTGGTGTTCTCTCTAAGGCAGACTTTAAGACACAAAAGGAAGCTGTCTAGGCTGTGACCATACAAGTGGTGGGACAGCTGAACAGATTGTATACCTCGTTCACTGTGGCATAACAGAACCACTGATGAACCTCTTAACTGCAAAAGATACCAAAATTATTCTGGTTATTCTGGATGCCATTTCAAACATCTTTCAGGCTGCTGAGAAACTTAGTATAATGATTGAAGAATGTGGAAGTTTGGGCAAAATTGAAGCTCTACAAAACCATGAAAATGAGTCTGTGTACAAAGCTTCATTAAACTTGATTGAGAAATATTTCTCTGTAGAGAAATAGGAAGATCAGAATGTTGTGCCAGAAACTACCTCTGAGGGCTATACGTTCCAAGTTCAGGATGGCACTCCCAGGACCTTTAACTTTTAGATTGTACAGCTGAGGCAGAAAGTTGTTGTGTACTCTGTTTGGTAGAAGTCTGTCTTACTGTTTCTCCACCAAGAACTCTTTTTAAATGTGTTTTGTTATTGTAGCACTTTTTACACTGAAACTCTACTTGACCAGTTCCAAACTGTACAACCTGAATGAAGTTCCTCCTCTCAGTGGGTTTCTTATTTCTATGTGGAATCTCCTCTCTTGCAGGGTCTTGTAAATAACGATTAAATTCCACTTTTTTCTTTAAAAAAAAAATAAGCAAAATTCCCTTCACTCCTATGTCACAGATTTCTTCACTTCTGCCTTTAACCATGGGTTTCTCCTAAAAGGGGAGGAAGGAAAAGTAAAGAGAGGGAGGAAAGTATTTCATAGCTCAGGTGTGTCTACACACTGTCATTCCGTCTCCCCTTCCTGTCTCTGTCTAATTCCTCCATGGAATGTTTACCTACCATCAGCTCACTCCGTAATGGCTGCTCTGGCCGTGGCCTCCGACTCTCCACTGACATCACATTATGAAAAGTCACTGAGGATTTCTGAATCAGAACTGCTCTTTCAATCCTCCATAGCCTTAAAACATCCCCAGAGCCTTTGACCTCTACTGACGTTCCTACTTTTATCTCTTCCCTTCTTCATACTCCATGACACTGAAATAACCTGCTCTTCCTTCTCCTACTTCTTTGACCAAGCCCCATCCACTCTTACACGGTATTTTTTTTCCTACTTGTCTTCAAAGTTTAGTTCTTAGTATGGTGCTCTTCCTCTCTCTCTCTCCCTCCACCCCCCATCCCCACTCAACATTCGCCAGGCTTTAACTCTACCCACCCCGCATCCCCACTCAACATTCGCCAGGCTTTAACTCTATGTCTTTTCGACTTAGAGTCAAATCTATACTCCTACAGCAAGCCCCCTCCAGGTTTCAGCCCTTTAAGTTTCATTTCACAATCAATTCCTCAACTTGGATATCTGACTCACTTTCCTGCAGTTGCCATACATAACTCCCTTCCTTCCCTGAACCCCACTTCCAGGCAGTCATGATGTCGCATTTAGCTTGGGATGGCAGCTACTCAGTTCCAGCCAAGTGTTGCCCATAGCTGCTGGATATTCCACTTTTTTGTCAAAAGAAGACCAAAAATTGAATTGATAGTGGAAATGTAGATTTTAGGTGAAATCTTCCAATGTTTAAATACTGAGAACTACTTAAAGAAACAAAAACTCAGTATCTGGCTCAAATAAAACCTACCTGCAGGCTTAGAGTCAGATTGTGACTTGTAGCCTAAGAAGTGAAGGCAAATCCTTTTGCTTTCTATTCCAAGATTTCTGACACCATCCTGAAACTACCTTCTGAATTTGAGTACAGTAGTGTCCCCCACCCCCCCTTAACTGTGGTTTCACTCTGCTGTTTCAGCTACCTAGGGTCAATCTGAGGCCTAACATTTTGTCACAGGGCCTATGTCATTCATTTCACTTGATCTTATCACATAGGCATCTTATCATCTCACACCATCACAAAAAGAAGAAAGGTGGGTACAGTATAATAAGATATTTTGAGAGAAATAGACCACATTTACATAATGTTTACTAGAGTATATTGTTATAATTGTTCTAGTTCATTAGTTGCTGTTAATCTGTTACTTTGCCTAGTTTACAAATTAAATTTTATGATAGGTGTGTACATATAGAAAAAAAAACAGCATATGAGGGTTCAGTACTATCCACAGTTTCGGGCATCCACTGGTGGTCTTTGAATGTATTCCCCTTGGGTAAGGGGGACTACTGTACCAGTAACTCAAAATAACCTCTACAAGCCAACTGTTCTACTATACATAAGCACACTTGATTCTTTCTAACCTCCATGCCTTTGTCATGTTTGCTCCCCACACAAAAAAAGTGTTTTTCTTCTAACGTCCTATTTTAAGATCCAGTTCAAATGCTACCATATTTCTGAAAGCCTCCCAGACCACATTAGCTTAAGGAATATCTTTCCCATATCCCAAAGACATTAATACCTAGTATTGTGTGTCAGGCACAGCCCCAAGCATTTTACAAGCTCCTCCCTACCCCCATATAATTCTAAAAAACTGATACTACCATCATTCTCATTTTACAAATAAGGACATTGAAGCTTACCCAAGGTCAGTGGCAGAGGTGGGGCTGAACTCATACCTATCCTTTTCAAGTGCAGAAAGAAAAGTAGGAAATTCGTGTTTTGGTCATCCATTATGTGACATGTTATGTACCACAAAAAAATCTAAAGTTCCATAAATGACTCACAAGACCATTTACCATATGGCTCTCTTCTTCCATTTCTTTTTTTTTTTAAAGATTTTATTGATTTATTCATGAGAGACAGAGAGAGAGAGAGAGAGGCAGAGGGAGAAGCAGGCTCCCAAGGAGCAGGGAGCCCGATGCAGGACTCGATCCCAGGACCCTGGGATCATGACCCGAGCCGAAGGCAGACGCTTAACCATCTGAGCCACCTAGGCGCCCTCTTCTTCCATTTCTTTATAATTTCCTTGTCATTCCTTAAGCCCCAGCCGCATTAGCTTTCTTTCAGTTTCTACAATCTACTGAGCTACTTCATATCTCATGGCCTTTGCATATGCTGTGCTCTTTGCCTGGAATGTTCCTCCCCACTTTTGTCTAATCTCTACGCATTGGGATCTCAGTATAAACATCATTTCCTCAAGACTCCTTCCATGATCTTCTAGAGAAGACTATGTTACATCCACCACTAACCATTGTATTTCATAGTATCTATTGCAATTCTAAATAAATAGCTTTGTGATAATTTTTTTTAATGTATGTCTCCCTTGCTGCTATGTGGTAAGTTCCTTCACAATCTCTTCCATCATTTTCTCTGTAGTATCCACACAGTAAGTGAACGACTGATGTCTTTAATTCTTATAGACCATTTGAAGACTTAGAGGAATTAAATAACCTTTATTTCATAGCTAGTAAGGAACTGAGATCTTGCATGTTGAAAAACCTACACACTTTCCATTATAGAAATGTTAACCAAGTTGAAATCATTTTCTAATAATCTGCATTTAGTTGGAGTCCTTCCTTTTCAGCTTATGGTCGCTGTTGTTATATATGAAATTCTAAATCAAATAATATATGAGAGTCTTATCATGGAATGCTGTTTAAATAAAAATAAGCAAAAAATGGTTTGCATTGCTTGCACAGAAAGAACAAACCGATGACCTAGACAGAAGAGTAAACCACAATGAGTAATGCAAAAGTGGACTGCCTAATCTTTACTTCAGAGGGTGGCAGCTGAATTTCAATTTCAGGCTAGGCAGCAGGATGTCTAATTCATGAGGAGAAAATAACCCAAACATCCATTTTGTTGTTCCAGGATTAGAGAAATTACTCGGAATTCTAATTGCTTCACCTTTGACTGCAGTTTTCCACTGAAGTCTCTAAAATAGAGACTTTAGTACCCCAAAAGCCAGGTGTCAACAATGTGAATTAACCACCAAACTGTGAGAAAAGGTGGATCTTCACAACTTCCTAGAGCACCTACATGTAATTGGGATTTATTTTTCAAAGATCTCAGAGATTACAGTACCAGAAATGTATTTTACAGGGCTATTCATTTCAATGGAAACTCCCTTCAGTTTATCACCCTTAAGGATTTCTATTCCATGTTCATACTCCTGCATCTGTAAGCTACTCTTGGATAGTTAGCTTATGCCACTGTGAAAGCTCATATGCATTAATATTTATGTGTTGGAGCTTTTGATAGGCCTACAGATGCTGAGGGGAGTTTACTTTCATGAAAACAGACAAGATTATAATGAAGATGGAGAAGTCAAAGGGCACCAAGGATCTTGATTCCATGTAAGTCAGCTCCATCTAGGAGAAGAAAGCTACAGCAACCCCTCCTCAGTTTACTTAAAGGTTTGGATGTCCACATGTCCATTACCCAGATCCCAGATACACAGAAAATAAGCAAGTCTCTTTCACATCAAATTTTGCTCATATCCCCTTACTACCTCCCAAAGACATATGGAAGCAAAAATCATCACATCTATGTATTCTGTTACTTTACTAACATTTTTTAAACTCATTATGTCAGCTCTGCCCTAGATCCTAGGGATATAAAGACAAAACAAGAGAAAGACATTCATCCTGCCCTTGAATTTAGCTTCATAAAAAATTGTTAACCCATAAGGAGTGTCTTCAAATACGTGTCTAACACAGTAATGGATTCTATTTGAAATTGAAACTGCTTACTGATGAAGTTTTAGATATATGGTCTCCCACCTCTATTTCCCTGTCGAACTCTGCTCTGCCAACCAAAATTCTTAGTAAGATCAAATCATACTGCTGAAATAAATACAAACTCAAAGACTTATCTTTATTCACCTTGATCTTTTGGGCTGCTATCAAACAGATATGGCCATGTGATTCCAAGAGTGCAAAGACAGAGGAGTTCAGATACAGTATTATCAAATGTCAGTGATCTAAAATGTATTGAATTTTTCAAAATACAAAGACCCTTTCGCAAAAATTTCATTAAAAACATTTCATGCACACAATTTTAGAAAATTTAGGCAAACAATTAGAGATTTAAGAAGAAAAAACAAGTTAGAAAATCTCCAGGTCAAGAACACACAGGTGGCTCCGTCGGTTAAGCGGCTGCCTTCAGCTGAAGTCATGATCTCAGGGTCCTAGGATCCAGCCCCGCATGGGCTCCCTGATCAGCAGGGGAGTCTGCTTCTCCCTCTCCCTCTGCTCTTCCCCACCTCTTGTGCTGTCTCTCTCTCTCAAAGAAATGAACAAAATCTTAAAAAAAAAAAAAAACTCTCCAGGTCTAAAATACCTATTTGATGGACCTTTGACTTCCACATTCTCTGCACTCACTTGGGCCCCTGCCAACCCCAACCAAAGCTCTAGAAACCTGTGCTTTCCCTTCCATTGTCACTGCCACTGCCTTATATCTGGCCCTTACTGGTTTTTACTTGGAATATCCCCATGACTTCTTAATTAACTTCTCTGCACATGGTTTTAAGTTGGGGGCTGGTCACATAAATCATTTTCAAAACCATACTTTATGACAGATATGTAGACACAGAACTTTGAGAACACACTCTTAGGAAAGACCATAATCTTTGTTTTGATCTAAGAAACACAAGGAGGGTTTCCTGTTCCTGAAAGAACTGTGGTGTAAGAGTGGAAAGACAGCTAGCTACTCTTCCTCCAACATTTATAAAGTCTATTTCATCCAAGACATGGTCTTAATTCTTTACCCATTTAAGCCTCATAATATTTCCACATTTATATATGAGAACACTGAAGCAGAGAGATTAAGTAACTCGGCTGTGAACACACAGCCAGTAACTGGGAGACCGAGAACTCAAGCCCAGTATTCTGGTTCCACAGACCATGCTCTTAGTCATCATGACTCATTGGCATATATGTGTGTATGTGTGTGTGTGTGTACTTATATGTCTACGTGTACTGATTTGTCTACATAAGTATACTATATACACACACATAAATATATGTATACATATAGACTTAGACATATAAATACACAGTGCTTGGATCACTGTCAGGCTTATCAAAGAGAGTTAGTCAAACTCTACTGAAAAACTTAAACCAGAAGAGAAAAGGTGCTCAGATTCTAAAGGGAAAACTATGTAGATTGTCCCAAACAACGAAGAGAGGGCATGACGACAATACAGAATAGGCTCTGGTTGGCTTGCCTTTCTCCATTTCAACAAGGAGACATTTATCAAATGCAAACCTGACTGTGTCATTGCGCTGCCTCACTACTGGGAATTTGGGAACTTGGGGAACCCCACTGCAGTGTTTCTCAAACTTTTACAGGAAACATCTCTCCCTGATGGCTGGCAGATGAGAGCAACCACATTCTTACTAGGCACCTAGCTGAACCGGCAGCCACAACTCTTGAGTTTTCATAGACTGTGCGCCTCACCCTTACTATTCTGACAAGTTTGGCATTTATTCTACAATGTATCTGTTTTGTTGTAATGTAAAAATAATGTTTATAGCTACTTAAAACTGCAACTCTAGACCAAAAAAAAAAAAAGTACTCCTACCATGGTTTCTAGCACCACCTGGCCTATATGTGCATAATTTTGGAGTACCTCATATTGCACCTTCACACAGACAACAGCGCTATGGATCTAATCCAAGCTGGTTCACCAGCCCCTTCTCCCACCTCTCCAGCCAACACAATTATTTGCAACCATAGTAACAGTCAAATTTCAGCCTGTTTTCCAATCCCTGGTCTTTAATAATTAGATCCTTCTCATCTTGCGAAGATATACCCATCCTCCCAAACTCTACTTGGGTGTGATTTTACTGAAGTCTTTCCTCAATTCTCTGCCGCCCCGCAGTGTGTGGATACTTGGTAATACTTCCCTAGTTTATCACACTGTTTGCATTTGTTTCCGTGGCTGTCTCCCATACTAGACGGGGCTGTCCCCGGAGACAGATCCCTGCTTTAGTCCGTGTAACATCCCCAGTGCCAAGTACAGCCCTGCCATACTGGTAAATCTCTGGGCCATTGGAAACTGGCCTTATAATGAGTAACCCAATCCCTCAAGAGAAGGCAGGAGAGGTGACCATAAAATTTAAATTAAAAACAAATCGAAAGATCTGAGCACATCTCCAGTCTTGAATTTCTTTCCTAATACAATGCCAGGTTCCCCGTGAAAGGGATGTTGAGCCCAGTCGCCCAAAAGTCATGAGAGATCTGGCTTGGCGAAGGAGTCACTCACCAACTCGTGGAAGGCGGGTATCTGTTCTCCAGCGTTTTGGTCCAGGGCTTGTACCAGCTGATCTGCTCGGCTGCTTTGCCCCAGAACCGCTCGGGGTCGGCCACCGAGGCCGCGAAGTGGGTCTTGTACTCGCCGCCGCCACCACCGACCGACGACAGCGCTCGGCAGCCCCGGGCCCCGAGAGCGCCCCGCGGGCCGGGGGCCACGTACGCCCTGCGGGCCAGGCCGGCTCCCCGGGCCGGAGAGGACCCAGGCAGGGATCCCCCGAGTCCCCCGGCGCCGGTGACTTTGCGACACTGCAGCCAGGACGGCTTCATCGCCGCCGGCTGGGCCGCCTCCCCCTCGCAAGCTGTGCAGCTCGAGGTCCCAGAGTGCACTCCTCAGGCGACAGCCGGGGCGCTCCCGACTTCCAGAAGGTGGCGGGCAGCGGGCGGGAGGAGGAGGCAGCTCCCAACCGGAGCCCGGGGCCCTGGAGTTTGGAAGGCACACTAGGGCTGCCGGGAAAAGCCGACCTGGAGCGGCGGGAGAAGCAACAGGCTGGAGTGGGGGCTGTGGGGGGGGGGGGGGGGGGGCCGGGGCCACACCGGGAGAAATCCAGCCCCTGCGTGCGTCCCCAGCCGCGCGGCTCCCCCACGAGAAGCGCCCTGTTGCCGCAGAACGTCCTCCCTCCTCCGACACGCCAGTGGACCTCCGGGGAGGCCGACGCACCCATCTCGCTTTCAACAAACAAGTTTTCAAACAAACAGGTTGTGCGCAGTTTCTGTGGCTCCATTTGTGCGGAGCCAGCTGGTGGAGACGCATCGCCTCTGGCCTGCGGCGGAAACCAAAACCCCCGGGCTCTGCGGCAAGACCCCCGCAGTGTTCGTTTCCTTAGTTTGTTTTTTTAAACTCAGCTCAGTCCCTGGTTATTAAAAACACCAGCGGCTCCAGGGCAAGGAGTGCTCCAGGATTTCATGACAGCTGAGAGGAGTGGAGTAGGAGGTTGCGCAACTACTGACAGTAGGAGGAGTGGAGGAAGGTTGCGCAAAAGTGGGGAATAGTGATTGACCGGCTACTGGGGAAGACAACCCCGCGGGGATGAGGAGCTACCAGCGCTGCCCGGATTCCTCCCACAGATCTAGAGGTGGAAAGCGGAATGGACTTGTTGCATTTCGTCCCCTCCAATTTGCCTCTGGAGTTTCTGGGGCCCTTTTCTTGATGGGTGGGGTGGGGGAAGCCAAAAGGAGGAGCTAAATAAAGGTAAAGTGAATCAAACAAAAGACAAAGAGGAAGCTGGGGAAAATTAAAAGACAAAGGCAGTATAAATTACTATCTGGGCTTAACATTCTACAAGCTCCTTCACTGTTTTTTACACCCAAGTGAAATTCAGATGCAATCCTGTTTGCCTTAGCATTTGCGGTTTTAAATGTAAAGATGTGTATTCCCAAATCTGAGGTGAGAAATACTGGAATGCCCCTGACCCTAGGAAGGATTGTAAACTTGAGAAGCTGTAAAATCAGATTACTCTGCAGGAAAAGAATAATGTGGAGATAAAGGTTAAAAAACAACAACAGAGACAAATCTAATGCAAAACAAAGAAAATTTAAATAACCACTTTGAACTGAGAAACAAGGCACTAGACTTTTTCCTGACACCGGCAGCCTACTTTATTCCTTCCAACGGCTTCAGATCGAAGGACTTCCAGTAGCAAGAGACATTCACTACCTCTTGAACTCAGAGATAAAGCCATTTAACCTCCTAGCCCCCTGCTTTCCTCTGTCCAGTTGCTTAATGTTGCTTCCTGGTATTTAAGATTACTTGATTCCAAATTATCCCCTATTGTATTATAATGATGTCCACGTCAGTCATTTGTTTAACAAATATGTGAGTACCTACACTGCAAGCCAGATGTGGTTTGTTGGGGGATATTTGAAGGAGGGAAACAGACAGTTTCTTGGCACTTTGTATATTCGTGGTGCTATCTTTTCAAATAGTTAGTTCCTGTGATTTTCAAAAAAGTACAAAGAAGTGGAAGCTATAATCCGCCTGTTTACAAATGGAGCTTAGAGATAGGTTAACGCAGCTACCCAGCAAAACAGGATTCAGACTTTGTTAATACTCAGAGCTTGGCAGCCCCTATACCTTTAAATACCTGTGTGCCAATGATACTGATCACCATGCTTCAAGGTAGAGGGCTCACTCAGGGTCAGTTCACTCCACTCCTGTCCCTTACCCCAGCATACTCTACGAATAGTATCATTTTCTCTGTGTGCCATGACTTGAATAAGGTAGGGAATCTGACTCCGAAATCCATGGTTTTTGCACCAAGCTGATCATCTTCCTATTTAGAAAGGGACAGAGAGAGTAAGAAACAAGGAAGGAAAGAAGAAAGGAAGGGAGGAAGGAAGGAAGATTGATTTTAGACTCCCAGTAAAATATGACAAATTGAATTCCCACATCCATTCCTAGAAGCCTGCTGAAAGAGAATCAGAGTGACAGTGATAGTGGTGGCAAAAAGCCACAAGGACAAAGAGAATAGGAGAAAAGAAACCAAACGAGAGAATGGAAAGAAGATGGATTCATTGTTATATGACTTACAGGGTCACTTTAGGGTGGGGAGGGTCCTGAATTTAACTGCTTTTGGTCAAGTAAAGGGATTTCCTCTTCAGAAATCTGGAATGTGTCAGGATTTTGAGGCCCTGGTTTCCTCTGAAGGTTCAGAATGAAGGTTAAGGGCTTAAAAACACACATTAATTAAAAGATTGTGTGAGGGCGCCTGGGTGGCTCAGATGGTTACGTGTCTGCCTTCAGCTCAGGTCATGATCCCAGGGTCCTGGAATCGAGTCCCGCATCGGGCTCCCTGCTCCTTTGGGAGCCTGCTTCTCCCTTTGCTTCTCTCTCTCTCTCTCTCTCTCTCTCTCTCTCTCCCTCTGTCTCTCATGAATAAATAAATAAAATCTTTAAAAAAAAAAAGATTGTGTGAGACAAAGTTAGACCCCTGAATTGCTGGGTGAAACCATTTTCTCGGGACCTGGCAGTACACCGTCTTATTTTAAGTAATTGTACAAAATAGATCGTTAATGTTAAGTTCCAAATCAGATGTGAGTGAAGGCACAGTCCAGCAAAGGCAAGAAATAGAGTGGACAAGTAGAACAAGGGTGACCAATGAGACTAGAAATTTTTCCTGGAGCTCAGTACAGAAGTGCAAAATAATGTCAAATGCAGGCCGGAGCCTGAGGGTGCACCATTGGCCTTTAAATTAAGACACTCAAAGCCTGTTGACTGGCCACTGAACTTAACATTACCCAGAGTCTCAGTTTGAATACTAGTACTGCCACTTATTAGGTAGAAATTTGGAAAACTTATTAACTCTCCTACACTGTAATATCAGTTATCTATATTCTGAGGCTCATAATTCTTACCTCACACTATTGTTGTAAGGTTTAAATATGTACGCATTGATTAGCGTCAGGGCACTAGCAAAGCAAGCTAATTTTGGACAGCAACAAAGCCTATGAACAACTGACCAAGCCTAAAGGACAATCTCCAAAACCTCCAGCTTCATTGACATACCTGAAAGTTTAGAATCAGAAAATTTTGAAAAAATTATTTTCATTTAAATATGCATGTACATTCTATACTGCTTCAAAAAATAAAGCTGTGTTTTAAACTAATTTGGGGTCAGGATAATCGCAATCTTTTCAATGTTTGCCCCTCTAAAACTCTGGCTTTTTGATACAAAATATTTATTTTCTTGTGTGCCAATAAATTGTAGATATACTTTTTCTTTTTTTCATGTATTTTATTTTATTTTTTCGTCATAATAAGTGTACTCTTTAATCCCTATCCCCTACTTGCCCCATCCACTCACTGACCTCCCCTTTGGTAGCCATCAGTTTATTCTCTAGGGTCTGTTTCTTGATTTGTCTCTCTCTCTCTCTCTTTCTCTTTGCTCATTTGTTTTGTTTCTTAAATTCCATATATGAGTGAGATCATATGGTATTTGTCTTCTCTGACTTGCTTCACTCAGCAGTATTCTCTCTATCACTATCCATGTTGTTGCAAATGGAAAGGTTTCATTCCTTTTTTATGGCCGAACAATATTCCATTGTGTATATGTAACATATCTTCTTTACCCATTTATCTATAGATGGACACTTGGGCTGCTTCCATAGTTTGGCTATTATAAATAATATTATAATATTATAAATTATAATAATATAATGCTGCAATAATCATAGGGGTGCATATATCCCTTCAAATTAGTATTTTTGTATTCTTAGGGTAAACACCCACTAGTGTGATTAGGTAGTTCCATTTTTAATTTTTTGAGGAAACTCCCTACTGTTTTCCACACTGGCTGTACCAATTTGCATTCCCATTAACAGTGCAATAGGATTCTTTTTTCTCCACATCATCCCTAACACTTGTTGTTTTTGTGTTTTTATTTTAATCATTCTGACAGGTATGAGGTGAACATATCTCAACATAATAAAGGACTTATAAAAAACCCAAAACATCATACTCAATGGTGAAAAATTGAGAGCTTTACCCCTAGGGTCAGGAACAAAACAAGGATGTCCATTCTCATCACTTTTATTCTGTGTCTATTGAAGTGACAATATGGTTTTTATCCTTTCCCTTATTGATGTGACATATCACATTGATTGCTTTGCAAATATTAAACTACCTTGCATCCTGAGAATAAATCTCACATGACAGTGATGTATGATTCTTTTTAAAATATATTGTTGGATTAAGTTTGCTAATATTTTGTTGAGGCTTTTTCCATCTATATTCATGAGAAATATTGGCCTGTAGTTCTCTCTCTTTCTTTTTTTTTTTTTTTTGTGGTGTCTTATCTGGTTTTGGTATCAGAGTAATGCTGTTCTCATTGAATGAATTTGGCAGCTTTCCTTCTTCTTGTATTTTTTTGGAATAGTTAAGAAAAATGGGTATTAACTCTTCTTTAAATGTTTGGTGGAATTCACCTGTGAAGTCATCTGGTCCTGAACTTTTGTTTGTTGGGATTTTTTTTTTTTTATTACTGATTCAATTTCATTGCTGGTAATTGGTCTGCTCAAAGTTTCTATTTCCTTCTGCTTTAGTTTTGGTAGGTTATATGTTCCTAGGAATTCATTCAGCTCTTCCTAGTTGTCCAAATTGTTGGCATATAGGTTTTCATGGTATTCTGTTACAATTGTTTGTATTTTTGTGTGCTGGTTGTTATGTCTCCCCTTTTATTACTAATTTTGTTTATTTGGGTTCTTTCTCTCTCTCTTTCTCTCCCTTTTCAATCTTGCTAGAGGTTTACATAATTTTGTTGATCTTTTCAAAGAACCAGTTCCTGGTTTCACTGATCTGTTCTATTGCTTTTTAAATTTCTGCATCATTTATTTCTGCTCTAATCTTTATTATTTCCTTCCTTTTACTGGATTTGTGTTTCATCTGTTCTTTGTCTAGCTCCTTTACATGTAAGATTAGGTTGTTTATTTGAGATTTTTCTTGCTTCTTGAGATAGGCTTGCATTTCTATAAACTTCCTGCTTAGAGTCACTTTTGCTGCATCCCAAAGACTTTGGACCATTATGTTTTCATTTTCTTTCATTTTCAGACTGGACAGCAACATGCAAAAGAATGAAACCGGAATACATTTTTACACCTATAAGAAATATAAATTCAAAACAGATTAAAGACCTAAATGTGAGACCTGAAACCATACAAATTCTCGAATAGAACACAGACAGTACTCTCTTTGACATCAGCCATAGCAGCTTCTTTCTAGATGTCTCCTGAGGCAAGGAAAACAAAAGCAAAAACAAACTATTGGGGCTACATCAAAATAAAAAGTTTCTGCACAGCAAAAGAAACAATCAACAACACTAAAAGGCAACCCACAGAATGGGAGAAGATATTTGCAAATGACAAATCTGACAAAGGATTAGTGTCCAAAGTATATAAAGAGCTGATACAACTCAACACCCCAAAAACTGAATAATCCAATTTAAAAATGGACAGAAGACATGAGTAGACACTTCTCCAAAGAAGATATAAAATGGCCAAACAACACATGAAAAGATGCTCAACATTACTGATTATCAGGAAAATGTAAATCAAAACTACAATGAAATATCATCTCATACCTGCGAGAATGACTAGAATCAACACAAGAAGTGACTGGTGTTGGCAAGGATGTGGAGAAAGGGGAACCCTCTTGCACTGTTGGTAGAAATGCAGCCACTGTGGAAAACAGTGGTTCCTCAAAAAGTAAAAAATAGAACTACTTTATGATCCAGCAATTGCACTACTAGGTATTTACCCAAAGAATACAAAAAAATATCATTCAAAGAGATACATACCCCAATGTTATAACAACATTATCTACAATAGCCAAATTATGGAAACAGCCCAAGCATCCATCGATTGATCAATGGATAAAGAAGATGTGGTAAATATATACAATGGAATATTACTCAGCCATTAAAAAGAATGAAATCTTGCCATTTGCAACTACATGGATGGAGCTAGATAGTATTATGCTGAGTGAAATAAATCAGAGAAAAACAAATACCATATGATCTCACTCAGATGTGGAATTTAAGAAAGAAAATGAAAGAGCAAAGGGAAAAAAGAAAAAGGGAGAGAGGCAAACCAAGAAAGGGACTCTTAAATATAGAGAATTGATGGTTACCAGAGGGGAGGTGAGCAGGGAGATGGGCTAAATGTGTGATGGGGATTAAGGAGGGCACTTGTTGTGATAAGCACAGGGTGATGTATGGAAGTTGAATCACTATATTGTACACCTGAAACTAATATTACACTGTATGTTAATTGAGTGGAATTTAAATAAAAACTTAAAAGATTGCCTTCTCAGATAATGCAGTTGTGATGGAAAATTCAATACAAATCATTAATATTTAATTCAGATCACCAAAATCCTTGAGAGATCATTTTATTTCTTCTGTACAGACCATTTCTAAGAAATTACCCTGTTTCTGTTTCATATTCCACTACTAAAGCCACTCTATGGTACTCAAATATTTGTAATAAAACCTTGAATGTATTAGAAATGTAATACTGCCAGTGAATAAATGATAAAAAGGAAAAGAAATATCCTTTAAACTAATATTTTTTCATAAAGTGTAGTCAATTACTTAGCATTATTTTAGGCTGCCATTTTTTTTTTCTGTTTCTGTGAATGTGTTTGTGCAGGGGGTAGATGAAATTAAACTGGGAAATGAAACTTAAAGTCAGTTTACCACAACATGAGCTGTTCTTATGTAACGAGGAGGTGAGCAATAATTTTTTGGTTTCCACAATAACACAAGGATCTCAACTGAAGTACTCTTTTAAAATTAAAGGAAATATAGGAACAAATAAATGACTTACTTTAGGTAGATCATGAAATCAGGTGTCTCACATATTTATTGGAAGCAGTATAGATAAAAAAACTAAAAAGTATGAAATATGTGTGAGGTATGTGGGCACCCTTTTTCAACCATTATTCTGAATGCTGAAATGCTTCGATGACTCTTGTGGTACCTTTACATTTTATTTGTTGGTACAATTTTCTATCTGTTTTTAGAGCTGAACAAATAAATATTTATGGCTTGCTTAGGACATTTGTTTTAAAAGAGGTTTTTGTAAGTTTTATTAAGAGCTCCAGAGTACATTCAGATTTTCTAGTGAAGATGTTTTGTGTATAAAAAGTATTTCAATGGACATGTCTTTGTTATTTGCTTACACTTACATTTTTGTTCAATTCAGATGCTCCTATATCTTGATGCTAATATAAAATTCATTTCTTTATATCTATATACTTATAATATATGGATATAGAGTTTATAGTTTATAACATTATATTATTTATCCCCATTGAAATTTGCACCAGCTCAATAGAAACCAACTCATTGCATTTGAGAGAGCAAGAAAACTTATTTTTTTTTATTATTTTATTTTTTGTCCTTTTCTTGGATTGTTGTTTTCTAGCTAAAAACTTCAGATACTATTATTGGGCTCTCCTGGACATTTTAGCAGAATAGACTGGAGGAGTCTTCCTTGTATCTCTGCTTAAGAGCTATGACAACCCCGGGAGGCAGGACAAAGGTTTAGGTTGTTTGATAAATCATCACACCTGCAAAACTAACTGTAAATCTATGTGTGTATAAAATGGCTAATTTCTGCTTTCTTCTTCTTTAACATCTCTAAAGGCTATTTCTTCAACACTTTGCAGTGAGCTAATGGAATAGCATGCTAGCCCAACATCCTTTCTCCAGGCTCATTTTCCTCCTTTCACTCAGTGAATCAGCAAGTATTTACTGAGCGCCTCTCACCGTGCTCGGCAGGATTCCAGGAACACAAGGAATTATTTATAATGACCAATAATTCATTTCTGTTCTCAGGTAGCTCCCAGTCTAGCCCGAGGAAAACAAGTCCACAAATGCCATTCTAGTTTGTTACTCCCTTCAGAAGTAGGTGAAAAACAGCAGAGGAGGACTCAAGAAGGGAATGGGAAACTGCGTTCACAGCAAAAACAGTCCTCCTAAAACATAATTGAATTGTTTCACTCTCTTACCTTAAATCTGTGAATATCTCCCCACTGCCTATAGTGGAAAGTTCAAAGCCTTTAACACAGACCTGTGATTTTCATTTGGTATCTATACTGCTACCCGGAGGGCATTTGGAAGTGAGTAGTGTATTCTTATCTATTGGAGACTAATAAATTATCCCTTAACTTAGCAACTTAAAACAGCAAATGTTTATTATCTCATATGAGATTCTATGGATCAGGAATTGTGATGGCTTAGCTAGGTAGTTCTGGTTCTAATGGGGTGGTGGTCAGGTTGTTGGTCAGAACTCTGGTCATCTGAATGCGCAGGAGAACCTGGTCCATGCTCACTCATGTGGCTGTTGGCAGAAGGCTTCAGTTCATTGGGCTGTTTTGAGGGCATGGCTGGTGCCTTTCCCCAGATGAGTGGTTTAGGGGTGTGTATGTGTCTGTCTGTGTCTGCGTGTGTGTGCGCACACATGTATGAGAGAGAGAGAGAGAGAAAGATAGAGACAAAGAGAGACAGAGATAGACAGAGAGATACCAAGACAGACTCCACAATCCTTTATGACCCAATCTCAAGAAAGGCAATTTATCACCTCCGCTTTTACACTATTGGTCACACGGACAAACTCTGGTGCAAAGTGGGAAGAGACTACCCAAGGGTGTGAATAGCAAGGGTCTGGATGAGTGGGGACCATCTTGGAGGCCGGCTAGCAAAAATAAGGATACTTTTGGTTTGTCATAATGACTGGAGATGGCTATTAGCATGGGCAAAAACCAAGGATTTTAAAGTCTTGTACAAGAAAGAACTGTATCCACTCTCCAAACTGTCAACTGTGTTGCAAAATAGCTCTTCTACACTTTGCATACACTACCTTTTCTCTTATGAGCACACCTGGCCCTATCTGTACCTGGCTTCTGGCAATTCTCTGTAAAATACTATTTCTTCTGATCTATACAAATCTTCCTTCTGGCTACAGTGCCTTCTTCAGTTTGGCAACCTTTCAAACTCCCTCTTTAGCATTTAGTACAAACACCTTCATCTCCTGGATGCATTCCCTGATCACATTAAACAGATGAGCCCTTGCTTTGCTCTGCCCTGTTTTATATTTGTTATAGTACTTACACTGCTGTAATTACCTTTACCAACTCTTCTCCCCTAGAAGACTGTGACCCCAGTAGGAACATGTTGTATAATCTTAGCTTAATCTCAGTGTCCCCATACCTTACACTGTCCCTGCACAGAGCAAATACTTCTTATCACAAGTTTGTTGAATGGATGACCCAGTTAGTGATATGTTGTCTGGGTTTGTGTATGTATGTATACAAGGATGGTGCCACTTAAGAGAGAACTGCAGAACATAAAAGCTTGAGAACAACTGATGTGCTCTGTTTCAACCCAGATTCTGCTTTGTTCCATTGGTGTCTTACTGAATTACAAATTTACCTTCACATTTCATAATATATTTTTTAAATAAACATTTTGAATCATTGACAAAAGGATAACTGAAAGTTGTATTTTTGGAGATCATGTTTATTAATTTTAGGGGACATGACCTGATTCATACACTTATCTTTCAGAAATTGTTCATGTTAAAGAGTTTAGGATCCCATACAAATCAAGAAAGAATAAAATCCTGCCTCAGTGCATTTAATGATGTTTAACCATTGAACTCCAGGAGTTAATACAAGTTCTATGTTATAGCCACTAGAATTTATTAAACTGGAACTGCAATAATAGGATAAAAAGCTACTATACTAAAAGAGATATTACAAATAAGAAATGGGCTAAGTTACAGGCAACAGAAATCTGAAGCTATGAAAACTAATGCTTGCTATTCTACACAAATCAATGCAATATCCAAATGCGTTAACCTAAAGAGTAGCTTATTAAATGAAGCATCTGTGCTATCTTGGAATAATTTTAGGAGCCTCCTAGGGCTTGGAGCTTTACTTCTGGTGTTTGATCCCAGAATTATCTGTTTTTGCATACTTCTATTTATGAAAGATTCAGCTTGCCAGTCATGACGGTACCTTGACTGACTTCCACCGAATCTTCCAGATATTGAGTGGCTTCCAAACTCCTCTGATGCTCTTGGAAATATGACTAGTTCAAAGTATACTCATTCATTCAGGTAGCCTTTTTAGCAAAGAGCTATTACTTAATGTCAGCTCTATGTCAGGCATATACGAATAGTAGAGATCAAAAAGAAAGACACTTTGTGCTAGATCTCATGATGTTTACTTTCTAGTGGGCAGATATAGTAAATAATAATCTAGTACATAATAATACAATAAACAAATATTTTAGATAAGGATGTGGGCCATGGTGAAAATAAAACAAAGTAAAAGGAAGTGACTTCCCTTAGGAGGTGATAATTTAAACTAAGTCTTGAATTATAGGAAAAAATTGACACGTGAATATCTAGGGAAAGAGAACTTTAGATAGAGAGACAGAGGGACCAACAAGTGTAAGGTTTCCGTGGTTGGAACAAGCTTAGAATATATGGGAGTCAGAAAGTTAACAAGTGACGTTGGAGCATGTCAAAAGTTGAGAGATGCAGTATAAGAGATAGGAGGAGCTACATCATGAAGGACATTATAGACTATGGAAAGAAGCTTAGATTTTATTTTAAATTCAGTGGAGAGCCATAGGATGAACTTCACAAACAGAAGTGATATTTTGACCCTTCTATTCTGGTAACATAATCACTAGCTCCTGAATCTACATCTGTGACCAAAGGTCTTCAAAGCATCCAACAGTAGAGGTGGCTTGGGTTTGCTGATGGTGCACTGTCCCTTCTATTTACCATGTTTACATGTCATGGAGCTTCCAAGTCCCACCTTGACTCCTGTTTAGGAAGTCCTTTCTCTTAAACTAGTTTTACCAGTTGGTTAGACAGGCACTTAATTCTTCAGTCATTCTCAGCCTTTTTAACTCCCTTGTCAGGTCCATATTAGAGAGCTATAAGGAAACTTCCCCCACTTCTCCCCCACCAAAACAAGCAAACAAACCCAAAAAACTTTAACATCTCAAACCGCATTCTGGGCTCTTAATCCTAAGAATAGTTAAGTGGATTAGGCCCTTAAAAAACAACACAATTTTAACACAGCCAAATAATGCCAAATATTCCTTACTTATTCAGTGTCATAACTAGTCATTGTTTTACAAACTAGAGAACATTCAATGGCTATTCTAGACACAGGACATTCAAACTGCTAAAGAAAATGTTTTTCATTGTTGTTTTTGTTTACTTGTTTTGAGAGAGAGTGTGGGAGGGTGCGGGGGGGGGGGGGGGGGAAGGGGGGGGGAGGGTAGAGGGAGAAGGAAAGAGAGAATCTCAAGCAGGCTCCATGCCCAGAGTGGAGCCCGATGCAGGGCTTGATCTCACAACCCTGAGATCATGATCTGAACTAAAATCAAGAGTTGGACGCTTAACCAAGCCACCCAGGTGACCCAAGGAAATTCTTAACCTATTAATCTTAGATAAAACAGCTGTTACAAAATAAGTCAATCAGAGAAAGACATGTATCATATGATCTCACTGATACGAAGAATTCTTAATGTCAGGAAACAAACTGAGGGTTGCTGGAGTGGTGGGGGGTGGGAGGGATGGGGTGGCTGGGTGACAGACATGGGGGAAGGTATGTGCTGTGGTGAGCACTGTGAATTGTGTAAGACTGATGAATCACAAACTTGTACCTCTGAAACAAATAATACATTATATGTTAAAAAAAAGAAGAAGAAGAAGAAGAAGAAGGTAGTAGGAAGGGAAAAATGGAGGGGGAGTAATCGGAGGGGGAGACGAACCATGAGAGACTATGAACTCCGAGAAACAAACTGAGGGTTCTAGGGGAGGGCGTTGGGGGGATGGGTTAGCCTGGTGATGGGTATTAAAGAGGGCACATACTGCATGGAACACTGGGTGTTATATGCAAACAATGAATCATGGAACACTACATCAAAAACTAATAATGTAATGTATGGTGACTAACATAACATAATAAAATAAAATTAAAAAAAGAGCTGTTACTTTAAGATATTTCTTACCCATTTCCTCAAAAACTGTCCTCAATATTATCAAGACCATGCTTTTTTTAATGTAAGTTTTCTGTGATGGAAAAACATTATAAACAAAAGAGCCACTTTGTGTAAACCAGTATAGCAGAGGGGCAGCTGGGTGGCTCAGTTGGTTAAACATCTGCCTTCTGCTCTCTTCATGATTCCAGAGGCCCCCCATGAAAGAGGCCCACGTTGGGCTCTCTGCTGAGCAGGGAGTCTGCTTCTCCCTCTGCCCTTCACCCCACTCACGCTCTCTCTCTCTCACTCTCTGTCTCTCTTTCTCAAATACATAAATAAAATCTTAAAAAAAAAAGTCTTTAAAAAAAGCAAGTATATCAGAAGTTCAGTTATGTGGGTGCCCCTTTTATGTTTTTTTTTAAAGATTTTATTTATTTATTTGACAGAGAGATAGTGAGAGCAGGAACACAAGCAAGGGGAGTGGGAAAGGGAGAAGCAGGCTTCCCGCTGAGCAGGGAGCCCTATGCGGGGCTCGATCCCAAGACCCTGGGATCATGACCTGAGCCGAAGGCAGACGCTTAACGACTGAGCCACCCAGGGGCCCCACGGATACCCCCTAAACTTTGTCTTCCTGGGATTAGATGCTTTAGGAACTAAACTAAATCTTTACTTCTACCTTTGAGCAATACTATTTAAATAACTCTTAGACCACAATCAATATTTGAATTAAAATTTTAGATTGAAAATCACAAAGTTTCCTTAAACATGAGCACTTATGCTTTCAAGATTAGATAAGCAATAATAGAAAAGTGACCAACTTGGGCCTCTGCATACTTCTTTATTATCTACCATATGTGTAATGCCCATTGACTGTGCTACATAAAGCAGCTACTTGTAACAACACTCTCTAAGACTCCATAAAGGGAAGATAAATTTGAGCCTCAACACTGTAAATGAATATGTAGTAATTAAAAAGTATAAGCTGTTAAAATTATGTTGCAATTAAGATATGTAACAAAATTCTTAAATTTCTATGAAAGTCAAAACAATTATGTACAACAAAACAAAGACTTCTACAGTAAAAAATAAATACAAACTAAGGATTTGGTTATGTTGTATGTAATTGAACAATAATCAAGTTTTATTTGTTGTCATAACCTTAAAGTTGACTTGTTTCTCACAAATATTATTAGAAAATAACATTGAACCATAGTATAAGTATAAATTAATTCAAAATAGAGAATGATGTGAATATTTGACTGAACTGTCACAATTTCACCTTTGGTAATTTGATCAAAATTGTGTGCAAGGTCTAAATCCAGGGGACTTGGGTTTTGTAGGCAATACTCTTCCTCAATCTTTCAAAAATAAACTATTTTTTATTTAAATTCAAATTAGTTAACATAGAGTATATTACTAGTTTCAGGGGTAGAATTTAGTGATACATCAGTTGCATAAAGCACCCAGTGCTCATGACATCAAATGCCCTCCTTAATGTCCATCACCCAGTTACTCCATCTGCCCACCCACCACACCTCCAGCAACCCCTAGTTTGTTCCCTATAGTTAAGAGTCTCTTATGGTTTGCCTCCCTCTCTCTTTTTATCTTATCTTATTTTCCTTCCCTTTCCCTATGTTCATCTGTTTTGTTTCTTAAATTCCACATATGAGTGAAATCATATAGTATTTGTCTTTCTCTGACTGACTTATTTTGCTTAGTATAATACCCTAAACTTAATCAGCTTAGGTTAGAAAAGCGACAGTCAGTAAGCTTGCAAAGGAAAGACTCAACCTACTTCAAATTTCTCTTTGGAGATAGAACATAGGTTTTAAAAAAAATAACATTAAAAAATAACAATGATTCAATTGTCAGGCAATCAAAACAGATTTAGTAAGAACTAAAGAGCACAACTACTTAAATACTACCTTGAACTTATCTGTAACCCCTCCCTTTATTAAACAAAAACAAAACCAAAAAAACCCAAGTGGGCTTTTATCCATTCTACAGAGGTAAATGAATAAAATCTGAGATGTACAATTTGAAGATATATCATTCAAAATACATGTGGAAACACTGATAATAAACATGTGTAGCTAACATTTATCCAAAGGAAAGAAAAATGGAGAAAAGGAACTTAAGAACCATAAAAATTGTGTGATTTTTTTCTTTCCCACTCACCTCAATAACCTTTGATGTGGGCCAAACAAGCTGTAAATTCCAGGCCATCAAAAATATACAAAGGAGTAATTATTATAGGAAGAACCAGAGAGAAATTATTATGATAGAGGTTAAGAGCTGAGACTCTTGAGACAGACAGTCTTTGATTTCAGTCTGTGCTGTACGATTTGAGGCAAGTCTCTTATTTCAAAACTGAGTTGCCTCCTGTGTAAAATGAGAATAGTACTAGGAAATGTAAGTGAGGTAATGCATATGAAGTACTTGGAACAATGCTTAATTTATTGTTGACACTAAACAATGGTTATTTTCATTCATGCATTCAACATGTATTTATTAGGTACCAGGTATATGCAAGGCATTCTGCTGGGTAATAGGAATATAACAGGAGCAAGATTCTAATTATAGAACTTAATAAGAAGGAGAGAAGATTAATTATCCATTATAAGAAAGTGCTGTGGGAGTATAGGAGCACATAATCATTCTTGAAGAGAGTGGGGCAAGAGGTAAACCAGAGAAGGTTGCTTGGAGGAGATGATTTTTAAGCTTAGCAAAACAGGAATAGACAGGGGTTGAACAAGAAAAGAGGTAAAAAAGTGTTCAAGACAGAAGAAACAGTGTATGCAAATAGCTTTATTTATTTTTTTTCAGAGATTCAGATGGATGTACTACACTTTTCTCCTCCTAATCTCTAGTTATTTTCACTTACTGGGACCTCTGTCTAGAATACTTTTCTGCCTCTTTGCATGCTCCCTGCCCTATGACACCTCACCCATACACAGTGGTTACTAATGATTAAGTAAAGGTGTTGTCTGGACTTATAAGGTTATATTAGTACATTTTAAGCCGCATAAGGTAATATGAAATTTATCTTCAGGGCCACACAAGGTCACTGAAGTTTGAAACGTGTGTGTGTGTGTGTGTGTGTGTGCATAAGTGTGTGACCATGCTATTTCCTGGAGGTTAATATTCTTCATTGTACTTTACTTAGCATCAACTTACCTTGAGAAAAGGAGAAATGGATCTTCCTGGATGCTGGAAAAAAAGACCCACAGATGGAATGGTCCAGAAGCTGAACATTATAACATTAAGTTTTATATAGCCCCATAGTGTGAAAACAGTATCTGTTCTGATACTAAACTGGTATGTGCAACAAGAAGAGAAACTGAACCCAGCAGAGTATAAAGGTATAAATGTTCAGAATATGCAGCCCCAAAGATATAGTGACAGCTGAGGTGACAAGGGAAGCATGACCAGATACTGGGAAAACTCACAAGAGGCCTTTATGCCAGATTATGATGCAAGAAATGGACCATGTGGGCCAGAGACAGAAGAGAAATTGGGAAAATAATTTGATTTGCTTATTGCACTCCAAATAAACTCTAAATTCCTCAACTTAACTTAGAAGACCCTCCAATATTTATCCTCCCTTTACCTTCCTTTCCTCATCTCTTACCACATCCCCAAGTTGCCCCTGGACTTTCAGTTTCTTTATACCTGTTTCTTACCCCCCCTCTGCTTATACACGTGATTTCATTTTAGTTGATCATTCTGTTCTTATTCACTTGCTTAATTTCTCCCCAGCCTTCAGATCTGTTCTTGTATGTCCTTTCTTCCAGAAAGCCTTTCTAAGTACAGTAGCTGCCTCTACTTATGTTATTCCTCTGTCAGAGCATCTCCTATACTTCACAGAAAGCCCCAGTAAACAATAACTTGTGAGGGTAAGGAGCTAACATACAGAATCATGGAATCTATGATAGCACTATTACATAGTGGGTGTTTAATAAGTGTTTGTTGGAGACTGTATCTGACTTGCCAATTGACTTAATGAATGGATAAATGAATAAGACAAAAAAAATCAAAACAAAAAGCACCATAAAAGAAAGAAGGGAGGGCAGGGCACAGTTTTGATGCTTTACCCATAATGTTTATAGTTTACTGCTTGGGGCACCTGGGTGGCTCAGTTGGTTAAGTGACTTCAGCTCAGGTCATGATCTCAGGGTCCTGGAATCTAGCCCCACGCCTGGCTCCCTGCTGAGCAGAGAGTCTGCTTCTCCCTCTACTTCTGCCTCTTCCCTCTGCCTCTTCCCCCTGCATCAGGCTCCCCGCCCAATGGGAAGTCGACTTGTCCCTCTCTCTCTGACCCTCCACCTGCTCCCCGCTGCCGCTCATGCTCTCTTTCTTTCTCTCAAATAAATAAAATCTTTTTAAAAAGTTTACTGCTCATATCTCTTTCTGCTACTTCATTATTAGTGGATAGAAATGCAAAGGATTTCTGTATATGGATTTTGTATCCCGTCACCTTACTGAATTCATTTATCAGTTCTAATAGATTTCTGATGGAGTCTTTTGGGTTTTCTATGTAGAGTATCATGTCATCTGCACACAGTGAGAGTTTTACTTCCTTACCTATTTGGATGCTTTTTATTTTTTTGTTGTCTGATTGCTGTGGCTAGAACTTCCAGTACTATGTTGAAAAAAAGTGGTGAAAGTGGATATCTTTCTTATTCCTGACTACAAAGGAAAAGCTCTCAGTTTTTCACCATTGAGTATGATATTGGCTGTAGGTTTTTCATATTTATGGTTTTTATTATGTTGAAGTATGTTTCCTCTAAACCTACTTCATTAAAGGTTTTTATCATGAATGGATGGTGTACTTTATCGAATGTTTTTTCTGCATCTATTGAAATGATCATATGGTTTTTACCTTTTCTCTTGTTGATATGATATATCACATTGATTGATATGTGAATATTCAACCACCCTTGCATCCCAGAAATAATTCTCACTTGATTGTGGTGAATGTTTGTATTGTTGGATTTGATTTGCTATTATTTTGTTGAGGATTTTTGCATCTGTGTTCATCAGAGATATTGGCCTGTACTCTTTTTTTGTAGTATCTTGATCTGGTTTTGGCATCAGGGTAATGCAGGCCTTATAGAATGAATTTGGAAGTTTTCCTTTCTCTTCTATCTTTTGGAATAATTTGAGAAGAGTAGGTATTAACTCCTCTTTAAATGTTAGGTAGAATTCACCTGTAAATCCATCTGGTCCTGGACTTTTATTTGTTGGGAATTTTATTTATTACTGAATACAATTTCATTGCTGGTAATCAGTCTGTTCAAGTTTTCTATTTCTTCTAGGTTCAGTTTTGGTAAGTTAGGTTTCTAGGAATTTATTCGTTTCTTCTGGGGGTCCAATTCGTTGGCATATAATTTTTCATAATATTCTCTTATAATCCTTTGTATTTCTATGGTGGTGGTTGTTATTTCTCCTTTTTCATTTCAGATTTTGTGTACTTGAGCTCTCTGTCTTTTAAATTTAAATCTCAAATGTCTTTAATGCTGCAGCAATTAAAATAAATTAAAAGTGACACCTGCCCCCAATCTTGAGTAATGAGAATTTTGAGGGAATAAGAAACTTAAAGTTCTTGATATGAGTGTTTTGAACATACAAAGCAATAGACCAGACTTCAACATCTAGTAAATAAATAGACTAGAAGCCTGAAGAATATTTATAAGTCAGATACCTTTGAAAACACTAAGATATAAAGCCAAGTTTGGGTAATGTTCCTTTCTTGTTAGATCTTGTCATCATAAAATTTATACCTTATCACCCCTAAGTGTAGTAATTTGTTTGCAAGAAGATCTTATATGAGATTTTAGTTTTATGATCATTATTTTTATTACTAACCTCAAGATGCTTGTTGCTTGTTTACTTGGGTGTTATGGAAAACTGTACTTAATCTTTGTAGATTTTGTTTTAGTCAATTGGATTTAAAAGCACTCAAATTTAACCTGCTGGCAATTATTTAATTGCTCTTGTTATAATTAACTCAATCTCTTTACAATAGAATTAAGTCAATATGTATAAAAGATTTTTCAGAGTCTCATGAAATTAGGAATCAATGAATTAATCTCCATTATGATTAAATAAAATAGTTTGTGAATGTAACAGAAACATTTGTAAAAAGTAATATCATTACTATATCAGTAAGAGTCTGTTAGTTTTTAAGCAAGCCTCCTGAACTTCTATAGAAGATTGGCAAAGCCCAGTTGGTTGATACCAATATCTATGTTCACTTCTCCTTTGGCACGCTGCTAGGCTACATTCTAGCCTTATGAGGTGGGGCCAAGAGTCCAGGTTCTGAGCCTAATGTGGGCCTGAATGATGTGTGTTCTCCAAGCCTGGTCCCTAAACCTTTGAACAAGATCTTTTTTTTATACCTCTCTGCTATCCAGCTGCAGAAAATCCTTTGGAAGTCCCCAAGACCTTAGAATATGGCGGAGATAAATGACAGGAGCCTAGGTCCCTGAGAAACCATAAAAGGTAGAGTCTACCACTTCCTGACTTAGATGCGATATGAATGAGGAATGAATCTCTACTGTGGTAAACCATCAGGATTTAAGGATAGTTTGTTACAGTGGCTAGTCTGATCTGAATAATACAAAGGATATGAAGAAAATTCTAAACTCATCTCGTGCTTTCCTCTCTTAAATACCACCGAACATGCTCAACCTTGCTATATATTAAATTATCATTAATTTGTACAAACTGGTCTAAATGAAGATAACATTGATCTGGATATTGCCAGGAAATCTATTTATCAATTGTTTCCTGCATTTTTACAATAAAAAATGTGCATCTAAGTTAGAAGTATATAGTACTTAACCATAGAGCCAAAATATTCTCCCTTTGCCCACCAAACACTAAAATGCCTTTGTTAACACTTAGTAATATTTTCTTCCCCCACATGCTCCATATTTTCTGCTAAGATCTTTCTACTGGACAATTTCATCAGTAGAAAAAGAGTAATTTGGGCTTATAGGGAGTCTGATTTAATGAAAATCCATATTACCAGTTAAAACGCATTTTATCAAATCATATCATGAAATACTCATTCAAATTAGAGTTAATTCTCATCTTATTTCATCTTATAAAGTGAATATACTTCCTGCTTTCTACTTAAAAAAACAAAATTGTATGCTAGCTAGCAGACATTAATTGTTAGCAATATGAAGTTTCTCATTCTTCAAATGCATAGGAAAAGTTTGATCATGATGGCTAACAAAAGTAGCACAGTTATTTCTGAAGTACTATACATTGTTTTTATTTAATTATACCCAGAATCCAAATCAGAACAATAAGGAGTCTCTGTTATTCTGAAATAACATTTTTGGCTGACTGATTTTATGGGTGAATGCAATGTTCCCCTTAATTAATTCAACATGAAAGGAATTGAGCATTTTATTTCTCATTTTACCTATAAGAAAATTGAGATCCAGAGCAGGAAGTTAACTTGCTTAAGGATCTACAGCTAATAAATGGGAGACTTGCTGCATTTGACCCTAATGAGATTGGCTCTGATAGCCTGACCTCTTAATGACTAAATCCATTAACCAGAATTTTTCAGACTTGAGAACCTACAGGTTGTTGAGAATGTATCTGTGGATTACTAAGGGTCCATAGACTCTAGATGGAGAAGTATAAAAATTAACTACTAAGCATAGTCTTATTATGTTATATCTTGGTCTAATAGAACCATAAACAAAAATTTACATAGAAATTACAAAGCTGTCAGATGATGTAAGCCATGTGTATACATGTATGCATATCTGTCTACCTGCCCATTTGTTCATCCAGTTATTGAAGGGTCTGGACTTGGTTGTATACAAATAGAGACTTTAGTTTTCTCTAATTACTGCCTTTGCAGTGCTCTTGAAACAGTCTTTAAATCTAGGTCTGCAAACAGCTGTAACCCAAAGCCTTTAAAAGCAATAAAGGAGCAAGGATAGTTGAAAGAGTATCAATTTCCACATATTCAATTTCTTTTCTTTTCTTTTCTTTTTTTTTATTTGACACAGAGAGAGAGAGAACAAGGGAGTGAGCACAAGCAGGGGGAGCAGGAGAAGCAGACTCCCCTCTGAGCAGGGAGGACCCTAGGACGCTGGGATCATGACCTAAGCCGAAGGCAACCCTTAACCACCTGAGCCACCCAGGCGCCCCCATGTACTCAGTTTCTTATGTGTTCTTTCCTAAGACTGATCTAGTTTTGAGTGATCTGTGGAAGAGACTTAAGGGCACTTTCCCCCTCTCCATCTCCCTTTCCTGTCTTTTCTGTCCGGCTTCACAGAAAGAAGGCACACACCTCAAAAATCTCTCTGGACATCAAAGTGACTTCAAAATATTGGTGTAAGAAAATATATCAGTGTCAACAGATAACCAAGGAAATAGAAACCACCTTAGGACTTGTGCCTTTCCTGGTCTTAGAAATATTTCTGTTGAGGTTGAAAAATTGTCCCTTAGAATGGATTGGTACTGCTAATTGTTGTTTAAAGACCTCACCTCTTCCATCTTCTCACTATTGTCAAAGAATGCATCAATTTGAGGGTGTTCCACAAAAGCAAAGCAAATAACATATAGGCAAGAAATAATTAGGGGCGGCTGGGTGGCTCAGTCGTTAAGCGTCTGCCTTCGGCTCAGGTCATGATTCTGGGGTCCTGGGATCGAGCCTCCCCTCCAACTCCCTGCTCCATGGGAAGGCTGCTTCTCCCTCTCCCACTCCCCCTGCTTGTGTTCCCTCTCCCTCTGTCTTTCTCTGTCAAACACCTAAATAAAACCTTTAAAAGAAAGAAATTTTAAATATTGAAAACAACTCTTTTCATGTATTTAAATATAAGCAGTTCTGGGGCTCCTGGGTGGCTCAGTGGTTAAGCATCTGCCTTCGGCTCAGATCATGATTCTGGGGTCCTGGGATCTAGCCTCTCCTCCAGCTCCCTGCTCAATGGGAAGTCCGCTTCTTCCTCTCACATTCCCTCTGCTCCTCCTCCCTACTCGGTGCTCTCTCTCTCTCTCTCTCTCTCTTGCTCTTTCTCTCTCAATAAATAAATAAATCTTAAGAAAAAATAAATATAAGTTCTTTTCAGCTCTTTGCAACTTTGGGACATGTTACTAGTGAAAAGAAAAACTTTGAAGAGTTGAAGCAGTATAGGTTAATGAAGTAGATCCTTTCAATATAATTGGAATATTTTTTGAGACCACCAAAATTTTCAAGATACATTGGGTAAAACCCACGGATAAAATTTTTATGATTTCTTCCAGATTTGGCATGTATTATTCAACAAAGGAGTTAAAACCTGTTTTATCAAGTCATATCATGAAATACTTATTTTAATTATTCAATTCTCCTCTTATTTCATCTTATAAAATGACTATACTTTGTACTTTTATTAACAAAAAAATAAAAATATATGCTAGCTCCTAGACTGGTTAGTTTGGGGCAAGAGAAGTTTCTCTTTATTTAGATACATGGAAAGTTTGATCATGTTGGCTAGTAAAATTGATGAGTTCGTTCTGATTTCATATAGAATAATTTAATTATTCCCAGTGACCAAGTAACAGAGTCTGATACGTAAATGTACACATATTTAACAAGGAAATATTTCTGGATCTGTGATTTATGATCTAGGCTATGTATTACATGCATCTTTAAAAAATAAGTAATAAGAAATAACATATTGGTTTACATTTTTTAATAAATTATTATAAAATTATATGAGTTAATCTTGTCTTGATTGAGAGAACTCTATTTTACAAGACATATTCTATATTTTATTTCTCAGTGTTTTTTATAATACTTTTGAAAATGAGTATTAAAATGCTTTCTTGAATAGAAAAATGAAGTTAGACTTTCCTTATCAGAAAGTATATTTTTCTGCTTTCCAAGTTTTATTATAAAGAGGTATTGATATATCTAGAAATGTCTCTTCTTCATTTAAGGATATGTGTAATTGTAGTTAAACTGCAACATAATGATTTACCCAACTGTTAGTGTATCAGCTCAAGTGCAACAATTTGCTTGACACATAGTAATATTATGTTTGCAATTAAGCATTATTGACTCATTAAATAAATGCAATGATAACCATTTTATTAAAAAGTATTGTTTGGGGATGAAGAGTCAGGATCAGTAGCTATGCTTTAAGCCAACATACTGTATTTTGCTAAAATTTTTATTACCTAAAGTTAGATTTAGAGTACACTGTCTGATCTGTAGTACACCTCAATCCATGTTATATCACACCAAGGGTCTTTGGTATGTGCTGAATGACTACTAACAGTCAAGAGAGGGTGTAATTTAATGAAACAAACAAGGATAGGATAGGCTGCCATTCCAAAAGATCACAGATAGCTAATTTAGGGATAACTTTGTTCTTTTCTGCTGATGAAGAGCACCACTTGGGGTTGGCTTCACTGTTTATTAGATTCTGTGTTCCCTTTTTCCTGATTTACTTTCACTTTTGCAAGAACACAGTCTCAAGTCCCTTCTTAACAAAGGGGTCATCAGAAGTAACTTCTGCATCCACAAATACTTTAAATGGCTTTAGTTGGGCCTTATGCTTGATGAGATATTTTGGTTGTTAATTAAATTCTGGCTAGCAACTCATTTTCCAACAGAATTTTGAAGATGGTACTTCATTAGATTCTAGCATCCAGGGATGGCTGGGTGGCTCAGTCGGTTAAGCAGCTGCCTTTGGCCCGGGTCATGATCCCAGGGTCCTGGGATCAAGTCCCACATCAGGCTCCTTGCTCAGCAGGGAGCCTGCTTCTCCCTCTCTCTCCCTCTGCTTGTGCTCTCTCTGTCAAATAAATAAAATCTTTAAAAAAAAAAAGATTCTAGCATCCATGTTACTGATAACATTTTGAGGTTGGTATAATTCTTATTCTTTTGTAAGAAGACCTGTTTTTCTGCCTGAAAATCTTTTATGATCTTCTCTTCATCCCTGGCATACTGAAATATTCAAAGTGCCTCACTGTGGGTTTTGGGTATTTCCCCCCAATTTATTATACTAGGTGTTTGGTGGGTTCTTTCAATCCTAAAATTCCTGGCTCTTCAGCTCTGGAAATTCTCTTCTGTAATTTCTTTAGAATTTCCCCTTTATCACCTTTGTTGTTTTTCTGAAAGTTATATCTGATGTTAGACCCTTATCAGAAAGAGTTTTTTTTTAAGATTTTATTTTTAAGAAATCTCTACCTCAGTGGTGGGGCTCAGACTTACAACCCTGAGATCAAGAGTCATATGCTGTACTGACTGAGTCAGCCAGGCACTCCAGAAAGTATTTTTGATAATGGTTTTTTGGCTTGGCAATGAGAAATGGTTTAACCAATTAAACTGCATAGCAACCAAATTTAGCTAAATCTGCACGCTCGAGAGTTTTTATACAGTTTGTTTAAAGCACATGGCAAGAGAAAAACATATTATAAAAATATTATATTGGCAAATATGTATTAAAATTTAGAGTAATTTATTTGTCAAACCTTTCTGAGTAGATTGAGGGGAGTTTTAATTTCGTGGATAAGAGAACAAACCAAAGCAAGATGACCTGAATTGAAATCCTGGCTTCACCACTTTCTAGCCAGGAGATATTAGGCAAGTGACTTCATCCATCCATGCTTCAATTTTCATCTTTAAAATGAGGTATCAGCAGGACCTATCCATAAGGTTGTGATAAGGGTTGAATTGTTAATAGGTTAAGCTGTATGAAATTTCTGTGTCCAACCAATTTTGACTGATAATTTCAGTTTCACATGGTTCAGCCCAATATGAAAAGTTTTTAGAACAAACAGTGCCTGACACATGGTGAAGACTATACAGTGTAAGTCTGAGCTATGAGTCAGTTAAATTAGATGCCATTAGAGTAACAGCTACAGATAACAGTTGTTTGGTCAGTTTTGGTAAAGCCATTTCAGAATACTTCCCAGAAGTGGAGAAAGTAAATGACTTTCACCTCTAGGTAACCAATCTTTTTGCAAGTCAGGGTTTTTCAAATTGTTTGCTTTTGACAAAATTGAAGGAGGACCTAAATGAGCTGAGTAAATAGATTATTAACAATTATTTTTGGTGATAGATGACTGTGCTATTTTTACTTATAACATAGAATTCAAATAATTGAGTGATGTTTATATTAAAAAATATTGACATTTCTATTGACATATTTACGAAAGCATATTTTTTGTTCTATACAACAATAAAAAATAGAAATGGAATTGATCCTAAATTTGTTGCATCTAACATTAAGTGATGTTAATCTTTGCATATATTAACTAATATTTTAAAATTTAAATTTAAAAATAATCTAATCTCATTAAGAGATTCATTTCTAATTATTTTATATTTCTAATAAAATTTTACCTTTAGTTAATTGGGATGACATTTATAGAATATATTGTTTTGAAGAATTGCACATCATATTAAAATAACTTGATCCATAAAAATTACATATTAAATCTATAGGAAATTTTTAACAAATTAAGAAATTCAACTTAATTTATATTCCTAATCTAATTCTCTTACTTCTGAACAGATAGGCATAAATCAACAACTATGCTGCATAAGAGAATGTTCAACTGAAGAATGAGAAACCAGTGTGGACTTCTAATTTCTGGGAGTGGCACTTCTTTTTTTTTTTTAAGATTTATTTATTGAAAAAGAGAGAGAGAGATTGAGCACATGAGCAGGATGGAGGGGCAGAGGGAGATGGAGAGAGAAAATCTCAAGCAGACTCCATGCTGAGCACAGAGCCTGACCAGCGGCTCGCAGGACCCTGAGATCACGACCTGAACAGAAATCCCGAGTTGGACCCTTAACAGACGGAGCCACCCAGGCGTCCCATGGGAGTGGCACTTCTTAAACCTTTCTCTCTTGGATTTGGTGAACACCATTTCTCCACTGTTAAGGCAAAGAAGTGAAAACCCTAGATTAATAATTTACAATTTGGATAATGTTCAGCTCTCCCCATTCCCTGAGGTTCTGCTTAGATAAACAAGGTTGGGATGGAGACTAGGGCAATGATAAGTAACAGCTATCTGTAATCAGCTCTCAGAGAAATCATGGCCTCTTAATTATTTTTAGCATTTTTTAGAATGTAGGAAATTGATGCGTCTTTTTTTCTCAGTCTTGGGTTTTTAGTTGTTGAACTTAAGTCCAACAATAAGGAAATTGCCACTCAGCTCACAAACAGAATGAAGCACAGATTTTTAAAATTGTATAGTGAAGTTATTGTGAAAACCCTAGAATGCATCCTCGGGTACAGGGAGCCATGACACCCAACTTGAAGTTCTATAAGAAGTATGCTTTCCAGGTTTTAGACAAGTGCCATCTAAAGCCGAGACAACCTGTGAACTGGAGATTCCATCAGAACCACAGAATGCCTATACTACTATTTATAAGACAAATTTCATGGAGATGCATTTAAAAAAATCAAAATAGATAAGCCCACTATAAGTTATCTGTCATTTTATCTAAAGATTTCTGGAAAAGTATGAAATAAAATTGAGATTATTACAATCAGCATTGTAGGGTAAAATTAAGAACAACTTTCAGTATTTTAGTATTAATCAATTCTTTAAAACTTTATTACAGAATAAATGTACCAAAACTGGAAGAGAAGAAAAAAAACACACAATGAAAAATATAATAATTGTCCTGATGAAATTATATATAAGCAAGTCAGCAATCTGGATGAAAAGACTATTTTGCAGTACCCAGATATTTTCTAAAAATGATTATCTAACAACATTGCTTCTTTTGTTTGTTTTCAGCCATCATTCTCTAGTTTATCACTGACCTAATCAAGTCAACATCACTGGGGGCTGGGAATAGATTCCAAGTACATGAAAACAAAGGGATTAGAAACACATCTCCGTCCTCTATAATGTAGAGATAACAGAGACAAAGTATCAATACATTCAGCCCAGGAAATACTAGTAAGAACAAAATCACAGAGAACAGTTTGGGAATATATAAAGAAACATGGAAAGTTCCCAACACAATGTTCACTAATCTTAGTTTTTAATTTATACCATATTAACCTCTCAGAGTACTATAATTTAGAATTGATTCTGGCCTCACATGTGGAAAGACAACAGATTCAAAAGTTTATGTGTGCCTTTTCTTCAGTATCTAAACCAATGACTAAATATTACAACCATTCAAGGCAATGCATATATTTACTAACATAATTGTATTGCCCAAGAGTACAACACGTTATTTTCCACATGTCATTTTCTATTTGATAATAACATCTGATTTACTCCGTGGTCAATCTTCTGTCAATTTCAACATCGGTAACAATCTGAGAACCTGATAGCAAGTGGAAAGTTCTGACCCGTTGAAATACCTGGTATTTTAAGATTCATGCATCTTGTCTGTTGGCTAGACCCTCAACTCAAGAATGCACATATTCAACAAGCTTGGGTATTTTATTTCTCTGTGCACGTCAAAGTAGAAGGAGAAGAACTGAAAGCTTTGTTCGAGAATGTATGCATTCATTCTATAAACATTTTAAAAGAACTTGCCATGTGCTCCTCCCTGCACTGATAAACTCAAATGTTATATAATAGTTAAGTAACAGCCAGAGAGGAGATAGAAGAGCAACCATACTAAAGCCAAGCATAAAAGTGGTGGTCATGAAAATGACTCTAAATTGTTAAAATACAATCTAAATTATGCTTACAATTTTTTTGTGTGTGAAAGCAAGTAGGAAGCATGTTTATTTTAGTAGGATATTTTAAATTTTATCTTCATTTTATAGGACTGTAACTTAAAATACTTGTTGAAAATGTGATCTTTAATACTTAATTCATTATATAAAATATATTTACTGAAGAGGTAGATTTCACAACAGCAGCAGGTGTACAATGATATTAATGGGCCGTGCCTCATTGTTTCTTTAGAAACTTTTAGAATTTATTCTCATAAAAATAATCATCTCCAAAGGCCAGTAGAGAAATTTAATAAGCTTGAGATTAATTATGATTACATTATGTCTCAGAAAATGGACATTGTGTAATAAGGTACGGCTAGATTCCCTGGAGAAACCACAGTGGTTATTTCCAATTGGTCATTTCTATTAGATACAGGAATAGCACCAAGAAGCTTTGAAAATTTAATAGTCTCTGTTCTCCCTAGAGGACTCAATCAGTAGGCTGAAATGAAATGTTATGCTGGATTTCAAAATAGAATATTCTGAATTATGTACACAAATTAATATTAGTGGTCATTCAGAAAAGTAATTAAATATTGCACATGTGAAACTAGCCATATAGAATGGCATGAGTTCATAAGTTCAAGGACTTCATGAAATATTGCTGTGGGCAAGTAAAGATTTATATCAAAATTGAAAATACAAGCCTCAGGTCTATAGCTTAATATATTTTCTGGTCTAAGTTGCATGCATTATCACATTTTGTGCTCATATAAAATGCACAGTTTTCCAAAAATAAACCCAAATGGTCACCACCAATCAAATTAGTAACATCCCAGTGAAATTCAATTTGGCTAAAACCCAAAATTGTCAGTCTCATATCTGATCTCCTAAAGATATTCTTTCTTTTTTGTACCATATATTTATTATTTTAACCTAACAACATATCTTATGCTAGTTATTAGCAAAACAGCTATACATGACCATCCATATATTTTGAAATGTAAAGTTGACAATTATTTCTGAGCTAATGTTTTATATTTTACTTGCAACTTACTGATTTCTAGGCTTTCCCCAGGAATGGCGGTTTGGAATCAATAATCCTGCATTATTATTGTTTTATTTCTATAAAAGCATCCTGTTAACTCTTCTTAGCATTCCATTATATGTAATTAAGAGTTTTAAGTGCAAATGAAATAAAAATAAAAAATCGACCGCATGTTTGGTTCATCCACTAGTAAAGCAATTGAATAAAATGAAAACCTGCTATCTGTTTCTATGTATTCAAAATCCATGGTTTATAACATGGTCTATGGTAGCCTTTTGATGTTATTGTGATTTCCAGAGGAAATATATTAAGATCATTTTTGATGGCATGTTTCAAAATATTGTGGACTCTCACCAACTTTATGGATTTATGATTCTTGATACATATCAGTTTTCTTTCCATTCCTTACTTTTGTATTACAAATCTATGGAGGTATTTTAAATAATGAAAATAACTTTTACCCCATTTTCTTGAATGCTCAAGAGAAATTAAAAAAAAAAATCTGCTCCCTAGGCACAGTCACTGAAATATCAAAAGAATGAGTCTTTAGATATATTACAATTGGGAAAAATAGAGTTTTTTGAATAGTAATATTGCATAAAATCACCAGATGGCATCTCCCAGTCCCTATAGACGATTTCTCTTCTCTTGGTAGACAAAACACTTAAGAGAACAAAATAAATTATTCTGTACCAAAAAAAGGAGCTGTTTCCAAGTACAAACTTTATTTTTGTATCACCCTTTCCTCACTTGTTAGTTTCTTGCTTCCATTTTTACTGATATTAACAAAAAGAATATTTATTGTCTATGTAAACTCTCAGGTTTGTTACCAAGGAAACACCTGGAAGCAACCACTAAAATTCTCTTCTTAAAATCTCTCTCCAAGAATATAAAGTCCAGGGTGTGTGTCAAGTGTCTGACAGATAGATGCTCATAATATGACACTGGTACTTCTGACTTGAAGCTGACTCTGCTACAAGAAGCACAGCTCAGAAGGCAAAATTAAACGTGCAATGTCTAAACTGAGTTCACTGATCATTCTTGTTTTCCTCCGAGAACCTCAAGCTGTGGTTTACAAACAGTTTAGTTGCAGAATGTGCTGTGAAATAGCAAACTGATTTTAACTTATCTGTTACCTTGGGGCTTTGTTTACTTTCTTAAATGGAGAAGCAGCAGGATATAAAGAAAGAATTCTGGAAAAGTATACCATCTAGAACTGTTTCCCAAGCTCTTTGCTGTGGTCAAGTACAACGTAGAAATAACTGACTCAACAGAAATAAAGGTTTTGTTTGAGAAGGCTCAGGGCTTTTTTGTATTCTAAAGGTTTTGGTGGATTTCTCAAAAGGAAATATGGATAAACAGTGATATCACCCCAGTGCACTCATTTTGTTGATTTCTTATGGAGATTTGATTACAAATGAATGTACTTTGGGAAATATTGGCCTGGTAGAAGCTAAAGTTAATCACTTGTTTTAGAGAATTATAAAAATGCTAATACTGGGGCGCCTGGGTGGCTCAGTCGTTAAGCGTCTGCCTTCAGCTCAGGTCATGATCTCAGCGTCCTGGGATTGAGCCCCGCATCAGGCTCTCTGCTCCGCGGGAAGCCTGCTTCTCCCTCTCCCATTCCCCCTGCTTGTGTTCCTTCTTTCGCTTTGTCTCTCTGTGTCAAATAAATAAATAAAATCTTTAAAAAAATGCTAATACTATCATTAATGATGGCTTTTTTTTCTTTAAGTGTGATATTAATGAATGAACAAATTTGGAATATTTTTCTATTCCCATTGCTATTGAAATATAGTTTATAATATTTTAGGTGTGGTGTGTACCATCACATATTTTCTCAAAGAGAATGTCTGTATATGTGGAAGAACCTGAGTAAGTCACTGAATTTTTCACATTTTTGTATGAGACGTGTTGATGCAAACTGTGACATGGCACGGATTGTTCAAATAGATTTTTTGAAAGTTTTCCGCTGAATCATACAGATTGTTAAAGTATGAAGATATCAATGGACTTATTTAATAAATTTACCTCCCTTGCTTTAAGGAAGTTCCAGTTCAAGGAGATAGAGTAAAATGTTCATGTCTAAATATTAGAAGAAAAAAACAGCAAAAACTAAGAAAAAAGTTAACAAACAGGATACCTATGGCATAAATAAGAAACTTCTTTTTTCCCCCTCTCTTCTCTTTAAGAAACCCCAAGGTTTCCAGCCCCGGCTCCGTTCTAGGTGACATGCTGTAAAAGCCACCTTTTCCAAGGCCACCTATTGGTCCCTGTTAGCTGCTGGAATTTCAGCATTTAGGTATTTGTTCTAAGCAGCAAGGAGAGGAGGATGAAAGGATTCTCTTCAAGAGCATTTTCTGGAAGTTGCACACCCTGCTTTCCTTATATCCATCACTAGAATTTAGACATATGGTAAAACCTAAAGGCAAGGAAGCCATGTGCCTAGCTAAACATTGAGAAGAAAGTAAGAATAGTGATTAGGGGATAATTAACAGCCTCTGCCACTCAGGAAGCTAGTTAAAGCAGAACTTGAAAGTTAATTCAGATTCTTAGATTTCCTATGTATTCTTTCTTTACCACATTTCCACTTATTCTGTGAATATACACGGGTTCTGCATTATTAAACTCTTCAAACCTGACTTTGAATCTTCCCTCTGTCTTAAAGGTTTTTTCTAACTACCAAACCTCAGTCTGATGATTTATGTCTCTGAATTTTCATGTAGTCAGTCCATACCACAAAGTCTGGGTGGTATTGTATTATAGAAACTTCTGTTTGTATGCAGACCCTTTCCAACTGCATCTCAAGTTTCAGGAGGCCTGAGAGCATAATGTTACTACAGGTTTGTGGCTGGCCCTAGTTTTCGATTTTCTGGATCCAGTGACCTTTGTGCCCTCATCCTAGTTTATGGGCTGTAACCTTGTTGACCTCTGTTGTTTATAAAAATTCATCCCACCCCTTAGCTTCTGTGGCACCACACACCAACACTTCTTGTGAGTTCCAACTAGCATGTTAGTGTTACAACACTGTGTTCCCACAATTCCCAGTAGAAGAGATCTTGAACTTTGACCCCCAATCAGTGCTCACTTGTAGGATATTTTAATACAGTCAAAGTTTGCACACTGTTGACATACAGACTGGATCTGGTTTGTAGACAGATTTTGTTTGGCTCATATAAGGACATTAAAAGAGCGATTTAGTTGCCAACATTTAAAAATCAGATGTCTTATTAAAAAAAGAAAATAGAATTTCTAGATGCTCTTGAAAAATTCAAAGATCTGGTTACATTGGACCAACATGCCTATAAGCTATTAATAGGCTTGAGCTGAGTAGCTATTATCCCGTTAGAAAACACAATGCTATGTGTTCACTAAATCTCATTTCCTTTTCTTTCTTCTTCTTTTTTCTTTTTTTCTGAGCACATAACTAAATTACATTTTGCAACAAATCAGTTGTCACTGTTTGACTGAGTTCAACCAATCCAATATAGTTAAAAGTGATATTCGTAACTTCAAGGAATGCCGGCTGAAAAAATTGCCCATATGATACTCACTTCTCCCTTTCTTAGCCTGTATGTCAGACTGGTCCAGAGGACACAATTGGACGACTTCAAGCCATAAGAGACAATGGGGGCACTGCATAGGAGTCTGAATCCTTGAACTATTACGTGGAACAGAGTTCCCATGCTAATCTCCGCTGTAACATAAGCAATAAATAAAACTTTATTGTATTAAACCATTGGGATTTGAGGATTGTTTGTTACAATAGTTAGCCTAAGCCTCTTTTTTTTTTTTTTTAAGTTATTTCCACACCCAATGTGGGGCTTAAATTCATGGCCCTAAAATCAAAAGTCACGCACGCGCTCTACCAACTGAGCCAGCCAGGAGCCCCGGATATACCCTTTTGACAGTGGTAGGCAGTGTACAGTTCACCATGATCTCCACCAATCCCAATTTACCTCCCCAATTCTAATAAGGAGTTGACTTTTTGACTTAAATTATGCACCTAGAGCAGTCATAGAGCAAATTTTGAGGACTAAGTTTAAAAGGAATTTGACAAACTGAAGCATTTAAAAATGTTTACCAAGGCCTGGATTACTTGCCATAAAAAAGAACAGTTGTAGGAATTATGAATGTACAGCTTGGAAGTTTAGAAAGTATTTTAAACAATCTCCCAATATTTGAAAGGGTTATGCAATGTGGAGCTTAGTCTTCATATCTTTGGAGGGCATAATTAGGACTCCTTCCAGAGTATAGTAGACACTATTCTTATATTGGGTTAATAGGTTGAACTACAAGAGCCCTGAATTCCAGAAAAATTCTTAGATTTTATGAAGTTGGTGCTAAAAATTATTCATCTAGTATGTGAGTGTATGTACCTATTATTAGTTCTGCTTTCCTTGGAATATTACAATTTTTGTTTTGGTTGGGTTTGGTTGCCTTTATTGTTACAATGAACATATAATGCTTTGTTTTTACAAAGTGAGCTTCAGCTGTGCTACAGATTGATTTGTTTATTATGAATACAAAATGAAATTGCCTTGGTAAAATAATTAGTAGTCAATAGGTCCTAACGATGCTAGCATTTTTACTTTCATAGTTCCTAATATTGAAGATAGATGAGCTTTTATGTCTCTTTACATGAACTTTCTTAAATAGGTCCAGTGACTATTCCATTTGTAACCATCTTTAAATTTCATATGATTTTTTGCAGAATCTTAGTTAATGTTAATATCATTAAAATATAAGAAATAAAATAAAAGAAAATATGAATCACTGACCTCTACCTCTGAAACTAGTAATACATTTTGTTAATTAAATGAATTTAAATAAACCAAATTCAAAAATAATAAATAAACAATAAAAATAATAAAAATAATAATAATAAGACCTAGGATACACAAACAAGCAGTCTAAAACCTAAACAGTTTTAATATTGGGATAATCACTGTGATATGCTCATTCAGTCTTTAAGTAAATCAATGCTACTTTTTTGTTCTCCTTTCTACTTACAGGGTTGGCTCTCTCATTTTCAATACAGCTTCTCTGACCCCTTTTATAAGTGGGTGGGGAGTGATTAGTTGAGGGTTGCAAAATTAGGTCATAGCTACCTCCTTGAATGTATGTTCAGGTGTTTTGACTTGCGCTTTGGGGAAGCTGGGGGCCGGGGGTGGTTGGCACTTTGGAAAATTGACTTTCAGTAAAAGCAGAGGAAGAAAGTGTTCTCATTTGACATACAAACCGTATTTTTCTCCAAACTGGCAAGAACAGAGAGATGATTTGGGGCAACTTAGAGGGCATAGAAATTAATTTCAATAATGTGGGAAAAAAAGATATAAAATAAAATAAAATATAAAATATATTAAAAGGATTTTCCTAAAATAATTCCTTTACCTGAAAAAAAAAAGTATTTCTACATTTCTGCCCTTCTCTGAACTTTTTCAATCTATATGACCTAAACTGAAATAAAAATGTGAAAGTTACTCTTGAAGTCACTTGACTTTCCCTTCCCCGATCCTATTCATCTCTTTATCTTTCCAGAAAGAACCACTAGCCTAAATTTGGAATTTATTATTCCCATGAACATTTTTGAATTATTACTACATAAGCAAGTATTTTTAAAAGATTTATTTATTCATTTTAGAGAGCGAGAGCATGCGGGGAAAGGGGCAGAGGGAAAGAGGAAGAGAGAGAGTCTCACTCAGACTCCCCGCCAAGCCTGGAGCCCGGCACAGGGCTCTATCTCACAACCTTGAGATCATGACCTGAGTCTAAATCAAGGGTCTGATGCTTAACTGACTGAGCCACCCAGGTGCCCTGATACATAAGCAAGTATTAATAAATTATATATTATTGATTTGCCTGCTATTAAAACACATGCAGTTGACCCATGAACAATGCAGGGGTTGAGGTGCCAACCCCCACACAGTTGAAAATCCATGTATAACTTTTAATGTCCCCCAAACTTAACTACTAATATTCACAGTTCACTGGAAGCCTTAGTGATAACACAAACAGTTGATTAACACATATTACATATGTTCTATGTGTTATATACTATATTCTTAAAATAAGACAGATAAAAGAAATTGTCATTAAGAAAATCATAAGGAAGGGAAAATACATTTACAGTAATGTATGGTATTAAAAAATAAAATCCATGTGTAAGTGGACCTGTGCAGTTCAAATCCATGTTTCAGGGTTAACTACATATGCACCACACAGAATGCAATTTGCTTTTTTTTATTCAACATTACAGAGGTTTTTGTTTTGTTTTGTTTTAAAAAGTAAATGCATTCTTGTTAAATATCTTACCTATTTTTTCCCCTAAGCATTTAAACAATTTGTGCTAATCCATTCATATGGTTCCAAAGTCAATAAGGATAAAACACTATAGAGTTGTCTTCCTCCCACCTCTGTACTTTAGCCATCCAGTTTCCACCCACCTCAGTTCCCCAAAATAGGTACCTATGGTTACTAGTTCCTTGTATATCTGTCCAGAAATGTTTTAAATGATAGCATGTTATGCACTGTCTGTACATTGCTTTCCTTTTTAAAATAATATATTATCTTTTCATATCACTGCACAAAGAACGTCCTTTATCCCTTCTTAACATAACATGATGTTTCATTTTATGATTGGAGCTTCACATATTTACTATTCTATTAATGAACATTCACATTGTCTCTATTTTTAAGCAACTACGAATAATGCAGCAATATATAACACACTATTTTTTTTGCACATATGAGTTATATTAGCTACCTATCACAACATAACAAACTAGCAGCTTAAATTGACAAATATTTATTATCTGACATTTTCTGTGGCCTGAGATTCCAGGTACAATCTAGATTCTTCTGCCTTATTAACTCTTATGAGACTGCAATCAGGGATTGGTCTGTGTCTGTATCTGAAGGCTTGATTGGGGGAGGATCTGCTTTCAAGTTCACTCACATGGCTGTTGTCAAGATTCACTTCCTTAGAGACATTTATTTAGAATAAACAAATAGTAAAACAATACCTATTATTTAAAAATGAATGAAAAAGTAGCAAGAAAATTAAATTATAAATACATAAAAATACTGCATAAAACTAAACTTAGAAAAATCCAAAAATGAGATGATAGAACTAAAAAAATAATCAATTTTATTTTCAAATGCTTTGATGACTATTTTGTGCCCATAAGTTGGAACACAGATGCTAGAGTTTCACGGAACTATATGACTAAATGTGGAATTGCTTCATCAAAGTATGTGTACATCTTCAAATTCACTAAATATTGCCAAATTGTCCTCTAAAATGGTTTTAAAAAATGGTTTTGCCAGTTTACATTTACACCAATATTTTAGGACACTCAACAGTTCTACATATATTTACCTATCTTTTTATTACTATGCCAATCTCTGGGGCATGAAATGGTATCAAAATATTATTTAAATTTTTATCTCTGTGATTACCAGTGAAGTTTTGCATTTTAATATAATTTTTATCAAATTTTTTCTGAATTACCTGCTCATAGCTTTTATCTACGTTTCTCTGTTTTCTTTTCTTCTTATTGAATCGTAATAATTCTTTGATGTATTCTGAAGAACAGTACTCTACCTGTTATATGCATCTCAAGTCTCTTTTTTTTAAGTTTCAGGTCTGTTTTCTTAATTTTCAGTGGCCCTTTTTGAAATAAAACCTGTCATTTTATTTATTTTTTTAAACTTGTCATTTTAATGCAGTATATATCTCAATACATTTTTATGTATGGCTTAGTGTGAAGTCTTTGTGCTTTCCTCCATCCCATCCCAGTAAGAAAAATAATTGTCTTATACATTCTTTAACATTTTTATGAAGTTTTACATGTAAGTCTTTAATCCATAGATTTTAGTTATCCGTTGAGGCATGGTTCCAAAAGTTTATTTTTGCTACATCAATGACCACACTGAAATCCATTTTTCACTAATACAAACTATGCTGTCACTGGTATTCTTATGCACATAAGCACCTGTTTCTCTGTGGTGCCCCTTGAAGTGGGGTACTGGGCTGAAGAATATGCTGGTTTTCATATTCACGAGCTACTGCCAAGTCATTATTCTAAGGGAATTGTTAAATTGGTTCTATCACCAGTAAAGTATGAGTTCTACTTCCTCATGAGTGTCACCAAACAGTAATTTGCATCAGTCTGCTGAGTCTTAATTGTTCTATCAGTAGTCACCTTACAAAGTTATTTTTTTTCTTTCAATTTGTTTACTTGAGATACATTACACAGTGACATATTCAAAGTGGATGGCCTAGTTTCTGAGTTTGCATGATTTGTGAATCCCAGTTTATTTCTTTCAACAATAGGCAAATATCCCCAAAGAATGTATTAAATAATGTATCCTTCCCCTATTGTTACCTCATATGTAAGACTATCTTAAGGGTGATCAAGGGAAAGGAATTTACAAATTATTTACTTGAATTTTCTCTTCCCTGTGCTTTGAATATTCATACTAATAATATCTTCTATCTTATGAGCACTTGACAATTTTAAAGAGTTCTAAATGCGTTTGACAAGCATTTAAAACTCAGATTAAAGTTTCTCATAACTCAGCATAATAAAAGTAGTAAAATGTTCTTTTTTGTATGGATGAGTCACTTTCAGTTTCTTAGTTATCTATTATGTTATGTTTAATCAAAAATGCTTGCATATTTATATCAACTTTCTGTTTACCCCTCCGATTATTCATGCCTGAGTGGAGTGTCAGCTGCAGAAATAGGAGGCTTAATGAGTTTCATGGGGATACCTCATTCCAAGAACAAAAACTGGAAAAGGAATAAAACACAAGTGCCTGCATGCTAATATAGCCCATTGTTAGAGCTGATATTGGGAGCACAGGGTGATAGATAGTCCCTGCACAATACACATCTCCTTTGGAGAGACCTTTAGTTCCAATTTGGTTTTCTTTTTATAAGTTAATCTCCTACAGACACTGTGCTAATGCTAAATATATAAACGCCAGATACCCAAAGGGAGAGGTTACCACTACTCTACCCTGAATACTGTATTATTCTGCACCTGCTCAGGTTTTATTTTAGACTATTGCATTGTTCTGAGGCTCTCTTCACTTTTTTTTTTTTTAAGAACCATTGTTGTTTGTAATAGAAATGGATGCCATAAGAATAAACATTTAGCTTATTAGCATTCTACACAGACATTCTTTTTCTATGAAAAAGAGCCTTAATTTACTTTGGTGAAGATAATGCATTGTAAAGTACCTTTTTTACATATTTAATATATGCTATGTAGTGCTAGTCTGTTGGGACAGCAAGCAAAGTTAATTTAAAAGAGTGAAATTTAAAGTTGATCTATGAAGTGCATGAAAAATGGAGAACTAAGACAATTATTTATGCTTTTCAGATTAAAAATTCCAATATATCCATAAATAAAAAGAGAAAGATTTTGGATCTGTATAATTTAGATACATTATTTTTTGTATGGTTTCTGTGTGTGTGTGTGCATGCAGTAAAATACATGGAATTATAATTTGGTCTTATATTTTACAGTAAAAATCAAACAAAAGAATTCCAAAGTACCTTACATTTCTCAAGCCAGGTGAAGTTTTTGAAGCAATATTTTCCAATGGTATTCAGAAGGATTTCATTAACTCATCTGCAACATAGGGGAAAATATTGTTTGATTTAATTTTAAACCTTATTTTGAACTATATTCAACAACTTTCAGATATTCTCTAAATTTCCCAATCCTCATATTTCAAAAAGAATAAATTTCATTCATTAAAGCAGAAAGACGCTGATCCTCCACACATAAAAGAGTACTCTGATGTGGTGCTTGGGTAACAATGAGGAAGGAGATAGGCAAGAGAGACAAATGGGAATGAACATTAATATAATGACTAATTCATGTAAAGCACTTTATGTATTATTTATATTATTTTTGTGGTTGATGCCATCCCTTGTAACCCATCTCTCTCTTTCTTTCTTTTTTTTCTTCCTTCCTTCCTTTTCTTTCTTTCTCTCTTTCCTTCCTCCCTTCCTCCCTCCCTCCCTTCCTTCCTTCCTCCCTCCCTCCCTCCTTTCTTTCTTTTCTCTTTCTTTCTTTCTTTCTTTCTTTCTTTCTTTCTTTCTTTTTCTTTCTTTCTTTCTTTCTTTCTTTTCTTTCTTTTCTTTCTTTCTCTTTCTTTCTCTTTCTTCCTTTCTTTCTTTCTTTCTTTCTTTCTTTCTTTCTTTCTTTCTTTCTTTCTTTCTTTCTTTCTTTCTTTCCTTCCTTCCTTCTTTCAAAGCATTCTTTCTTCTTTTTGGCAAATAACCCAAGAGAAGTTAGCAACTTGATCGGTTTGCATGGTTAGTAAGTGTCAGAGTCGGTATTTGAATTTTATGACTACAAAAATCAATATCCCATCCAACATACCATGCAATAAGAAGTACCCAGGGAGTTTTGGCAAAGGGTTATTAGATGTGCAGATATGTCCGATAAAGCCACAAATTTGTTCTTCATGTTCTTTGGTGTTGTAGAGGAGGAATGAATGCATTGCTAAAAGCATGTATCTAAGGAATACAATTTCTTGGAGAATTTAAAGATATGAACTATTACTACTAACAAGGCCATATAGTGCCTTAGAATTTACAAAAATATTTTGTATGATTTAGACATTACTTCATGAGGGTTTGTTTGGTTTTTTTCTAGTCATTGTTCTATTGCATTTCATCTATTCAACAGCCGGTGAAGAAAATATTATTAACCAGTTTTTATAGATGAAGACACTGAGGTTCAAAGACTCAGCCATTCAGAGATTTATCAGAACTCAAAGGTCTCCAAATGTCTAGTCCCCTAAACTCCTACTCTTCCACTACCCCAAGGAACTGTTCAATACATCAGAGATGGAAGATAGACAGTCAGGGTCCCAACAATGATTTAACATTAAGAAAAGAGACAGTGGGGTGCTTGGGTGGCTCAGTCAATTAAGCATCCAACTTCAGCTTAGGTCATGATCTCGGGGTCCTGGGATTGAGCCCTATGTTGGGCTCCCTCTTTGGCGGGGAGTCTGCTTCTCCCTTTCCCTCCTCTTCTCCCCCCACTCATGCTCTCTCTCTCAAATAAATAAACAAAACCTTAAAAAAAAGAAAATGAGACAATTATTGCAATTATTTATACTTCCAAAATTCCTTTTTTTATACAGAATAACCCAAGTGTTTGGATTCTAAAACATCCAAATAATTCTCTCAATATTTCCTTTACTTTGCCAAATTAATTAAATGAAAAAAATACTTCTCCATCAAATTTTTTTAATTAGATAAAGAAATATTAAAGAATTAAAATTTCTTGAATGTACTGATAGTAAATGCTATAATGTTTTCAACCATCATTTAGGAAGTCCATTTATCTTACTGGTTAGGGACTGTGGCTCTAGAGTTCTGACATCCAGAATCCAAATCCTAGTTCTAGAACATATATTTTTAGACAATGATATAACATTTCTGAATCTAATTTTTCCATGCATGTAATGGATATAATAATATGCCTATGAATGATTTATGATGCTTGATTATAAGTTTTACAAAACTACTCAAAATAAACTTTAATAACCAAAATGCAGTGGCCTATGTAAATTCAGAGTTCAGAGTTCTCAAAAAGTCCTTGATCACAGCTCTGGCTTCATTTTTCTAAAGTTTCCTGACAATGTTGTCTTACTTCAGGGTAGCCAAATGCCTGTAGTACTTCTGAGCGTCCTGTCTCACATGGTTCCCTCAAGAGCAAGAGAACCTACCTTACTCATAATCCTCAGATGCAAGCCCTTCAAGCTTCATTGGGATTTAATTATCTAGAAGTCCTTTAAAATTGTTTCTACAGCAGGAAGAATGAGAAGGAGTACTCTTAGTGGTTTAAGCCAATGTATTGATCATAGGCTCAGTAGTAAATAGACCACATAGCAGTGGGGGAAGAGACAGAAATGGTAGTGGAGAATACCAAAATCATTGTCCTCTGCAGCCTGCCATATAGGGTGGTTATAGAGAGAAAGACATAATCTATGCAAAGCAGCATCTCTGACACACAGTAAAAAATACAAAACCACTAGATAATGTTATTCTTCTAATGCTTTTACTTTATTTTCATTTCATTTGATTTCATTACCAGACAATCTAAAATATAGGAGGCAAGATTATATAGACTATCTTATAGTTTTTCTAGGATACTTATTCTATATAACTGAATTAATCTGTTGTTATTTTATGTGCTGAGTTTGGCTTATACAGAGAGCCAAATCATACATCTTGAATCAAACAAGTCTTTGCTCTCATCCTCCCTCTTTTTTTTCCATAAAAATATTTATAAATTAAATTAATCATTCAACAATGGTTGATTTGGCAAAAAAAAAAAAAACTATAGTAGAGTAATTCATTAACTAGATCATTGGTTCTCAAGCTGTATGTGTTCATGATACACTTTCAAATGCACCAATATAAGCTGAATATTTAAAGGGATTAAAAGAAAATGGGCAATTTTTTTTAAAAGCACATTTTAGAAAATTGAGGGGAAGAAACCTCTTATTGAAGTTATTCAACTATCCTTTTCAGAACTGAGCCACTGAGTAGTTTTATCTTTCTATTCTGACCACATTCTTGTGAATTTGCAAGATGTTTTCACATATTCTTTTTTTTTAAGATTTTATTTATTTATTTGCGAAAGAGAGAATGAGAGACAGAGAGCACGAGAGGGAAGAGGGTCAGAGGGAGAAGCAGACTCCCTGCTGAGCAGAGAGCCCGACGCAGGACGTGATCCTGGGACTCCAGGATCATGACCTGAGCCGAAGGCAGTCGCTTAACCAACTGAGCCACCCAGGCACCCCACATATTCTGATAAACATGTTCATCTCTCTTTTTTTCATCTTCCCTTTCTCTGCACTTTTTTTTTTATCCTAAGAGATTCCATGTCACTTCACCAAACCTAACTTTTCATAATGATACTAACAGCTAAAATTTATTGAGTGCCTATTATTTCCCAGAGGCTGTGTTACATTTTTTATATGCCTTATCTCTCTTAATCCTCTAAATGATGACATTCCTTGCCAGAGATGTTTTGGTCCTTTTAGCACACATTATTGGGAGCTCTGGAGGAAATCTTTTAACACATTCTATGCTTCAGAGAGTTATTTTTATAGTTTGAATAAGTCACTTACAAGAAAGAATGCTTATATTGTTGCCTCCTAATACACACAGACACACAGACACACACACACACACACACACACACACCTGCTATGTGATAAGTCTAGAGCTCTTCCATCACCAGGAGTCTCCATGCACAGGAACCATGCAGTCCCTGAGTTTACAGCCTCATATTCATGCACAAAGACTGCCCACCTATTTCTAAATCATGGTTTCAAATTCCTGGAAGAAAGAATATGATTGGTCCACCTAAGGTTAAATGTTCATGAATCACTCAGCTATATCTACCATGAGGAATTTTGTAGTTGTAGAAGAAGAAAGAGGAGGAGGAGGGCAGGGAGAGGGGGGAAAATAGACCAATTGATTAGTTTTTGCTATTTGTACTAACGTCTCTGATAAAAGGATGCATGTTATGAGTGCTTAGTGGGATTGGAGGAAATGGGACATTCAGAGATCAGAAGAGGCTGGACAAAGGAACAGGAAAGTTACTTTGCAGAGACACAATTTCTTAGCTTTATGTCTAAGGGTTGTGTAAGTGCTTTAGTAATGAGCATGGAGAATTTATGAATTATTTATAGTTATTTAATTGTGTTTAACATCATAGCATACTTGGTTTTCTCTGTATGTGAGATGAATCATTCTTATCCAGTTTTTCATAATTTGAGTCAAAGAAAACTTCCCGATAGTTTTATAAGGTTATATCAAAATAGGGAATTTTGGCAGAATTGTAGTTAAGATTCTTATACTCAGTGAGGGCAGATCATGTAAGTAGCAAGCCTTACAGAATATTGCAGTAATAAGACGTTGTTGTCTGGAAGCATTATGCCATTATACTCATTCTTTAAAAAAGAAAAAAAAAAGTTCTTTCTAGAAGCAAAGAAGTGAAAGAGAATATCAAAACAAAACATAACTCCACATAACTAAGGACTCATACTCAGAAGTGCAATAATCATTTCCCTGGACATGATGTCTATAGATGTCTCTTCACATTCTTTCATAGGAATGACTTAGACTATAACTGACTTTTCTGGTCCGAAGCTGTCCAAGAGCTTCCTCTCTTCCTGGCGTGTTGGACGCTTCACTCCACTATACTGAAGAATGCCATAGTTTTCTCTGTTACCCTGAAGAGCCACAGATTTTCTTTCAAGAAGCTAACTCATTAATATCTGTAATGTCCATTGTGAATATTAACATAAAAAGTGAAAGAAAGAATAGGACCCTGCATTATCAATTCAAACTCAATCTCAAATCAAGACCTGAATCATCCCTTGCATCCAGGTTCTTTTAACAGAGAAAGTTATATAAGAAGACAACATTTAGTATTATCAGTCTTTTAACAATTTCAGTTGCTATGCAATGACACCTCATTACAATTTTAATTTGCACCTCCCGATGACTAATGATACTGCACATTTCGTGTTTTTGGTGACCTGACTCTTCTCTCTTTTGTATGCCTTTCTCCTTTTCCCATTTATAAAACTGTGACTTATATTTTTCTTATTGATTGGTTTTCTTAATCTTAATTTTATTGATCGATTACTTATTGAATAGGATAGTCTGGAAGCAAGTTCTCTGATGCATATACGTGAGACAATGGCTTATCTTTCCAGTCTCGTAACAGTATCATTTGTGAATAGTCTCAATTTCATAAAAACCAATTTATCAATCTTTTCTTTTATGATTTGCTTTTTTGTGAACTGTTTCAGGGATTTTTGCATACTTCAAGCACATGAAATTTTCTCCTCTATTGTATTCTGGAAGTTTCATTAGTTTACCTTTTATATTTAGATCTATGATCTATCTCAAACTAGTTTTTATGGGTCAAATTTAATGTTTTATTTATGAATATCCAACTGACCCAGCACCATTTACTGAAAAGACCATCCTTGTATAACATTCCAGTGGTGTTCTTATCACAAAACTGATGAACATATGTGTGAATCTGTCTCTGAACTTTTTTTTTTGACAGACAAAAGATAATTTCCTTTATTTACAAAGTGTAGCCAAAACAGTAAGAAAAAAGTTGAACCCAGTGGAAAAATAAGCAAAGAATATGAACAAGCAATTCATAGAAGAAAAAAATAACTGCCATTTCTGCATATAAAAAGATGTTACATCTCATTCACATTTTGGTGAGGGTATAAATTTGTGCAATCTTTTGGGAGGGCAATTTGACAAATCTACCCATACTTTTTATTTTTTTACATATTTTTTAATTTTTTATTGTTATGTTAATCACCATACATTACATCATTAGTTCTTGATGTAGTGTTCCATGATTCATTGTTTGTGCATAACACCCAGTGCTCCATGCAGAATGTGCCCTCTTTAATAGACATCATCAGGCTAACCCATCCCCCCACCCTCCTCCCCTCTAGAACCCTCAGTTTGTTTTTTAGAGTCCATTGTCTCTCATGGTTCATCGCCCCTCCGACTTACTCCCCTTCATTCTTCCCCTCCTGCTATCTTCTCTTTTTTCTTTTTTCTTAACATATGTTGCATTATTTGTTTCAGAAGTACAGATCTGTGATTCAACAGTCTTGTACAATTCACAGCGCTCACCATAGCATATACCCTACCCAATGTCTATCACCCAGCCACCCAATCCCTCCCATCCCCCATCACTCCAGCAACACTCAGTTTGTTTCCTGAGATTAAGAATTCCTCATCGGGCACCTGGGTGGCTCAGTTGGTTAAGCGACTGCCTTCGGCTCAGGTCATGATCCTGGAGTCCCAGGATCGAGTCCCGCATTGGGCTCCCTGCTCAGCGGGGAGTCTGCTTCTCCCTCTGACCTTCCCCCGTCTCATGTACTCTCTCTCATTCTCTCTCTCAAATAAATAAATAAAATCTTTAAAAAAAAAAAAAAGAATTCCTCTTATCAGTGAGGTCATATGATACATGTTTTTCTCTGATTGACTTATTTCACTCAGCATAAACACCCTCCGGTTCCATCCACGTTGTTCAAATGGCAAGATCTCATTCCTTTTGATGGCTGCATAATATTCCATTATGTATATATACCACCTCTTCTTTATCCATTCATCTGTTGATGGACATCTTGACTCTTTCCACAGTTGGCTATTGTGGACATTGCTGCTATAAACATTGGGGTGCACGTACCCCTTCGGATCCCTACATTTGTATCTTTGTGGTAAATACCCAGTAGTGCAATTGCTGGATTGTATGGTAGCTCTATTTTCAACTGTTTAAGGAACCTCCATACTGTTTTCCATAGTGGCTGCACCAGCTTGCATTCCCACCAACAGTGTGGGAGTGTTCCCCTTTCTCCGCATCCCCGCCAACCTCTGTTGTTTCCTGACTTGTTAATTTTGGCCATTCTGACTGGTGTGAGGTGGTATCTCATTGAGGTTTTGATTTGGATTTCCCTGATGCCGAGCAATGTTGAGCACTTTTTCATGTGTCTGCTGGCCATTTGGAAGTCTTCTTTGGAAAAATGTCTGTTCATGTCTTCTGCCCATTTCTTGATTGGATTATTTGTTCTTTGGGTGTTGAGTTTGATAGGTTCTTTATAGATTTTGGATACTAGCCCTTTATCTGATATGTCATTTGCAAATATTTTCTCCCATTCTGTCGGTTGTCTTTTGGTTTTGTGGACTGTTTCTTTTGCACAGCAAAAGCTTTTTATCTTGATGAAGTCCCAATAGTTCATTTTTGCCCTTGCTTCCCTTGCCTTTGGTGATGTTTCTAGGAAGAAGTTGCTGCGGCTGAGGTCGAAGAGGTTGCTACCTATGTTCTCCTTTAGGATTTGGATGGACTCCTGTCTCACGTTTAGGTCTTTCAACGATTTGGAGTCTATTTTTGTGTGTGGTGTAAGGAAATGGTCCAGTTTTATTCTTCTGCATGTGGCTGTCCAATTTTCCCAACACCATTTGTTGAAGAGACTGTCTTTTTTCCACTGGACATTCTTTCCTGCTTTGTCAAAGATTAGTTGACCATAGAGCTGAGGGTCCATTTCTGGGCTCTCTATTCTGTTCCATTGATCTATGTGTCTGTTTTTGTGCGAGTACCATACTGTCTTGATGATGACAGCTTTGTAATAGAGCTGGAAGTCCGGAATTGTGATGCCGCCAGCTTTGCTTTTCTTTTTCAATATTCCTCTGGCTATTCGGGGTCTCTTCTGGTTCCATACAAATTTTAGGATTCTTTGTTCCATTTCTTTGAAAAAAGTGGATGGTATTTTGATGGGGATTGCATTGAATGTGTAGATTGCTCTAGCTAGCATTGACATCTTCACAATGTTTGTTCTTCCAATCCATGAGCATGGACATTTTTTCCATTTCTTTGTGTCTTCTTCAATTTCTTTCATGAATATTTTATAGTTTTCAGAGTACAGATTCTTTGCCTCTTTGGTTAAATTTATTCCTAGGTATCTTATGGTTTTGGGTGCAATTGTAAATGGGATCGACTCCTTGATTTCTCTCTCTTCTGTCTTGTTGTTGGTGTATAGGAATGCCACTGATGTCTGTGCATTGATTTTATATCCTGCTACTTTAATGAATTCCTGTATGAGTTCTAGCAGTTTTGGCGTGGAGTCTTTTGGGTTTTCCACATACAGTATCATATCATCTGCAAAGAGTGAGAGTTTGACTTCCTCTTTGCCTATTTGGATGCCTTTGATTTCTTTTTGTTGTCTGATTGCTGTGGCTAGGACTTCTAATACTATGTTGAATAGCAGTTTGATAGTGGACATCCCTGCCACGTTCCTGACCTTAGGGGAAAAGCTCTCAGCTTTTTCCCATTGAGAATGATATTTGCTGTAGGTTTTTCATAGATGGCTTTTATGATATTGAGGTATGTGCCTTCTATCCCTATACTCTGAAGAGTTTTGATCAAGAAAGGATGCTATACTTTGTCAAATGCTTTTTCTGCATCTATTGAGAGGATCATATGATTCTTGTTCTTTCTTTTGTTAATGTATTGTATAACGTTGATTGATTTGCGGATGTTGAACCAGCCTTGCAGCCCAGGGATAAATCCCACTTGGTCATGGTGAATAATCCTTTTAATGTACTGTTGGATGCTATTGGCTAGTATTTTGGTGAGAATTTTTGCATCCGTGTTCATCAAGGATATTGGTCTGTAATTCTCCTTTTGATGGGGTCTTTGTCTGGTTTTGGGATCAAGGTAATGGTGGCCTCATAAAATGAGTTTGGAAGTTTTCCTCCCATTTCTATTTTTTGGAACAGTTTCAGGAGAATAGGTATTAATTCTTCTTTAAATGTCTGATAGAATTCCCCTGGGAAGCCATCTGGCCCTGGGCTTTTGTTTGTTGGGAGATTTTTGATGACTGCTTCAATTTCCTTGGTGGTTATAGGTCTGTTCAGGTTTTCTATTTCTTCCTGGTTCAGTTTTGGTAGTTGATACATCTCTAGGAATGCACCCATTTCTTCCAGGTTATCTAATTTCCTGGCATAGAGTTGCTCATAATATGTTCTTAGAATTGTTTGTATTTCTTTGGTGTTGGTTGTGATCTCTCCTCTTTCATTCATGATTTTGTTGATTTGGGTCATTTCTCTTTTCTTTTTGATCAGTCTGGCCAGGGGTTTATCAATCTTGTTAATTCTTTCAAAGAACCAGCTCCTAGTTTCGTTGATCTGTTCTACTGTTCTTTTGGTTTCTAGTTCATTGATTTCTGCTCTGATCTTTATGATTTCTCTTCTCCTGCTGGGTTTAGGCTTTATTTGCTGTTCTTTCTCCAGCTCCTTTAGGTGTAGGGTTAGGTTGTGTATTTGAGACCTTTCTTGTTTCTTGAGAAAGGCTTGTATTGCTATATACTTTCCTCTCAGGACTGCCTTTGCTGTATCCCAAAGATTTTGGACAGTTGTGTTTTCATTTTCATTGGTTTCCATGAATTTTTTAAATTCTTCTTTAATTTCCTGGTTGACCCATTCATTCTTTAGTAGGATGCTCTTTAGCCTCCATGTATTTGAGTTCTTTCCGACTTTCCTCTTGTGATTGAGTTCTAGTTTCAAAGCATTGTGGTCTGAAAATATGCAGGGAATGATCCCAGTCTTTTGGTACCGGTTGAGACCTGATTTGTGACCTAGGATGTGATCAGTTCTGGAGAATGTTCCATGGGCACTAGAGAAGAATGTGTATTCTGTTGCTTTGGGATGGAATGTTCTGAATATGTCTGTGAAGTCCATTTAGTCCAGTGTGTCATTTAAAGTCTTTATTTCCTTGTTGATCTTTTGCTTAGATGATCTGTCCATTTTAGTCAGGGGGGTGTTAAAGTCCCCCACTATTATTGTATTGTTGTCAATGTGTTTCTTTGCTTTTGTTATTAATTGGCTTATATAATTGGCTGCTCCCATGTCAGGGGCATAGATATTTATAGTTGTTAGATCTTCTTGTTGGATAGATCCTTTAAGTAGGATATAGTGTCCTTCCTCATCTGTTATTACAGTCTTTGGTTTAAAATCTAATTTTTCTGATATAAGGATTGCCACCGCAGCTTTCTTTTGGTGTCCATTAGCATGGTAAATGGTTTTCCACCCCCTCACTTTCAATCTGGGGGTGTCTTTGGGTCTAAAATGAGTCTCTTGCAGACAGCATATTGATGGGTCTTGTTTTTTAATCCAATCTGATA